>NC_084661.1:9446720-9755054 GCF_019802595.1 Syngnathoides biaculeatus
CTGAGCAAACTGCAGGCGGGCTGCCATGTGCCTTTGCTCAGGAGTTGCTCCAGTCTCGCCATCCTACACCACACTTAATCTACTTAACTGCTGCACACACGCAGTTCATTTTCTCTAGGTGGGCAAATACTTTTGTCGGAACAGCATTTGTACGTTGCTATGTTTGTTTTTCTAAATACATTAGTCAGCGTTAAGACTTTGTTTGCACGAGTCAGAGTGACTTTTTGTTAGCGTGACGCCTATCTGCTTTCTATGCTTTGTGGCCACTCTGCAGATGAAAGACGCTTTCATCCCGTCAATTTTTTACGGCTGACTTTGTGGCGCTCTTCAGCTTCAAAGTGCCACCCTACACAACGCCCATTTAAAGGTCATTTTTTAGAACTTTGATGACTCTCCACAAAACCCCAAACTCTAATAACCAGAAGACTTTTTTTTAAAATTCAGTCCCCGAAGTCAATATCACTTAGCAGCATGAAATTTGATAGGCGTGTCCACAAAAGACCCACAAAGTCCAAAGGAGTCATGCTAGAAATGACACAGGAAGTATGCTGTTTTTTTTTAACCATTTCCACAAATCTTTAAAAGAGATTTATTCTCAAAATTTTCTTTTGTTTTTACATTTCTTGCCAAGGTTTGAACTTTGTATACTCAGACACGAATGATTCTAAATTGTAAAACAATTGAATTTCAACATTGCATGTCTCCATGTAACCCAAAAATCTGATTTTTTTTTTTTCTTTTTAGTTCAGACCCGTAAGCCAGTTTCAGTCACCGCCATTAAATTTGGTGAGCTTGTCTATCTGAAGTAGACTCAAGATGCCATGACTGAAAAGACACAGGAAGTCTGCCATTTTGTTTGAAAATAATCACTTAATCATGGTCTGTTTTCTAATTTCCATCGTCCTCCTTGTGATTTTAATTAAAAAAAAAAAATCAGCACCCAAAGTCAGTTTCACAAGAAATTTCAAGAAATGTCTTCTGTAACACGACAAAGTTGTATAAAGTTTACCTATCTTCACGGAAACACTAACTTTTTCAAAAGTCTGTTTTTAGGGACTGCAATCATATGGATGAAGGGCCAAAACATCGATCTATGTCATTAGAATGGCCTTAGAAAAAAATTGTTGCTGGGCTTTTTTGGTGACAGGAATAACAAAAAGAATCTTATAACCCATGACACAAATTTAGGACCTTCTGTATATTTGCCTCCTGCGTTTTAGGCTTCGTTGTCATGGACATAACCAGATACCAACAAATAGCTCCTCTACATGTTGATAAAATCCAGGCGTAGCTTCGCTTTGGCTAAAGGTCGATTTCTGTAGGCGGAGACACGAGCGTGTTTTTTGCCAGCATACAGTATCACCGCACAAATCTCAGGTTTGAGGGTTCTCGGTCGAGCCAGTCTTTTCCCGGAATGTCTGTCTTACCATGTGGGAAAAGTTAGGCACACATAAAACTGAAGGGGGATTTGTTTTCACCTTCCGTCACGTTGACAGCGTGCCCATTTGGGATGGATCAGAGAGGGCCGTCATGTCTTCATGCCGCTCGAGCGAGGACATTCGCAGAAGTAAACACTTATGGATTATTTCACCCGACCGTTTGGAAGGACCGTCCCGGGCGTCCATATCGCAAACATCTCCCGTTTTTCTTGACACGCTGATCCCAGATGCGGCCTTTGTGCTGCCACTACTTAGGAGTTCTCGGTTGCGCTGTTTACGTGGGCCGTGCCAGCTGGATCTGAGATTGTGGCCCATTGGTTTGTTTGAATTATCGGCAGAGAAAAAGCTTCTCTGAGGCTCGCCCTGTCTTCAAAAAATGAAGTCTGTGCCACGTTTGTCCTTTTAAGGTCAGCTTGTATTTCAGACTGAAAAGGAGTGTGTATACAGTAGTACTATATGGTACTATCTGTACCAGATGGAAAATAAGGTACGGCTTAATGTGTGTATTTGTGTTTGACAAAGTTCATATGAAGTGTTACTGGTACAAAAACAATGGCATTCACGCTAGGAACTCGAACATTCAAATTATTTATTTTTGGACTGTATGTGCAGTGTAAATGAAACGTGGATGATTAGACACTGACAAATAGCCTGGTGTGTGATTTATGGATGTATGGATAAAGGATTTTAAGATGGATTAATGTACACACGGATCGAAGAAGGATTAATGACTGATGGATTGGGGACAATGGAAGAATGATTACTGGATGGTGGGAAGAAGGATGAATGTAGGGATGTGTGAATAGATGGGATGGCTGGATGATGAATGCATGGATGAAAAGGGATGAATGAATGACGATCAGAAGGATGGCTCCCTGGATGGATGATGCAAAAATGCTAAAGAGTTTAAAGATCCTGGATGGATGGAGAAGGATGAATGAATAATGTATGGAAGGATAGAATGAATTGATTCAATACAGTATGAATGATTGTGCGAAAGATAAAGATTGATGAGTAATGGATGGATGATGACAGATGAGAGATGGAGAGATGCATGCACGATTTAAAAATTTGATGGACAGATGGATGTTAGAAGAATGAATGAATGATGGATGATGGAAAAAGGATGAACGATGAATGGATGGATCCAATGGATTGATTGAGAGATAGATGAATAAATGATGGTGGGATGAATGGATAGATGGGTGAATGGAAGAATGGATAAATGGATGCATGGACTCATGTATAGTTGGATGTAGAGGATGGGTAGAAGACGGTCATAGGATTGATGAACGGATGTTGTTGCAGTAAACCGTAACCCTGATTTGAAACCCTACTTTGGAAGCCTAACACTAATTTAAAATATCAACCCTGCATTGAAACTTTACCCCAAAGTCCAAGTTGTGCACACAAACTTGAACCCTAATTTGAAACTACAACCCAGAAATTAGATGCTCGATTGAAACTCTAATCTTGATTTGTAACACTATTTTGAAACTTTCACTGTGACTGGAAACCCTTCTTTCATACCCAAACTCAGGCTTGAAATATGATTTTAAAACCTGAAGACTGGTTTGCAACAATGGCTCAAAATGCTACTATAAAAACCTTAACCCAAGCTTGAAATCTTTACTTGTAACTTGTAAATCTTAAACAGTTGTTTGAAACCATAAGCCAGGCTTGAAAGGTGTCTTTGTAACGCTAACCCTGGCTTTAAATTCTACTTTGAAATCCTAAACCTGGCTCGAAACCCTAATCATCTGAACATTTCAAGAGAATGTCATGCTATTGTACAAGATGTCATCTCCGAATTCTTGTACAAGAATTCAACTGAGCCTCTAGACAATGTTATGCTTGCGTCAAAGTGCACTCTCTCTCTCTGGGGCTCTGTCCACCCTCCGAGGAGGTCCCTAATGGGGGGCTGGGGTCCCCTCCCATCTGTCCTCACAGTTCAGAGGCTAAAGCAGCACAGAAACGGGACACCGGTTGTCTTTGCCAGCTTGCGGGCTCCAGAGAGGTGGACATGCGAGGGTTAAACGGGGGCCAATGTGGATTAATGTTGATGAGTGGCCACTGATTGCACTGCAGCCTCGTCCGTTCCTGGGAACGTAACACCGAGCTGATAGCTGCTCTCCCGGGACGCCGACTTCCCTCAGAGGAGGCTGCCGGGACCCCCGTACAGATGACAGCCTGAGCCCCAACGCCCCCTCCACCCACTCCTGGACCAGCACCACGGAGCTGATTAAAGGCCTGACTGCTACTTGAAGGCCTTCACCACATTCCCTGGATGGTCCTCGCCCACCACAGAAGCACTTTTGCTTTATCTTCCACAACCACTAAAGCCCATGTCCACCATTTTTTATATTTATTCATGTGCACTTTTTTTGGAGTGGAATCTCAAAATCTAATTAAGTAGTAGGAAATACAACAATAATAGTAAAATATTAATAAATGGTGCAAATTCATGAGAAGCCCTTTGCAGCATGATGGCGACGACTCGCACTAGCCGACGGTTAACAGTGTCACGGAAAGAATAAAGAAAGAGCATGGGTGTGGAAGGAAATAGGATGGGAAGAAATCCTCATGTCTCTGAAGTTGTCATCACCTTGCTCTGATTGCGTTTCATCGAGTTGACTATCGAGTTACTTTAGAGTCGGTTCCTATTCTTATTTCTTTCCATGGGAACTGAAGGAGGGCATAGCAGAGAGGATGTGTTTGTGGACATTAAGCGGTTTTTATGCGGACAGAGTCGTGAATAAATATGGCAAGGCTTTTTGGGTGTCATATTGCCTGTGTGCGTGCGTGCCAGCTGGGAATGGCGACTTGACGCCGTTTAATATATTTTTTAAAATCATATCTCTTCAGTCACGGCGCTAACACGGCACTCGTGCCATCACATAAAGGCGGCAGCCAAAAACTCCATTTATTTTACTCGCCCGACTCGTTAGCAATCATCACATTGAACTGCCTTTGAATAAATGTTTTGAATTCTGCACTGCTCTCAAGGGTGCTGCGGAGTATTTTGCACAAATGCACATTTGTGACTCCACAAAGTAAAAATACAACATGTAAATTACCACGTTTAAGTGGCTGCCTGTCGGGGCATCTCCGCCTTGTGCAATATGTTTGTATTTTTGTTTCTTATTTACCACCACTGCTCCAGCTAGCTACGATTTTGTTAGTTGAGCCTCGAGCTAGCGTTTTGTGACGCAAAATAGTGTTTTGAGGCAATTCAAATTACTTTCAGGAAGGGTTGCCCGCCAAGGTCTGGGTTGCAGCCCAGGTTTATTGTTGGTGTTTTAAATTGGAGTTCCGGGTCAAGGTTAAGGTTCCAAATTTAAATTTGGAGTGAGGCTCGGACTTTCAAATTGGATTTTCGAATTATGGCTAGTATTCCAAATTCAGGTTTCGTAGCCAGGGTTAGGATTTGAAGGCAGTGTGATAGTTTTCAAGTTACAGTTTGAAGTTGATTTCAAATTAGGCCAAATTAGCGTTTCAAGACGGAGTTTGGATTTTAAACGAGAGAGGTAGCCTTCCAAAGTGGGATTAAAAGTTAGGGTGGTAAATTGTTTCAAGATGGGCAGGTTTCAAATTAGGGTAAGAGCTTTAGGCCAGTATTTCAAATTAGAGTTTCAAGATTTGGCTTCAAAGAAAAGTTGTAAGTCAGGGTTAAGTTTTGAAGCTATGTTTAAAATTATGGTTGTAGGACAGGGTTTATTCCATGTTAGAGTTTGAAAATCAAGTTTCAAGTGAGTGTAAAGGTTTCAAACTTGTTTTAGGGTTTGAAATGAGGGTTTAAAGCCAGCATTAGTGTTTCAAATTGAGGGCTCAAGCCAGAGTAAGGGTTTCAAGGTATTTATTTATTTTTTTTTAAAATTTGGACTCCAGCATTCCACTTTTAAATTGGGCCAATAAAGCAATGCTTAGAATATCAATCGAGGATTTCAATAAATTTCAAAGAATTTCAAGGTGGGGTTTTATGCTAGGGTTTACTTAGGATTTGAAATCAAAGTTAGAGTTTCCATCTTGAGTTTCTAGCCTGAGTTCTAGCTTCAAACTATCTTATATTAGCAGTAATGTTTTGTCATTTTTGAATTGTCATATACCATCATATAGTAGCTAGCTAACTATCCAACTGCCCCGTGTATCCTAGCAACCGGTGCTGTCAATGCCTACCCCTGTAGGCTCCCACTAACTCGCGCATATCCCAGTATGCCTCCCCACCTCGCGACCTTCCACAACAGCCGCCTGTCGAGATGACGACTCAGAGGGGTGACAAACGGGTCAACAAACTCGACTGGAGTATCACTCCAGACTTTGTCTTTCAAAGACTCCGCGTAACGTTTTTGTTTCTTTTATTTTCCAGTCCAGCGATGCGGGATATTGGCCACACAAAGTTTGCTCATCGTTTCCTCGCTAACATTTACGCCATCTGTGCCCGCCACCGTCATTCCCGCGGCCCGGCCGCCGCCTCGTGACGCTAATGGCGCTTTAAATCAGCCCTCCAACTTCATTACGAGGTGACAGCAATGCGTCGCCGCGACGACAACAAGTGGGCTGTGAGGGCTTTGTTGTTGTTGGGGCAGATGGTGCACAGGGATGACAATGGCAGCATTTTGTGCACCTGTAGCGTGACGGAGGACACACTGGGTTGAAAAATAGCTTCATGACGTCTGGAGCGACGGATTGAACTTTTGGAAAGTTGCAGAAGAGACATCAATGGTCATCAATTATTCACACAGAAAAGTCTGAAAACTTCCTGCTTTGATTTTCTTAGACCTTGAAGTGTTTGAAGATACCACACCGCCTTGTCTTGGTTCTCATCCTAGAAATAGAAATTGGGATGGAAAGCTTTGTTTCTGTTATAAAGAAGCAAATCCTGACAAATGCATGCTTGGATGAGTTTGGTGAGACCAATTGACCAAAAGATGCCTGGGTTAGGGTTTCAAATTAGGGTTTTAAAACAAAGTTAGGGTTTTCAATTTAGGGGTTAGGGTTTAAAAATTAGGTTTTGTATAAAGGGTTGTGGGTTTCGCATTAGGTTTTTAAAACAGGATTAAGGCTTTAAAAAGGGGTTATGCTTTTGTAACATAGATCGGGATTTGTAATTAGGAATCCAAACCAGGTTTCGAGCATCCGACTGGGTTTTCAAGATAGGGTTATGCTTTCATGCAACTGCTATGGTTCCAAATTAGGGATTAAAGACAGGATTGGAGTTTCCAACTAGGGATTCAAGACAGGGTTATGGTTTTTAAATTAAGGATTTAAGATTGTGTTTGGATTTTTAAATTTATGATAAACTTGGGTTAGGATTTCAGAGGGTTCTGGTTTCAAGATGATTAAAGCCACAGTTACGGTTTCAAGATACAGTTATGGTTTCAAATAAAAGCGAGGGTTTAAATTTTTGGATCAAACCACGATCAAGCTTTCAAAGTACAGTTGAGTTTCAAGCTTACACTTATTGTTTCAAAGTAGGGTTTCCATCCAGCATTCATGTAATTTATGTTGCATTTGTCCCAAATCTTTTTTGCATATATATTTGAACCTTTTTCATCTGATAAATGATAGCAAATAGGAAGTTGTGATATCTTAGTTAATTTTACCTTGCGTCACCCCTGCTGTGATGTCACACACAAAGCCGGTCCTAATTGTTGGTCTTTCTCTGGGGCCACCAGGTGTTCCCATTATGCAGCAGCTCACTCCCGTCACTCGAACAATCAACCAGTCAGTCAGTGCTCCGCTATCCTTTACACCCTGTAATTATGACCAATCATCTTGGATCAAGCGCATCTGCGTGAAGGAGTTGGCAAACATCTGCTTGGGTTGTGTTAACAGGTAGATCTACTCCACAAAAGCATGACTACGGCTTCTTTTTTTTTTTTTAAATACATTTTTGTCCACCAAAGAAGATTGACAGCCACGTCCCGACTCACAGCCCGCAAGCCTCTGAGTGTGATTAAGTTGTTTACACAGACAAGACGGCAAGGACTGGGCGGAGGCCAGTAGAGACACTCAGGGGATGGAAAGAAAAAAAAAAGCAGCGGGACGCTCGGGATGCCTAATTGGTACACATTCCAAATGTGGCTCCTCCTCCGATGTGAGAATGGAACATTTTGGAACATCCAGGAATGTTGTAGTACAGAGATGCAAAATCAGCAAATCTCATGAGACTGTGGTCCACTAAAGCTTTCCAGTGATGGTAGTGAGGGAAACGTGTGATGATAGCCATAGATGAGGAAATTGAACTAACTGTGACATGTAGTAGAAACAGTTTTGACTACTCGGAACAATATGAACAGTATAAATTTTGTATATGGTTCAAAATGAGGGCAAAACAAATCCATCAGATCCCAAAATGTCAGAAACCTATGCCCTAGCACAGGTATTTGCAAAAAACATTCCCATTGCATGTGCTATACATGCACGGAACATCACTATCAGATTAAAAAAAAAACATTCCCAAAATGTTTCCATCACCATCCCAAAAACACACCCATCACATGCTTTAAATATTTCTAAAATGTTTAGCACATGCCTAAAGACATGCACACAATATTTCCAAGATACTTCCATCCCATGTCCAAAATATTTATTACATGCCTAAAACATCTCCACCACGTATATTTCCATTATATTTCCAAAACATTCCGTTAGGATGTCCATCACATGCCCAAAACGTTTCCGTCACCTGCACAAAACATTTTTCAGTTGCCCAAAACATTTCGCCACATGTGCACAACATGTACTTCATCTGCTGAAAACATGTCTATCATATGGTCAAAACGTTTTTGTAACCCACCCCAAACACATGTATCACATTCCCAAAAAATGCCCAAAATATATGCATGGAATGCTGAAAACATTTCCATCACTTGCCCAAAACAGGACCGTCACATGCCCAAAACGCATCCATCAAATGCCCAAAGAATGCCAAAAACATGTCAATACTGTTTCCATCACTTATACAAAACATGTCCATGGCATATCCAAAACCTCCATCACATACCTGATACACAAATTATTTGTGATCAGTGATCCATAGACTCGGACATTACCAACAGTACCATACAGAATCAACCCAGATACATGTTATGCACTGCTCTCACTCCGATGAGCAATTGAAGTATTGGAGATCAGAAGACATGATTCTTAATGAGAATAGAGTGCTTCTTTATAGAATATTTCTTGTATAATGCGACAAAGAGAAGCTGTGTTGGTCTAAGTAATGTACTGTGATGTATAAAGTCATGTTATAGCAAGACTGGTTTAATATCAGAAGGCAGCTGTGTGTTGTTGCTTGTACTTAGCAGACAGACTCTTTGTTTCTGCACCATTAGCCTCCATTAGTGGCCTCCAGCACACCAGCACATCAGGAAACCACCACGGGGGCTTCACACTACAAAACCTTTCAAAGGGTCTGGAATCTGAATCTAAAACGCTACGCTTGTGGAAGCACAGGTGGCCGGATCCAACGACATCCGTCATGTCTGGCAAAATTGAGCAAAACATGCCCGCATCGCGTCGCAGTAGGCTGCAAAGTAGACGTTTTGGTGTGTGTTGTAATTTTCTTTTCAGCGACAAATCAATAGCACGCGCTTCATTGTTGACGGAAGCTACCGAAGCGAGTTCCTCGGACTAATGGGGCCACAACTCTCCATCTGTTGCTGGCGGGACTCATCTCAAACAAAAAACAAAACAAAACAAAACAACATACTCCAGATCTCATTTTAATACTTTTAGCTCTTAATGCGTACAAGCGTCACAAGAAAAGGTATAAAACATCGCTTACATACCCCAAACATGTCTGTCACATGCCCAAAAATGTTCCAATTACCTCCTTACTTGTACTGTATGTGCTGGCCTAATTTGACAGCGCTTTGTAAACCTGATTAATCAGCAATGAAGATTATCTGTCACCGACATGCTCGTGGGCCGGTTTCATGGTCAATTAATTTAGCTTCATAAAAAGCCATTTCCTGTGGGTTTAAGGAGAGGACGGAGGAGAAGGAAGGGAGTCAGGAGGGGGTGTTATCGCTCTAATGGGATCAGCCGCTCCACAGAGTCGCTCCGGATGCTTCAATCCGCCTTGTTAATGTGATTTTTGCAAGTCTGGCCTCTTCAGGAGTCGCCCCGAACAAGCCCCCCTGTTGTGAAGCACCTGCATCACTTTTCATTTAGGAACAAATCCACTGCCCACACTTGACCTTCCCAATTGGGGACAAGTGGTCAAGTAAACACGCTAATCAGGTTCCTCAGTCCATTGAAGACTCTGAGAAGTCAATTATTAGCTGCTGTCTACTCCAATTAAAGTCTTACCTATAGCCTCAAAACGTGTCAGTTGTTAATCAGCCAGGATGTCTCATCAGTGGCAAATCCCGCCTGAGATCAAGTCTCTTTCCAGGCCCTTGACTCCCAAGAGCGATTTTGACAGGATCCCAGGTATCTGATTCCAAACATTCACTCCCCAGCGATACCAAACACTTTGCAGCACATGCCTAAAATGGCCGAAACATATATCGCAATTCCAAAATGTTCACATCTAATGGCCGAAACATTCCTGAAAAATTCCCACCACAGATCTGTCACAAAACCAAAACAGCCCCATATCCATCAGATGGACAAAACATTTATGTCCATTGCATAGCCATAGTCACCCCCCTCCCCCCAAAAAAATTCCAATCACATCAGTCACATCCCCAAAATATTCACATTGAATACCTAAATACATCCTCAAATATTCACATCAATTGGCTAACAAATGCCCATCAGATGTCACAAACATTCACATCACATAGCCACATGATTTCCATATTCCCATCAAATGCTCAAATCATGTACGTCAGATCCCCAAAAAGCTTGCCTGAATATTCCCATTAACACTTATTGACTGCCTCCACTTCCCATCCAAATCCATATTTGACGTATATAGCTGTCAATGGCAGTTAATCAGTAACAGTATGCCCATGACACCTGTCACGTGCCCGAAAATTTTAAACTCTATCATCAAATAATCCAAAACAGATGCCAAAAAACATTCCTGATCACATTTGTTCCCATTGATTCCCCACAAATTCCTCTTGTCCGTCACGGCCCCAAAACATGCCCAAGTTTTGCCATCACATGTCCGTGCCCAAAAACCTTCCAATCGAATGCCTCAAATATTCATGCCCCAAAAATATCAACCTCCTTCACATGCCAAAAACATTGCAGTCAAATGTTTAAAATGCAGAAAAATCTTCCCATCAAATACGCTAAACATTGCTGTCAACTGTCCAAAACATTTTTGTCACATCAGCCAAATTTTCCTAACAAATCCCGCAAATAAGATTAACCATGGTTGTTATATTCCATATTGGCTAAGATTTTCCAATAAATTGCCACATGCCTGAAAGCCTTTCCACCAGATGGCCAAAACCTTTCCATCAAATGCCCAAAGTATGCCCATCAAATCACCAAAAGCCTTCTCATCTGACATCCATAAACCTCCTTCCCAAACGGGTTGCTTTGGGAGAAACCTGTAGCACAGGTGGTTTACTCTAATTATGAATCATGTTAGAAAAATGATAACTTAAGCAGCATTTTTTATCATCTCTATTGTCTATTGCACGCAAGCAAAAAGGTTAAAAGATGGCGCAAGGCCCTGCAGACACATTTTTCAGGAGGGTGGTGCCTGCTGGGTAATCGGATCAAGGCTCCCAGAAGAGTCGATCCTGCCTCGTTTGTACCTTCAAAGAGAAACATTTGTGACGGCTGCTCAGGAGGGTTAAGAAAAGAAAGAGGAAGAAAGAGAAAAGGGCTCGCTAACTCAATTTTCCTTGGAGACACTTTAAAACCACGAATGAAGCCCGTTGACGCCTGTTTCGTTTGTCAAGGGACCAAATAAACTCTTTTTGACATTGAGACTTCTGTGTAGAGAAGAAAGCAGCTGGTACTCGGTCCAACGGAGTGACTGATGAACAACACTGACAAGATTCATGTATACAATTATTGCGATCTATAAGAGTATGACTTGATTGATCAAGAGAAGTAAAAAAAAGAACAACTAAAATTACAGTGATGCCTCGGTTCTCGACCACAATCCGTTCCAGAAAACAGTTCGAGAAGTGTAAATATAATGATTACATTACAATGAAACAAAAAGAAATAATGTGTTCCAAGCCTAAAAAATTGGGCTTTTAAAAGCATTTTTTTTTTGCGATTCCTGATAATAAACTGCATAGTAGAAATACATGTATATTTTAAATACTTTATATAATAAAGTAATTTTAGATTTTTTTTGTGTGCTTAAAATGTATTCTGTAGTCGTAGAGTACGCTAGGCTGGGAGTGCATTGCCTTATCTGTAGCGACTCTTTTTTTTTTTTTTTTGTGACGCTATCTATTGTGGCAAGTGTGTTTTTTGAAACATACTCAACAGTATGCATTGCAAACTAAACACAACCTGAGAGCAAGACGCAGCAGTCAGCGACATCTCGCAACATGACCCCGCAGTAGGTCTGCTTGAACCCGCCATTGGAAGTGCAAACGTCGTAATGCGGCCCTGGCCTATTTGGAGCCAGGAAGCGTGTGTCTCGCGGGCTCAGGATCAAACAAACACGGAAGCACCAATGACCGCCCAGCCGCCGTCAGTCACCTAGCGACAGTGGCAAGGCTGTTTATGTGCCGGCTGAGCCAGCCAACGTTGGCACATCGTTAAAAAAAGTTCATTTTAAACTCAGGGAAGCAGACGTACGCCCACCGGTGAGCTCATCGGAGTCGTCTCGCGAGCTACGTAACGCCGTTGAACGGGGCAGTCATGGTTGACGAGCCGAGAGCGACGAGAGCTTCGTCATGTGAGGGCCTCCACTTCACGCCTGCCTTCAAAGGTGGACTTAACTCTTTCGTGTATAGATTAGGAAACCCTCCCTCTTTTGCAAGGAGCGTTATCTGATGTCCAATCGGCGCATTAGTCACCATAGTGGACAGGTATTCAACTGCAGTGACTGGTATGACACTTCAGTATCAGTCGTGCATATAGAAGAAATCTGGTAGCCACTGCATTGAGAGATGCATAACTCACGCATTTACAGTTGAAAAAAAACACCTTTTGAGTAGTTGACCAATGTAGTGACTGTTTAACATAACATCAGGAACATGCAGTGAAGAAAATAAGTATTTGCCCACCCTGCAATATTGCAAGTTCTCCCACGACAGAAATCACGCGTCTGAAATTTTCATCGTAGATGCATGTCCACTGCAAGAGAGATAATCTAACGAAAAATCCAGAAATCACAATGTATGATTTTTTTTTAAATTATTTGTGTGATACAGCTGCAAATAAGTATTTGAACACCTGTCTATCAGCTAGAATTCTGACCCTCAAAAACCCGTTAGTCCGCTTTTAAAAGTCCACCTCCACTCCATCTATTATCCTGAATCAGATGCACCTGTGTGAGGTCGTTAGCTGCATAAAGACACCTGTCCACACCATCCAATCCGTAAGACTCAAACATGGAACATGGCCAAGACCAAAGAGCTGTCCAAAGACACCATGGACAAAATTGTACAACTCCACAGGGCTGGAAAGGGCTACGGAGAAATTGCCAAGCAGCTTGGTGAAAAAAGGTCCACTGGTGGAGCAATCATTAGAAAATGGAAGAAGCTACACATGAGGGTCAATCACAATCTGAGTGGAGCCCCATGCAAGATATCACCTCGTGGTGTCTCAATGATCCTTAGAAAGGTAAGGAATCAACCCAGGACTACACGACAGGACTTGAATGAAACTTTTCAATCACCTGAAAAGAGCTGGGACCCCTGTTTCCAAGGTGACTGTCTGTAATACACTAAGACGTCATGGTTTGAAATCATGCAAGGCACGGAAGGTTCCCCTGCTTAAACCAGCAGGTCAAGGCCTGTCTTAAGTTTGCTAATGACCATTTGGATGATACAGAGGAGTCATGGAAGAAGGTTTTGTGGTCAGATGAGACCAAAATGGAACTTTTTGGTCATAATTCCACTAACCGTGTTTGGAGGACGACGAATGATGAGTTCCATCCCAAGAACACCATCCCTACTGTGAAGCATGGGGGTGGTAGCATCATGCTTTGGGGGTGTTTTTTTTTGCACTTGGGACAGGACGACTGCACTGTATTAAGGAGACGATGACCGCGGCCATGTATTGTGAGATTTTGGGAAACCTCCTCATTCCCTCAGTCAGCGCATTGAAGATGGGTCGTGACTGGGTCTTTCAACATGACAATGACACACAGCAAGGAAAACCAAGGAATGGCTCTGTAAGAAGCATATCAAGCTTCTGGCGTGGCCTCGCCAGTCTCCAGACCTAGACCCAATCAAAGATCTTTGGAGGGAGCTGAAACTCCGTCTTTCTCAGCTTAGAAGCCTGTCTGATCTCGAGAAGATCTGTGTGGACGAATGGGCCATAATCCATGCTGCAGTGTGTGTAGACCTGGTGAACAACTACAGGAAATGTTTGACCTCTGTAATTAGTAACTTAGTAACTTATTTGCAGCTGTATCACACAAATAAATTGTCAAAAAAATCATACAGTGATTTCTGGATTTTTCTTTATAGATTCTCACTCTCACAGTGGACATGCACCTATGATGAAACTTTCAAACTCCTCCATGATTTCTAAGTGGGAGAACTTGCAATATAGCAGGATGTTCATATACTTATTTTCTTCACTGTAACACAACCAGTCAAAAATGTGCACACTATTGAATGAGAAACCGTGTCCACATTTTCATTTTCTTTTTTTTGTTTAACGGAGTCCAGTGGAGCGAATGATGTGCAACTTTGAAAGTCAGCCAGTAATGGCTGACAACTTTGATGTGAAAAATGTAGCTGTCCAATATAGTGACGCTATACTGCCATATGTAAACATTTTGATCAGGTATCTTCTGTTGTGACTGATAATGTAAAAATGAAAAAACATGTTGACTGATGTGACAACAGTCACATCTTTTGATAAGATGTCCACTTTAGTGACTGATGTTCACCTTTGACACAAAAAAAGCCATCTTTTGAGTAGCTGTGCAGTGTGCCCGATAGAGTTAAAAGTGAGGTATTGTTTTAAAAAATAGTGTCAGTGTGATGTGGGAGTGTCACGCGGGCTAAAATTAGCACCACTCACCTCCGTGGCCTTTGCGCGCGCTACACGCCTCGACAATTTCGTCAATTATCGCCATGCCCGAATGCCAGCGCTGCTGACACCGGGTGCGTCCAAGCCGCTCGGCACCTGAGCTCGCGGAGCCTCGTAATTAAAAGAGCGCCATTGTCGTGCGGCGGCCGCGGTGTTCCTATGCCAGCCGGGCAGAGATCAGGTGACGGCGAGCCGAGACCGGAGTGGAGATGTGGCTCAGAGCCCGGGAGAGGGTGATGAGGAGGAGGAGAAAGGGTGACCTCGAGGCCGGGCCTCACTTGCCAGCTGCTGCCTGAAACGGGACACCACAGCCCTCTTCTGCGCGCTCGCCCACCTGTGTCGCTTACCTGACACGCACCTTGCAGGAAATACAACCTGAGAGGTCAAACGTGCGCCGTCACAGCAGTTAGTGACACTCAGTGGGACACAATATTAGCTTTTGAATGGCTGTCTTCTGTAGTGACTGATGTTCAACTTTGACATGATTTTTTTTTTTTTTCTTTCAAAAATCTGTCCACTGTAATAATGGACGCTGATATTTTCAAAAAATAATTTCCACGGGACAGTTGTCTTCTGTAGTGAGTGACACTCAACCTTGCTATGGGAAAAATAAAATTTGAGAAGCTTTCCATTTTCGTGACTGATAAGCATGCTTAGTTTTGTAATGAAAAAAGTTACATTATATATCTATAAATCTGTTTACATTGCGACTGATCTTTAAATTTGACTTGGGAAAAACATGATTCGGAATAGGTGAGCACCGTAGTGATTGATGGTTAACTTTAAGAGATGACAAGGCAAGAAGTGTGCCTCAGAGCGTTGCGCAAAACCGTCCGAGATTTCGAGCCATCGATCGATCAGTACATTCATCGGCCGTCCGTCGATGCAGAGGAGTACAGGCGTGGCCTCTCAGCGATCCATCGAACCACCGTAGTCGACGGGATCGCTGGCTACAAACCCAACATTGTGTTGGGCAGCTACGTACCCGCTTCCAGTAGCCAAATCCGAAAGACAACTCCTGCGACTCGTGAGATAGACGCCATCGCAACTCCGTTCGGCCTGGTGTCACAAGCTCAACAACTATCAGCATCGACTCGACGACAACATCGTTGATAAATGCCCATTGTGTGACATCACCCACCCCCCATGATATGCATCATCTCCATCGCTGATGGAGAAGCGCCTCGGCTCACTTTCTGGGCCTTGATACGGAATGACGACCGTCGTACTTTGCATGGTTAACTTTAACAAAGAAAACATCAATATTTGAAAAACTCTCTTTTGTAGTGACTGATATTCACTTTTGGCACCAAGACTAAAGTATGTAAAAAAGACATCTTATGTACAACTGTCCACGGTAATGACTAATACTCAACTTTGACATAGAAAAATAAGTGTCCACTATAGTGACTGATACACAACACTGATTTCAAAACAAGAACAATAAACCTTTAAATAACTTTTCAATGTAGTGACTCATACACAACATTGAGTTAAAGACTGTCTTGCAAAAAACCAAAAACACAACAGGTACTGGGGTAGAGTCATTGGGCATAATCTTAACATGAGTGTAATAGACAAATCTGATTGGCCAGTGCAAAGATGAACACCCAGACACGAGGAGGTCCTTTCTATCCCCATGGTGATGAATAATTATGTGTTGTCTTTTTTTTTGTGTGTGTTTTTTTGCATTTGTTTCAATTATTAATCAGCTCCTTTTGGCCTGTGAGCTACTATTTGGAAAAGTTGTGTATGTGTGTGTGTGTGTGTGTGTGTGTGGTGTGTGTGTGTGTGTGTGTGTGTAATGAGCAAGAGGTAAACATGTCCCGCCCGTCATTTATTCATGAGGCACACACACGCTGTGCAGTGAATGGGAACAAGTTGCTGATGTTTTATTTACGGTGATTTGTTTCACAGGCTAATTTTTTTTTTTTCTCTCCGCCTGCACTTTATCAAAACGACAAATGTTTACAATCTTTAGCGCGATAAACAACTATGCGCTTTGCTTCTGGACACAGTCCTCCCATGCAAAATTCGTTTCTGAAAATTTATTACAAACAGAATAAATTACGGAAGAATGTGGGACTGGTCTTTATTGGCTTTAGCTATTGATCTTTCTTTTTCTCAAGCATTGGTCTTTGGTTTTGTCCTTAACCTGTTTTCTTATGTTTTTGGTATTGTTCTTTAACATCGGTGTTGTCTTTGTGGGTTTTGATTGTATCGGTCTAATTAGTCTTATTGATTAGTATTGGTCATTTCATTTAGTCTCTGATAAGTTTGATTATTCTTTGATGTTGTCTTTATAATTTGCTTTGATGTTGTTCTGTACGTCTATTTCCTTTTGATCTTTAATATTATTTTGTGCTGTCTTTTATTTTGTTTGAAATTGTTTTTGGTATTTGGTATTATTTTCTTTGATCATTGGTATTGGTCTTTGATTGTATGGGTCTTATTATTTTTGGGAATTGGTCATTGATATCTCTGAAATTGGCCTTTGACATTGTTTTGGCACAGGTTTTTAATATTGGTCTAATCATTTGAGTTGTCATTGGTATTCCTCTTTAGTATTTCTGTGTAATCTTTGAAATTGGTCCCTCGGGGTTCAGGTCTTTGGTTTGATCTTTGGTCTGATTGGGAATATCGACCTTTATTTGAAAAATTTGTACCTTGTTTACATTTGTGGATTTTCCTCAGGTGGGTGGGTGCAGCTAGCTGAGAGATGGCTTACCGCTGCAGTCAAAAGAGTCAGATCAAAGGGGTCCCGGTTGGTAAAAATGGCCACCTATTTGTTTGCAATGAAAAAAACAGCCTTTTCACCAGTGACTTCAAAAATAAAACGGCTGCTCTTTGAAGTGTCACTTGTTGCTATTGGCTGGACGCTTTCCAGACACGTCTTCATGTATCCCAGACACGGAGGACCTGCTGCCTCTCAGCAAGGCCTTGATTGATCCTGACGCTCCAGTTAACATGCGTCCGTGTTCGCCTCACATTTTCCCCGCACGGTGACAAATGCCGAGCGACACGAGTCAAACTCCCAAAGGGCCCTGAACGCCCCGTCATGGAACCTCTGAGTCACACGGCGGCGAGACCTTCGCACGCCGTTTGGAGGGAGTTCCCGCAACCCACGCACACACAAACTCACAAGAGGTCTCTGTGGTCTCTTTGTCACAATATTTGGTACAGCTTTACCATGTACAACGACTGGATTAAAATCCAAGAAGTTTCAATTAATTAACCATTTGTTATTGTGGTTACAGCATATTTTTACCTTCTCATGTTGCTAGAAAAGACACGACTATGAGAAACATCTGTCTGTGTGATGCAGCGCACTTGTACACCCACACCGCAATAACAAACAATACCATTCAATTAAAAATGCAGGCCAGGAGATGACCACAATGTGTCCCACTCACATTTTAACCCTTTTTTTGTGTGCCCAGCATGCCAGAGCTATGAAGTAACAATTTCATTACCAAAAACGAATCAGAGACTAACACCCAAGACAAAATCCAGTGATCATAAACTAATACAAAAGCCGAATCCCAAAAATGCAATAAAGGTCTTATACAAAGACAAATACTGTCTCAAAAACCAATCAGACCACTATCAAAAATTCATATCAAAGACCAGTAGAAAAGACAGTTAACAACAACAAAAAACTAACGGGAAAATCCAAATATCTCACAAAATGCTGAAAGGAAAATATAGTGGCACCATGGCTTACGAGTTAATTTAATTTGGTTGCCAAGGCTGTAACTCAATTTGTGGATATATAATCAACTTTCCCCATTTAAATGACAGCCCCTCATGAATATTATGTTGTTAATAAAGAAATATAATACAAAGCAAATGTTAATAAATTAACTGCATTATGAAGTAATACAATGGACCAACAACCAAAAGCAAAGAACCACTATCAAAGACTGAAGACAAATCTCCAAATTGCAAACATTGCATCAATACCAAAGCGCAAATTCCAAAGCTCAAAAACCAACACCATGAAAAAGAGCCCGAGGAACACAAGGGCACAAAAAAATCCTGGTGTTCAAGTAATGCTTCTAACCGTCGAAAGGAGGATTTCTGCTGTTATTAATCCCAATGGGGAAAATTATTTTGAAATCTGAAACTATGCATGCAGATCTGCAAAATATTGATACACATAGCATAGATTCCAGAAAACAAAAGCGGAAGGTTGCTACTTCAGCTGCTTCCTTTTGGCTGACAAGTTGTGTGACAGCAAATGAGGAAAAGGGCTGTTTTCAGTTCCCGGATTACTGTTGCCGCGGGAAAAATTGTCCCCCCCCCAAGCAATATCGTTTGACTATCGGAAGTGCCAGGGTGGGTGTTTTCAACTGTCTCCTCATGGCAATATCTGACTGACTTGTTTCTAATCAGGATTATTTGCCGGCAAAGTATCATTCTCAGGGGTATGACGGTGTTGGGGTGCGGTGGGGGTGCTGGCGGGTGGAGGGTGCGCCCCAGTCTGCTGTTTTGATTAGCTTGGTGTTAGCATGAAGCGTGCCTGTTGGAGATATTTACTCAGACCCGGTCTGGGGGGATTATGAAAGAAAACACACTTGCGATCTGTGCGGTGTCTTGAGTCTTTCGCGTGCGTGTGGTCACAAAGAAGGCTCGCATTCCTGGTCTATGTCCCCCACCGCCCCCACTCCCTCCCTCACGTCATCGTCGTATGAAGGGGTACTGTTAGGGGGATGTGGTAGCCCACCCGTCTTGTCCACAAAGACCCAGCTCAGTTTAGCGTGTGTGGAGGTGAACAGGGGAAGTTGATGGCTTATAGTTAAAGAGGGGGTCTGGGTGGGAGTTAATTGTACACAGGTGACCTTACACAGGTGTATGACCATGTGTGCATGTGATGGGACAAGAAAGCAGATTTTTGGTATTCGGGAGACTAAACAAAGGCTCTGGTGCCCGCTCGTGGTTATGTGTATGTTTCTGTTCATCCAAGAAAATATTACATATTTTTCTCACTCAAAAGTGCACGTGAATAGTCAAACAAAAGCCCAACACCCAAAAAAAAACATGAATGATAATACCAAAGACCAGTAACAGGAAACAAATATACCTCAGACATGAACAAAGACCAACGACAGAAGGAGGTACTAAAGAAAATGTAAAAAACAAAACGAGAAAAAAAACCAATGTGCAAGACCAAAGAATGGGAAACACAGACTATCAAAACAGTATACATAAAACAGTATGAAAATCTATTTTAAAAATATTAAAGAAATACCACAGACTAATGACAGAAGACCAGCACCAATACAAAAAAAAAATAAGTAAAATAACAACAACCAACACAAAATCTCCAAAACTAATTCCAATGACCAATACTAACAACAATATAAAACAGTCATAGAAACACCAAAGACAAATACTGAAGACACAGATACCAAAGACCAACCAATGCTATAAAACATATTAACGACAACAAATACCCCAAGCCTAAAGAATAATACTATACAGCAACGAGCAATGCCAAAGACAAATACACTACATACATAATATCCAAACCCAATAACAAAACAATGTCAGAGACTATACAAAAGACTGATGTCCAATATCAAGGACAAATACCAAAGCACAGTGCCAAAAAAGACCAAAAACCAATATTGAAGACCAATACCCAGGGCCAAAGAATATTGTGAAGACCCAAAGATCAATATCAAAGACCAATACTTCAAACAATATGAAAGGCCCAAAACAATATCAAAGACAAGGACAAATACCAAAGTATTAACAAATTCCAAAAACTTAAACCCAAGGCTCATGACTAATATGAAACATCAAAGACTAATGAAATAGCAACGTCTAATGTAAGACAGAAGAAGCACAGTGGGAAATGGGAAATATGTCTGCCTCACAGTTTTGAGGTTTGTGTTTGAATCTGTGAAGTTCACATGTTCTCCATTCTGTGAGGTTTCTCCAGGTACTCCAGATTCCTCCCCAAATAAAGAAAATTATCCATTCCTCCAAGTTATCCATAGGTGTAAAAATACAAGACAACGTCAAATTTCAATACAAAATAACACCAAAGATCAATACCAAGGACCAAAGCGCATCTCCAGCAGACCCTCTGGGGTGCAAAGGGCCCGAAAGGAAACCAATTAAGTCAAAGTTCCATCTAAAAAATGCTTATGTAAAGAGTAATCCACAATCCGGCTTTCGTGCACAATTTCAAACTTTTGACTGTTGACATGCTTCATGTTTTGGAGAAAATGATTTAACTTGCAGCAAGTATTTAAACATGTTTATTCAATAAATCCTCGCTTGTTTTTCCCGCGTCTTTGCGGTGGACATTTAATTGAGAGACCAAAATCTTTGCAACAACCTTTATTCAAACCTTTCAATGATTGTGTTTCTTTTGATTCACATCTGCTTCTTACAAGTCCGCTCACACAAAACACACAAAACAAAAGGAGGAACACAAACGGGCCTTTGTGCTCGCCGTGCGGCACACGTGGCCCCGCAGGCTTTAAAAGTGACATAGAGCGGAGGCACGTCCGAGGAAATTGGAATCCCGCTTCGGGACGAAGGAGCTCGGGTGGCGGCGAGCGAAAGAGGGGGTGCAAAAATGTTGCTCAAAAAGACAAGAGCATGGAAGTGAAATGTGTGTTGTAATCACACCAGGGGGAATGAAGTGTTAGACGTCAGTTATTCAAAATACATGTGGAATAAATACATTTGCAAAAATACTTAGAGATTTTGTCGGTAGAAAAATGTCAAGCTTCGAAAGCAGCGACGTATATCGGCTTTCAAATACAATATATGGCATTAAATCACTCATCATTTGTTACTATGAAATCAAACGCATAAATCGAGCACACAAGTCTCTATGTGATTGTTCCGGAAACACAGTGTCACACTTTGCATATTTGATCAGAACACTTTGAGGTTCCGACGATTGGGAAAAAAAACAAAGCAAAATTATTTTCCACACTAAAGCCCAAAAAGTTATTAACTTAACATTTAAAGTCAAACACATCTGCTGTAAGCATACAGTAGACTTCAAAAAGGACAAGTTCCACTTCCGAGCTGCAGTTTTTTTTGCTGATTAGACCCAAGTGAAAGTCTGCTTTTTGCATTATTTTGTTATTGACCTAAAATAATTGCTTCCAGTATTTATTTTATTTTTTGAGTGCCATTGTTTTAAACCCAAAAAATGAAAATAGAAGTGTTGGCTTTGCTGCTCAGTGCTGGCCTCTGCCTGTAAATGGAATCCTGTGAAACACAGGATTTTTAAAGTTTCATTGATAAATTATATCAATATTGCTTATTTTTTACTACCAGTATTTGTTTAGTTGCAATTATTTATATTTTATTAGATATTTTACATTTACATTTTACATTAGATGATTTTGCTCCATATCTGTATATATTTATTTTTAAATCAAAAGTTTTCAAGCAATGTCACTTTAACTGAATAGAATCAAATGATTGAGTTTGGGTTTATTTCCACTACAACTAACTAAAATTGCATAATTTTAAGCGAGAAGTAAAATGCAAATGTTGGCTTTATTGTCAGATTGGACATTCAGTTTTACCTTTTTACCCAATTTCCTGGAGGGGGCTGGGGGTACTTAAATCTCTGACCACAATTGTAATCCCCTTGTATTTCTCCCTGATTTTCCACCTGCAGTCAGGCTCGTCGTTGTCTTTCATCACATTCAGTCATCCCAACCAAAGTTGTGCATTGTCATCTGATAGAACTTCATGTTGAAGGGCCGGTAGAAGTCTCGGAGGCGGCGCGCCACCTCGGGGCGGATGTCAGGGTGGGTGCGCCCTTTGGTTTTGCCCAGGCAATGGGGCTTGCTGCTCCCCTCGGCCTTCTTGAGGCACGGGAAGCCCTTGGTCTGGTTGAAGTAGAAGTGTTTGTCAGTGATGATGCGCTTGAGGCCCAGGAAGTCCTGCACTCGGCCCAGCTCGCCGGCCGGGTCGCTGATGAGCCGTTCGCCGCTCACAAACAGGATTTGCTCCATGGGGAAGTACTGCAGCCAGTTGTCCAGGTGCTTGGCGTAGATACCGATCTGGATGGCGCTCCACGACGTGTCAATGAGGCCCGTAGTCCTGTTCTTGAAAGTGAGGCTCTCGAAGGACGGAATGTCCGGCTTCTTGGACAGCGTCTGTGTGTAGTCCGAGATGGCTCGGGTGACCGGGTCTCGCACGACCACGATCAGTTTTGTGTCTCGTGACATGGCCGAGATACGGGCGGGAGCCTCTTTGGTCACAAAGTAACTGGGGGTCTTCTCCATGGTGATCTGGCCCTCCAGGGTCTTGGGCATCAGATCCCTGAAAAGACCAGAGACAGGAAGGAATGAGTCATGTGACTAAAATCGATGCATTAAACAAGCACCTTTCAAACTGACCATCTTGCAACTTCTTCCAAAGGGCCGCATAAAGAAAAATCAAAGGACTCAACAGCCATTTTGACATTCTTCACCTTTAATGTATTTAACACACCAAAACCAACCCATCTAAAGATAGGCTAAAGAGATACTGTAGGTGCAAAAAAAAAAGTCAATGATTTTTCATGATTTTGGCATGGCCCCGCCTCACATAAGAGAAATGCTCCTGCACTAATTAGCAGCAGAATTGCAACGTCTCTCTTTTCAGAACCAATACAAGAGTAGTCTGTACAAAAATAAAGCTCACCAAACAATCAAGATCCTCGCAATTTGCGGCTGTGACCGAAACATCTTTTTTCTTTAGGGCATTATGAATTGAAATGTTGTCACTTCTTTTTGTTGCAATTAGTTCTTTGGATTTTTGCAAGTCTAGAAAAGGGCTGTATCAAACCAATGTAGGAACCTCTGTTCCCCTGCCATGCCACCCAATAATTATTCTAAGTTGTCTAGTACAATGTATGGAAATGGCATGCGCTGCGTATCTTTTTTAATGTATTTAACCTTTTTTTTCATGCAGCTCAGGCCACTGACAACAGATTGGCATTGCCCAATAGAGCGGCAGAGTAAAAACTAAGCAAAAGAAAAGCAAATGCAAATACATAAATTTTTGAGTTTGATGTACTTACATTTGCATAATACATTGGGGTGTCCAAAAGTTTATTTTAAAGGGCTCGATACTTAAAATCAAAGCAGGCGAGCACCGCTTAGACTTCTCTCACTGATTTAACGAACCAAACCAATCTGTGGGTGTAGGTAAAGCTATCCGAAGCTCTAACACATTTATAGGCTTTGTATGCCATGGAAAATCTAGGTTTAGCCTGGGTTTTTTGGCAAAGTTAGAGTTAGTCCCATGACACATACACTTTCAGTTGTTTTTTTTTTCTCTAAATTGTATACAACCTCCGAAGGGGATAAAATATTCAGTTTTAGTGCTGTCACACAAATTGGGGGGCCTTCCTTGGGAAAAAGGTTGAAAATTCTCAGCGATTGTGTTGACGATTGGTTTCAACCCAATAGAAGACAGAGGTGAGTGTTGGTAGTTGAACTTTACACCACTGCAACCTCAGAAGCTATGAAATTGCCTAAAGTCAGCTGGAAGAAAAACGGGACAAGTAGTATAAAACGGATGGAAGGCTACCTTTCGCACAGACACTGGAAGTGTGACGGGTCACTGTGGCTTGAGTCAGTCAAGAATAACACAGGACCACATTTATTTATTTGATCTTGATGTCTGCTGGGAGGTGGTGGCGTGAGCAAATATTGATTCTTGCGGTGTCGGTGTGTCCCGGGATGTTGGGACATTCTTGTGGCAAACAACTCAAGGATTCCACCACAATGTTGCTGTTAAGGCGCTTATGAAAGCAAGCTGGTTGCTCTCAAGGGGCCTTTTGAAAGAGGATGCTTTCGCTATCATACAATGTGAAGCCCACTTATGAAATATTGATAGTCTAAAGGGCCTCTCAGCATAATTGATCACCTGTTTAAACTAAGGATGAACAACATCAGCCCTGCACGTGTTTCCCTCACTTCATGCGCTTAATCATCAGGTTTATTTGAAATAAGGTGGTGGAATGACGGGTGGGGGGGTAACGCTAGAATCCGGGAGCTAAGCAGTTCCACTTGTCCAGCCGTTGATTCAAAACCTCCCTGAAATGAAACCCCGCTGATGAAAGCCGCTTCATAAATCCAGACTCAAATATTTACGCCGACAAAGCTGTGCTAAGACATTTTCTTGGCAAAATGTATCAACGCCTCCTTCTGCACTTCTCCTTCACCAGAGAGGCTCAGCAAGGGAGAACGGTGACCCGAAGCAACGCAGGTAAAAAGCAAGGAATGAATAATTAACACTCCCCCCCCCCCCAGGCCCACCCCAGCCCATACCATTTAGAACCTCTGCAGAATGCAGTTCTAAAATTCACTAAAGTACAGAACATACATGTCAATTATTCATCAGCCTCAGCAGGCAAGGCCCGAAGCTGACAAAGTGGCCTGGTCGAACGGGCCCCTAAGCAACCAGCCAAACTCAACTCTGAAGCTTCGACATGTTAGCAATCTGTCCAAAAGTACGTGGTAGTAGGGTTCAGCAGCCACTCCTTGGGATACAGGTCGCAGTTCTACAGTATGTTTGGTTTGAAACCCGAGACTCAAAGACACCATTGTCCATTGAATGGCCCAACATAGAGTTCTTCTGTGTCATGTGGTACAGGAAAGAATACTGCGGAAATGAACGGTGAGAGCAATTTTTGCCATTTGTGTCAGAACAATGAGCTGCATCAGGTTTTGAAAATCCACTGACCTTGCTCACCACACAGATCCTCAGACACAACGTGAGACTGAGTAGCATTGCTTATTTCCAAACGACACAGCAAGCTGGTTGTCGATACTGATAGATCGCCTTCTCACCGCAATCGTACTAATTCCAGCTCGAGGAAAAGCGCCCTTACGGCAACCTCTCTGGAGAACATTATTGGGTGTATGAAAAAGAGATGAGAATGCGCTAAAGGAGGCATTCATATTTGATGGGGAGCGTCATGCTTGTTCTGTGGTCAATGTAGCAAAGGCACACACGCCGTTAAGGACCGCTCAGGGGGGCGGGGCACTTTCAGGGTCAGTGAGGAAGATGGTACTGTGGCGTGCGACAAAAGTAAACAAGCGTATTCGGGGCAATGTAAATTTTATAGTTATCGCAAGAAGTGTTTCAGGTGCACCAAGGAAGTGCAGTCATGGGAAATGGATACATTCTCCTCTGCCTTAGGAGTACATTTGGCATTTATGCACCTGTGCTTTTCAGACAACTAATCAAAGCGGGACATTCTTGCGTCTATAGTGTGTGTTCAATCTTTGTGGTTTTACACATTCAGATAATTAAATTGGGGGTGACATTAACACCAGTGTCTGGGGCAAGAACAAGTGTCCTCAACGAAAAGGGTGTGACACAAGGTTTATTGTACCTTCTGGCATCTAGTTCTATCATTTAATTGTTCTGTCACTTTGCTTTGTTAAAACAGATTCTTAAAGAAAGATATATTATTTGTAGCATATAGATTTCTGACCAATTTCTGTGCGTAAATTGGATAATTTACTGTGGCACATGGCACTTTGACTGGTAATCATAAGTTGAAAGCACCGATGCACATGTTAGAGTTGACCCTGAATTTGCAGACTTCCAATTTAGTGTCCAAGACAGAAGGCCATCATTTAAAACCAGCGTTTAACACCCGGTGCTCATTGGCAATGGCTGTTTGCATTGAAAACAATGGACCTTTCCGACCTGTCAATCACTCGTACAATAATAGCCAATCAGATAGCTGCATTATCTTAACCCCTGGCTTGACACGCCCTCTCGCCATATTGTCACACAAGCAATGCTGGTTGTCAGTAGTGTGCGCTTGGAAAAGTTAATGTTACAAAGAAAATGGTCCTCAGATGGCTTGGGGAACATGCAATTCTGGTGAAAGATATCTGGCTAGGTCACAAGGGGCCAGGTTGATTCATTTTCCAAAGCCTAAAACACAGTTGACCAAGTGTCTACGATGGATTAAGGCTCGCGGAAGACCTCATGTACGAGTAAATGGGGACAATATCAACAAACACAAGGCTGTATGTTCGAAGGTAAGTGAGGGAAAAGTATCTTCTCTGAGTTTTAGTGAATTATTATCAGTGCTTTATACATTGCAGTGTATCACTGACCTGCTGAATGAAGTGTGTAATGTTTTATGCCGAAGAGTCTGGTTAGTGATACGTAAATGCGCGACGTCATGCAAGAGAAATGTCTATTTGCCCATTTGTATCACATCGGACTTTTAAGACAGAGGACTGGGTTCAATTACGAGCCAAGTCAAATGAATACACCCACTCACTTATAAAGACTACAAAGATATTACTCGTGATCTTTCCAAGTAAAAAGTACTCACCCTGCTTTACATGCACAGTATGATTCTACTATTTTATTCTTTTGGATTTCAATATGAAGTTTGTGAGGCATCAAACTTTTTGCATCGATCACTAACATTTCGCTGTAACTCTGAAAATGCGTCCTGCTCCGTCCAAAATCTCAATTACGTATCCTTGCGTGAAATAGTTGAGACCTCTCTGTAGAACTCTCTTGGACAAGTCTGACGCATTTGGAAAAAAAACATACCCCAATATTATCTGGAATGCGCGATAGAGTATCGACTTCAAACATGTTCTGTTCAATCGGGATTTTGGAAGCTTGTGGGACATGGCTAAGGGGGCGGAGCTTAAGATCGCCATCGGAAAGGTCGATTGTAGCTGACCAATTACTGCTGCTACACATTTACCTACTTCCCTGTGCTGGGCTGCATCAGCGGTGTGCACTTCATCTTCTGATGTGGCAGTGTCCCGCTCAGTGATTTCTGTCTGCTTTATAAATTCCTGCTCTACCGTTGCTCCTCTGATGTTGTAACGGGAAAACAAAGCCGAAAAAATAATGGGTGGAATGCAGCATGACAACCACCATTGCTTTCAACACAAAGAGCTGTGACCAGCGAGTCTTGGCAAGTTGGTGAATCAGATGCTTAACAGTAGATAGTGGAACAGTGCGTGTTTTTGTGCTCCTGGTTCAGCCCAGTAATGTATTATGCGTAATTTAAAAGCAGAACAATTTCTATAATTCACTTGGAATCAAGAACAACACTGCTAAAATCTACATTTTCAGGTCAATTCCTCACCTACTGGAGAGACTTTATCGGCAGCGTCAGTGATGTAACCAAGTGTTTTACTGCACCTCCACGTTTGACTTTGATGTCTTCATCTGACCGCTTTAAATCAAACTCACATCTTGCTGGCTCGTGTTTTGGTTGGGAGGCGAACAAGAAAAACAGTGAGAACAAGACGACTTTTGGAGGAATTTGGATGCCGGTGCAGGAACATCTTGTGAACCTGTCAGGACTTTGACGTCACAAATGGAAAAGAACGGCCGGGAGGCCAGGTTTCGCCGGTTCGAAGACATGCCCGTGCTTTTTTGCAAACAAAATCCAATGTACACACCCGAGCGTGGTGCATCTTTCAATGCTGCCTTTGTGGCGTAAAAGAAGTGGTCTGATGCATCGCTCCTTTCCCCTTGCTTGTAAATGAAAGTGACTCATGTCTGCCTGTCATATGAAAGCCACAAAATCGACGCCTACATGCACCATCAGGTCGAACGGACAATGCGGCGGCCACCTCCTGGTGGTGTCCTTCCAGGAAACGAAAGGCTTTGGATTCGAGCCAGCGTCTTGTCAATGGACAAGTGGCGGTAAGCAGCCAGGAGTGCTTCTCCCTCGCATGGCAGGCCTTTTGATTCATTTCCCTTGCTCCTGCTGCCAGGCAGGCATAAATACACTCACACCCGCAGCTAGCTCCCCTGCCACTGCCAGCAGATAATCATCTTGTAATTGGCTCAATATTTCTGCTGTTTGCCGGCCAAGCAAAGGCCAGCTCGGCGAGGCTTGAACCCCGCCGCATATTTTCCAGGTCAGTGGATGTGAGCGGAGGAGGTCGCGGCTGTGATTTAGAGCAATGCCGCTCCGGGCTTTAAACACTCGAGCTTTTTACCTGTCTTGCGTAACGGTGTGGCAAGAAACAGAATGTAATCGTCATCCGTCAAATATGTTGGCTCATTTTAATTGAAACTCGTGTTCATTTCAACATGAGAACACTTCAAGCGAACGCTGCTGCAGACCAGTGTGAGACTGTTCTGCAAGAGGCGGCCTCAGAATGCTTACAAACTCCAGTGTGGTTCACATATAATGTCAAAACCTTAAAGCTCTATCGTATCTTAAATATCCGCTTCCAACCTTAATGGCAGATTCCCTGTGTGTTTGACTTCTTGCGTCCAGTGTTCGAATGCCAATTTAAAACATTTTTTTTTTTAAATCTATGGTGGGCACTATCAAGACTGTAGGAAACCTCTGATCTATTATCGAGTTTTGGCTTCGCCAGAAACTCTTGAACAGTAAAGTTTGAGAGTACATGCAGGTTTCCTCAGTTATTACCAATCTTTAGTACGCTATGTTATAATATGAACAGATATTTTGCTACTTTTCCGAGTGTTTGAAGTTATTTTAGCTTTGGCTTTATTTGTACACCTGTCAGCAAACACCATCATTCATCATACTCAATCAAATTTGAATACTAAACTATCTCAATGGAAATTTATATATATTGCTGGCCGCCCAGGTAGCTATAGGGTTGCGATGATACTGAGCGAGCGAACGTTTTTTTTTCACTTTAGTAGCTTACCGTATTTTCCGCACTATAAGGCGCACCTAAGAGCCATTAATTTTCTCAAAAGATGATGGTGCGCCTTATAATCAGGAGTGCCTTATATATATGGATCACTATTGAGCCTTTAGTGCAGCCCATCTAATGGATCCATAATGCAACCCCAACCTCTACTGTAGCATCTATTCTATGCGCCTTATAATGCGGTGGCCTTATATATGAAAAACGTTTTAAAAATAGGCCAGTCATTGAAGGTGCGCCTTATAGTGTGAAAAATACGGTAATGACAAATTATCTGTCACCATAGTACATTAAAATGGATTTATGACACATTTCCTGTCCATTTATTTCATTCAAACTGTGCAGTTTCAGTGTGTCAGCAAGGAGTTGATTCTTGGACACTTTAACCCTAAACACAGCAGATTTTCCAACTATTCCAAATAAACCTACAAAGAACAAGCAGCATTTTCAAAATCTTCAAGATGTTAAAAGGCATTCGTCGTGCTTCTCGCAAGTAATTTCTACATCAGTTGAAACGTGTTCTACGCAGTGCATTATAACCATATCTCTCAATCGGACTATCAACTTCCTGTTATTCTAAAACCGACATTTTCTTTGACTTATTTTTCTGCCCGAGTGCCGTCGTTATCTCTGTTTGCTTCTTTATCCCCCTCAAAAAAGCTTGTCATTTCCCCAGCGGATGACTCCGAGACGGCGTCGCCACATGTTTTTTCCGCGACTAGATGATGGCTCTCTTATCTTGTAATTGTCTAGTCTCTCCAAATTGCTTCCTACCCCCCGACGGTTCCCATGCACCGCTCCGCTTGTTTTCTACCGGGTTGGAGAGTTTTGCTTTTGTGTGCCAATGCGGCGGTTTTCAACTTTAAAGAAGCCGTCCATCCCAGCGTCTATTTTTTTTTAAAGCTTATTCTGTTATACTGCTTATCCACTGAGCAGGAACAGAACACATGCTGAGTGAATGAACCGCTACACTATCAGTGACCCTTCTAAGAAACTTTATATCTCAGAGTTAGGATTTTTTTCTAGAACTCCAAACAATCTTCAATTTGACTTCAAAGCGTCAAAATAAAGCCCCAAATAGGTTAAAATCCCTCAAATTGGGAAGAACGTGAATATTTATCGGTGCATTTTGTTTTATCCCTTACAATCCAATTTCATTGCAGAGTGCTATACAGTACTGTGCAAAAGTCTGACACAATAATGATCGTAAATAACTAGTTAGAAGGCCGCTAAGTACAGTATCGACCTCCACCAAGGCTGAACTTAATACTTAATGCATAGTATTGAGCTTCATACTTATTAGTCCATTTTTTTGCACATTTGTACGTACACATTTGTACAGAATGCCTTGTGGTTGATCCAGGATTAACACCTTCAGTGCGTGCCAAGAAGGATTCACTCTGTCAAACAACTATGATCAAAAAGGACTTTAATGTAATGGGTTCTTGAAATGTAATTGATTGGTCCATCATACACCATTCCTCTACGGCAGGGGTCAGGAACCTTTTCAACTGAGAGAGCCATAAAGGTGGAATATTTTAAATTGTAATTTCAAAAGAGCCATACAGTGTTTTAAAAACTACATACAGGTGTATTTGCGCATTTATTTATGTTTAATACTTTTGGAGTACAATAAGTCTCCAAATACTTTTAAATAACATTATGATGTTGCTAACCAATGATGACATGAGTACTTCTTACAAGTAATGGGACTTCCGGTGCGTCATACGTCGTTACATTAAGCTTCATGCTGTTGTTGAGACTTCCATCCGTTTAACGTGAACGTAATTCAATTTGATTTTCCATCATGATGGTACGATGGTGAACGGTTCTTGCCGACAACGGCATGTCTTTTATTCGTTTGATTATTTTGTCTTTATATGAAGTTGTCAAAATGTTTATTGGCAACATCGAGGAGACACACATTCGCACCCTCACTCTCTGTCCTCCTCATATTTTTTTCTTTGAGCGACCTTTGTCAAAAGCATTTCCATAATTAGTTGTTCCAACACGATCGGCATTCAACCCTGCGCCCGTGGACATCAACAGCCACAGTAAACTACAGCAACCCCACTAGGACAAACTGTCTATGCCTCATTTGCGTTGCCTGCACGACAGAAATCAAATGTACAGTATGTTGTTATGAGGGCTCCGCGAGCCGCATGCAACCACCAAAAGAGCCAGGTATGGCTCACGAGCCATGGGTTCCCGACCCCTGCTCTACCGTTTGACATTTTTTAATCAACCAGTTGTAGTGAAATGACATATTTGCGCACATTAATGAAGCACAGCATGTGTACTTTTTAGCTTGCTTAATAGTAAAGAAATGCTCTTTAAACTAAAACAAAAATGTGTCAACTGAAAGTTCAACCATAGATTGTGTGTTTAAAAACTTTTATCCCTTTGGGGTGATATCGACATGAGATGATCACAAGAAAAGAATCTCATCTGAACGTCCGAAGAGTTTTTACCAAATTAAACCTGGAACAACTGCCGAAACGTAAGGGATGTCCTTCGAGGCATCCTTATTTGCTTTCATACAATTGACGTTTGAATGCATTCATGATTATCCTAATGGGTATTTTTTAATGGCAATTTATAGTCTTTCGATAATAATTCCACAATACCTTTAAACAGGCTTTGTTTTAATTTCATTTAAAGGGTAGCACTAGTGTGTGTGCACCATTTCTGTACTTGAGGGGTTTACATGGCTTGAACAAAATGGAAAGTCCATGTAGTACTACACTTGGTAAAACTGCCCTGCCATGAATGCGCTTTGTGGTATGCTTATCTACTTTAGTCCACTTCGCTTGGCGGCTTTGCCAAATGGCATCTTTATGCAAATATTCATTTCCATGATGGAGTTTTCCTCTGTGTCATGGGGAAGGGGGGAAAAAAAATCTGTAGAAATAGCTGATGTTATCCTTCTGGCTTCTCACCACGGCCATCCATCTCAAGAGGGGGCTCCTCTTGGCAAACTTCCATCTTGCCCTCAAATATTAAGGGCTGATGCAGGAAGAGAGGAAAAAAAATAATCAGATGTGTGCTGTATGTGAGATACGGAGTGTGAACGGAGTATGAGAAAAATATTGTATCACACACTTTCACAGTAGAAATAACATCTTGTAAAAATAAATCCTCACCTTGCCCTCTGGTTTATCTTCATTTTTCTTCCCGTACCAAACGGGCTGCCGCCACGCAGCGGAGTAAAAATTTTATAGAGTTAGCTTTTGCCGATGCATTCTTATAAATTTATTTATGCAAAAGGATCTGTCTTTTTTTTCCACCACACTGTTCTGTGCCAGTCAGTCCCCAGTTTATTGCGTAAGGGAGGGGGGTAAAAAAAAAAAAAGAAAAAATAAAGCTTTATCTTTACGGCAACATGCATAGTGAATTATTCAGATGGGCGGTGTATCAGCGAGGTGCAGCGTGAGGAAGATGGCTGAGGGTGAGAAAGGATAAAGGATATAAAAAAAAAAAAGCGCAGATACTGTATGGAGTGACTCAACTTAGACTAGCTTGCCTGGAGTCTGGATGAACTAGCAAAGGAGAAGCTACCATGCTAATAGTCACATGCAATGGCACTGCTTGTTCTTGATGCTTTTATTCACATTCATCTGCATAAATATTAAGCATAGTATACTGTATTAGTGAATTCAACTACCACTGTGTTGATACATGGGCTGCTATTTTTGCTACTTTTCAAATTCACCAGTGCATATAAAGTATGCATCATTTAGTATAGTATTCTGTTTCAGCTGCTAACATAGTATGCATACATCCATCTATCCATCCATTTCCCTTATCCTCACGAGGGTCGCGGGGAGTGCTGGAGCCCATCCCAGCTGTCAATGTGCAGGAGGTGGGGTACACCCTGAACCGGTTGTCAGCCAATCGCAGGGCACATGGAGACAAACTGCTGCACTCACAATCACACCTCGGGGCAATTTATAGTGTCCAATTAATGTTGCATGTTTTTGGGATGTGGAAGGAAACGTCGGAGAAAACGCAAAACGGGGAGCGCACGTAAACTCCACACAGGCGGGGCCGGGATCGAACCCGGGTCCTCAGAATTGTGATACCAACGCTTTACCAGCTGAGTCACCATGTCGCCAGTATACATGTAAATTATAGTTTTAGCTGCATTCAGTGCTATTTTCTCACACATTTGCAAATATTGTATGCATAATTTTCTGTTCCCAATAGCATATACAGTATATATATTGGTATGAGGGCGGCAACTAACGTTTAATAATTGTTTTCAATTAATCGATGAATCGACAAAAAAAACTTTTAAAGTTCTGTTTTTATTTATTGATTCAGTTCCTGCTTTTCTTCGTAATGTCAGAAAATGGGCAAAAGGTGATACATGGAACCCTGCTGACCATTTTTAACTGCTGTTCACATTCACAACTGCATCTGTAGTATTCACAAGTGTCATACTTTTACCAACTCTTTCCTCTTTCAGTAGCTTTGCGACAAAATGCTGCTGACTATTCTTGCTGCTTTTTATATCACCTGTATAGAATATCACTGTACAGTTTACCACTTCTGTATGCATGTACATGTATGTCCAGTAGTACTACTTATTCTTGCACAGATGACAAATACACTGCTGCTTTCAGTCTGCTCAGTAACATTACCTGGTTATTTGTTTTTTCACACTGTGTGATGGAAAAGTAATGAGTGCATCAATAGTCACTCATGGCTGCACATTTGTAACTCCACACCAAGAGGGGGCAGCATAGTCGTATAAAGTCAGAAAATTTCCAGATTGTAAAATTGTTCACCTTCTTCTCCTTAGCTTAGTTTCGAAAGTTGCTTTTTAATGAAATGTCATATCCTCCCCAAAATTCTGCTACAATTCTGAAATGTTTAGGAAAGCTAAAGCTTGCATGCTACTGGGGAAATTAGCATTATAGCCTGCGCTATGTACTTTTATACCGTGCTATTAAGCTATTATGCACCCCATGCACTCTAGCGGGCCACTTTGAAGACATATTTTGAGCCCTCACATTACTTTTTCATACTTCCCTGACCCACTTTGCGGCGATGACACTCGAGCAGGATTAGCTTCACTGACACTTCCTCTCTTTGCCAAGTCAGCTTTTAGCGGGCTTAAGCGGCTCGCGGGGAGATAAGATACCTTAACGTTTAATAGCAAAGCTTATTTTTAACGTATTGTGCTCCTCTTGAACGTTGGCTTACATGGTCAATGTGGCGTCATTAGGACCAGCACCACCGCCAACCCCCCCCTGCCACCCAATACTTCCCTCTCTAGTGCTGAGTTAATCTTAGGGTGTTAAAATGCTGCACATAAGCCTGATTTGAATACATCAAGTAAAAATGGAGTGCACAATAGAGCCTTTAGAGTCGGGGGGTTTGGGGGGTGCTGCCGCTCTGTGATAATTAGCCAGCAGCTTTTGTCTTTGTGATGGTTACCATGGCGGTGTGCTCCAAGATGAGCCTGTTGGTGAGCAAAACTTAAATGTTAGTGCTCCAGCGTGATAACTGATCCGTAAGCCGCGAAAAGTGTTTCACTGGCAAAAAGACAATCCCATCCCGTTATTCCTTCCATCTTATTTCCTATTGAGTTCACCGGAAAATTCGGAAATCCTTTGCCACAGTTTTTCTTTCTTCCCCCACCCACCATGGGGGTTTTAGGTTGCTCTTAGGTCAATGCCTCATTTGGTAAAGACTTGCCTTGGTGAACCAGAAGGACTATCGGCAGACTAATGAAGACTAATGACCAAGATCCAAAAAGGCAGGAACTTCCTGAAGCAAGCACATACCCAATAATATGTGTTTGTTTCAGAAGCTAGGGATATTATGGTATGAAGATATCTTCTAATTAAAGAAAGGTCTCGGCAGTGCGCCCGGATGAGTCTTGAGTCCTTCCATATTGTGCAGATTTCTGTCCATCTGCTGCAATCTTATGGATACAGACCAAGTACCGCATCTGATTTCACCTGCTTCCTCCTCTTGTCAATGTTTTTTGGTCAAAATTTCTACTCTTATACTCCATATTTGGAGAAAAATTGGATCCAGGATGAGCAAAACTGGCCATACAATCTTGAAGTCTTCACAATATAAAATAACTTGAGAGGTATGACACTGTATGTGTCACTGGCCCTTTCAAATTTGCTGACTGTTAAAACAACTCAAGATGTTTCTGCCATCTGTGGACTTGGAACGCTTGTTTTTTCTTAACTGTGTGGAGGAAAATTAAAAAAATATTTTTTGTTTAGTTTTTTTAGTTTCCTTCCAGTATCCAGTATGGTCTGTGTAAACAAAAGTTTATTTACTGTCACAGCAAATCATTTTATAGTTAACATCTGCTCATACCGCCACCAAGAAAGCTATTCGTTCATTTACATTTTCATTTACATTTGTTTCCTTAGGCCAGTTTGCTTTTCCCCCAAGTCGCTATTGTAAAGGATAAAGGGTACCGGATTGGGGAAAAACTGAAGAAAAGAAAAGGTGTGATATTTAACAGGCATGCTTCTGCCGCTCTGTTGTGTCGTCATCAGTTTTCAATGTCAGCCAATGTGATGTCCATCTATACGACTTCAGCTTCTCTCTTGAATAACTTTATTCTCATAACCTTATAGTTTTTTTGTCATGCTACTTTTTCCTTGATGAATACAACTTTTTTTTCCTTTACGACACTGATTTTTATTCTTGTAGAATTAGTTTTTGAACATTACGTTTATTCCCTAACATTATCACATTATAAAATTTGAAGTTACAACTTTTTTTTCTGCCAGGGGAAATTTTTTTTTTTGAAAATACTGAAAACGTTTAAAAAAAACAGCGGTGTGGAAAAGTATTGGCCGCTTTCTCATAATCTTATATGAAACACTTGATTTCAGTTGCTGTGTAGGATGACCGCGCCAATTATTAGGTTTAAGGGTCACTATGTTTTCACATCGGGTCAGGAATTATTACTTTTTGTTTACTTTTTTGTTTTATAAGTGAAATCACCATTTCAAAACAGCATTCCGGGTTCACTTAGGTTTTATTTGTCTATTTACAGTTGTTTGATGAGTTTAAACATTACATTGGGAAAACTATGCAAAAATATATATATTTAAGAACGGGGGCAGTTCTTTTTCATGCCACTGTATATGATATATTTCAAGCAGTTATATTAATTAGATCAGTTTCTAAATGCTAAGAGCTAACACCTGCAAATGAAACGTCACGTTACAGTTTTTGAATTAAAGTGGAGTTTTACGTCAAGTGTTTGAGGTGATGTGTCACATAGCCTTCTCCATGAACTACATTGGTTCTGTTTTTTTTCCCCCAGTGTTTTTTATGGTTCTGTGTCAGAACCCGTGGGCCGCTGAGAGCGAGAAACAGTGAAACCTTATCAGTGTATGAAAGAGGAGAGCTGAAGCACATTGAAAGCCAAATATCTGACAGTAAAACTTTTAAAACGGAGACGTGCGCTTTGCTAGCGGAGAAGCAACACATTTACAAGCTAGCTTAAACCCGCCGGTGCAAATCACCCAGCTCCAGTTTCCCTCCAACGCAACGAAAGTCGACGCGGGTGTGAGAGTCCCGCGTGACACGGGTGAGCGTCACCGCGATTATTCCGGCTCTTCTTTTCCGTGTGTTCCGCCATTCCACGTCCCATTTCTCCCAGGCTCGGAAACACAAAGTGCCTGGCACCGTATGTCGCTTCCCGCGTCCTGGTGCCAAGCCACAGCGAGAGAGCGCCATAGACCGGATTAGCAACGACGGATGTTCCCCACTTAGAACAGCTCGACAGAAACCTAGATAGGAATTGAACTAAATAGGAAAAAAAAAAGAAACCCAATGTTCTCACATTTTCCTTGGGTATGACTTTACTCATTATGAGATTTTTTTTTTCATTTTATTCTGACTTTATTTTTTTTTAAATAGAATGGGTTAATAAATGTTTGACTCAATCCTGAAACGTGACATAATTTAATGACAGCAAGGGAGACTTGCTTACTTGTTAAAATTCACATTTCATTTTTCTGGGGGTATCGTGAACTACTGTGGTTGAAGAGTTAACTGCTGAGCCCTTGTGAGTTCTGTTGCTAAGTAAAACAGCAGCACTTACTACGTGAAATTAAAGAGTAGAGTCTCTGAAATGGTTTGCCTTAAGTGAGTTAAGAAGAGTTTAAGGTCATGTTACACAAGACCAACAGCCTGTAACATCACGGTAGGAAAATGGTGAAAAATGGTCCAGGCCAAACCGCAACTAGCATCGGCAGCGGCTCAACTGGGACCCCCCTCCCCCTCCCTCCCAATTAACCTTCTGGCCATTTTGTGAGAAAGCAAGTTGGGCCTCCTCTTCCTTTCCAGACTCTAGCGAGGTAACGCCATCCCTGAGGCTAAATATGAAGTGTAACAGAGGATGGCGAGGTCTGAGCCGCCGCTGACAGCGTGCTAATGTTTTAGCCTGTCGGGCCTCTGCGCGGAGACGGATGGCGTTAGGAATAAAACACCATGACGGAGGCCTGAGGATCAAGGGGAGGGGTGTAATGCAGGTCCTTTTTCCTGTGAGCCATCCTAACCCTCTCACGTTGCTATGAAATAAATATTAGAAACAGCACTCTATCAGAGTTGCATTAAAGTTACTTTCCACAGCAACCCATGGAAAAAAAAACAACTAAATTTTAGAGTGGTATCACTTACTGTATATGGAACGAATACCTATCCTTAATCCTAACCTATACCTTAATTTTAAACCTAATCCTAAATCTATCCTATGCGTATCTAGACCCTAATCAAAATTGTAATTGTAAACAATAAACACAACTTAAACTCTGACCTAACACCCATGCAAAAAAATTGTGAGGAGTGGCCTAAGCACAACTAACCAATAAAGACAATTCTGAATTCTTTTTTGAACACACAGGCTATGCGTTGCCGTGGGGACGGCAAATGAGGCGTACACAGACCCATTAATTGACATTATCAATCAAAAACATTTTTTTTAATATTTCTCTTTGACGCCGTCGTCCTAAAAGCGCATTAACATTGAGAGAGAATTCCGCCCGGGAGATCACAGCAGCGTGCTAAAACTCTCCCGGGCTTGAATGACGGATGCGGGCGCGAATGAACGCTTCTCCTGTCCACGGCGGAATTACGACAATGAATGTGGAGAGCGCAACAACAGCCATCCTTCAGAAAACACACAATGAGAAGAGAAGCATCCAAGTTAAACGAGATGTTTATTAACCCCGCTCGTTTTCCCGACAGCTGATGCTAATGTGGAGCGCTGTCAGACTCATTAGCATGAAGACTAATGAGCTCATAATCACGCGTAATCATGAAAATAAATAAATAATATCTGCATTTTCGTGCAAAGGCAAACTGCCCGTTATGGACAGTCGTTATTTTTGACTCATTTTTCCGAGTTTTAAATTTCACCAACCTCCACAGAAATATAGTTTTGTTTTTTTCACAAATAAGAAAGTAAGTGCTTACTCTAAGGAAAAGCATTGTCTTTTGTGAAAATGTATTGATATTACATTAGAATACTCTCGGCTGGTGCATATACTGTCCATTTAAAATGTACACTAGAATTTTGGCAATGTTCAGCACGATTGACTGCCTATCACCTTCTGTCAGGCTCCTTTTTTGTTGAATGAAAAACAACAGAAATTATTTGGTACATCTTGTCTTTCTCAGCGGAAATTAAATCTGCCCATCATAAAATACGCTGTATAAAGCAACTAAATTGTTATATTGGCAACACTAAGACTGCTTTTGTCAACCAGCTTCGCAGCTTCAAAATGTCTATTTGGGGGAGAAAAAAAAGCCCTGACAAATGAAATCAAAGTACAGTGATGCCTCGATTCCCGGTTTGGACCACAATCGGTTCCAGAAAACGATTCAAAAAGTGAATTGTTTGAAAACCGAATCAATGTTTCCCATTACAATTAATTGAAAAAGAAATAATGCATTCCAAGTCTAAAAAAATTGGCTTTTTAAAGCATTTTTTACCTTTTCCTTATAATAAACTGCACAGTACAAAATACATATATAATTTAAATAGTTAATATAATAAAATAATTTAAGAAATATATTTATTTTTTCCTGAAAATGTATGCTTTAGTAGTAGAGTACGCTAGGCTGGGAGTGCATTGCTGTATCTGTAGCGACTTGGCCCCCGGCCTTGTTAACTTTTTTTACTGACAAAAGTGGAGAATAACTATAAATAAGCAACTTTCCTTCTTTGGAGCCATGATTGGGGGTTAATACGGTCCTCGATAAGAAGAAAAACAACAGTCACTACCGGGACATGTCTATGTGCAGAGGCTGCGTTATACAGAATAGCAAAATTGTCCTGGTTATGCCACACGCGTTAAGTCATTTCCGTTTTTGTTTTTTTTGTTTTTTTTTTGGGGGGGGGGGTCGACTTGACAATGACAAAACGCGTCGTGGGTTGGTCAGCTGCTTGCGACACGCGCATTGTGTTATTTCCGGGTTTTTTCGGTGGCATGGGAATTCACACCAAAGCGCGTCGTGGGTCAGCTGGTCTGGCCGCGCGCAATATGTTATTCACGCATATTGTCGGGGGCGTTCGGATACCGATTTTCGTTCAAAATCAGAAGCAAAAAAATCTCAAAATTTTAATTTGAAAACAGATTTGTTCGAAAACGGGGACGTTCAAGAACCGAGGCTTTACTGTAATGGAATTGATTGCCAAGACCTATACCAAGGTTTGTTTTTTTTTCTTGTTGTATACTTCTAGTTCTAGTTAAGTTCCCACAACAACAACTAAATCTGTAACAAATTTGTAAGCCATTTGGGTTTAGATTCAATATGACCAAACAAACATCACACAAAAAAGTTGATTATAAAATTTTGCTGGTGGCTTTTTCCAAGGCACATTTTCCCATTTTGTGGATGCAAGAAGAAGCTGGCGTAAAAGTTTCTGTGGGTCCGACGTGGCGAGTGGGGGTGGAATCCCGGCTCCTGGATTCCGGCCGACGGCGATTACAATCCAGAAAAAGTGCAAAATAACATTTAACGCCGCTGGGCTGCTGAGTGGAAAATAGTGCGATGGTAATAAATGGTGTGTCACAAGAAGGGTCCACGTGGGGCGTTCACGCAATGTTTCACCCAGTGCACAGTCGTCAAGCGAGGAGGTGCTGGTGGTGGGGTGGAAGGTGGGGGGTTTAGCTTGACAACTCCAGCCTAATTACACCGTCTAGGCTCAGTAGGTCCATAAATCAACGCCTCAGGTGAATCCTAAAAGAGCACAATGGATGCGGTCGCATCTCGACACACTTAATGGGACTCTGACTAAAGGTGATGAGATTCTTTTGCAATCGTGGCGAGACTACATTCCCTACTTAGAATATTTGAGATGAACTGTTTTTGTTGAAAACATCTAACTTCTTCAGAGTGTTTATACAATGGCATGATGAGCGGCAGGGGAGCATTGGAGGGGAGGGTGGGCATCAATTACACAGATAAGCAAATGATAATAAATGGCTCATCAAATAACTCTTTGGCGATTTATGGAAAAGGGGGGCAAATGGAAAAGAGATTTTTCTGTGTTATGAGGGTCTTTAGATCGTGGTGACAAGCTGACTGGATGTTGATGTAGAATTCCAGGAAACTGCTTAATTAAAGTGGAGGAGTTATTGCATATACAGTCTACATTTCAACCGTGAGGTGGGGCCTTAATAGTCTGCAACATGTTTGTTCAAGTTCTGACCTTGTAGAATTGTTTTATGGGAAGACCTCAAACTTTGGCCTTATGGAAAATCCACATGCAATAACAAGCCAAGCCAAATAGTCGCAAGCATCGACAGTATGCCTAAAAAAAATACTGAAAGAATACTGGAAACATCCATTCTACAATAGGGTTAGGTATATTTTACAGGTATCCTTGAAAAACAAATTTATCCAAGAGATTTTGCTAATTGTGGGGCGGCACAATGGCTCAGCTGGAAAGTTCTGAGGTCCCAGCTTCAATCCCGGCCCCGCCTGTGTGGAGTTTGCATGTTCTCCCTGTGCCTGCATGAGTTTTCTCCGGGCACTTTGGTTTCTTCCCACAAACCAAAAACATGCAACAATAATTGGACACTCTAAATTGCCCCTAGGTGCAATTGTGAGTGCGGCTGTTGTCTGTCTCCATGTGCCCTGCAATTGGCTGGCAACCACTTCAGGGTGCAGCTGGGATGGCTCCAGCACTCCCTGCAACCAAGGAAAATGGATGGATTTTGCCAATTGCTACCAAATTTTAACCACTTAGACTAATCAGAGCAGCTATTCTAATGGCAAAATATTTGAGTTTTTGTCATTGTGGGTGACCACAGTGTGGCTCCAAAGTTTGATGAATTTTGAAACTGATTCGTGACACCCTCCCCCCAAATCTTTAATCCGGCTTGGTGAAACTGCCCTTTAAAATTGAATTTTCAAACAGTTCTAGGGCTCTTGAAAATGTCCAAAATTACCCTAAAATGGCAATTTCAAACCAAAATTGCAGAAAGTCCATCAATCCTGTGTATTTTCAGGTATAGCTTCATCCAGGTTTTTGACACATTTTCTCAAGTTGCAAAAAATGATCCCCTCATCTATGAGGATATAGCAGAAGAGAGAATAAAAGTAAACCACTTAACATTTTGACTGAACATGAGGCTGTCACGTGGGAAGTGAGCGCCACTGTTAATGGGCGCTGGCACAGTAAATAATGCAGCTTTGCTAATTGGCCGGGTTAATAATTTATGTGGGTTGGGGGGGTGGAGCGTACTTTATGGATAAAGAACATGCTGGCGTCTTGTTTGAGAACAAACCACTCTCACCTATTCTGTCGCTCTCTTCCTTATTGATGACTTGGTTATGCCAGCGAGTAAAGTGTTGCGAAGGGGTTCAAAATGGTGGTCCAAACTCAGTCCTAACAATGGTTTCCCTTGATTGTCATAAACACTAGGAAACAAGTTTTATCTTTCCATTATATTAATTGTAAGATGAATCAATAGGTATAGCGCAGGGAAGAATGTTTGTGACTCAAATAACGGTGAAATGTTTTATAATGCATGTGACTTTAAAATTTTTTTGATGAAAGTAACGACGAACAATTGTATGTTTGACCGTAAATAATAATGTGTGATCCAAGTTACCATAAACAGTTGTTTATCGGATGTAAACAATAGTATGTTTGTGATCCACGTGAAGATAAAAAACTGTATGTTGGTAATTGAAGTACTCATAAACAATTGTACGATTATGATCAAAATGATCATACACAATTGTACATTTAGTGATCCGAATAAATAACATCAAGCCACCTCACATCCACCAAATGTTTACAACTTAGATCAAAGAAATAAATTTTTTTAAGTATTTGAAACAGAATGTACAAGGTACAGGATGTACTTGGGCAGTGAGCCACATGCTGCTTCACTGTGTCCCCAAACAATGGCAGAGGTGAATCATTTATCTAGAGGGCAGTGACAAGATTAAATGTTGCTCGGAAGCCAGAAGGATGCTCGCGGATGGGCACAGAAAAGGAGTACGACACACAGGTGGGTCGGAAAAATTGATTTGACCGTAAAGGTGATTTAACCCCTCTTGGGGTGTCCGCTTTCCACATAAAAGTAGCCCATAAAAAGCAAGGGGGGGGAAAAGAAAGTCTTCCGGCCGTGTGGGGTCGGCACCTTGACACCAGGAAACAAAAAGATCAATAAGTCACTCGGGGCTTCAAAGAATTTCTGACCAGCCAAAAGCTTCTGATGGCATTGGATAAAAAGTGAGGATAATTTCAAAAAGTTTTTTACTATTCTTAGACCAAATAAATCATCTAATCTAGACATTTTCTATTCTCAAAAACTCACCACATTTTGCAGATGGGTTCATGATCTCAACTCTAAAGATAAAAATTCAGCCCACGAAGCCATTTTTACTTCACAGCGTGAAAGCTCGTACACGACTATCATGAGTGGACCCATTAAAAAATCTCAACAAGCCGTGCCTGAAAAGATGCAGGAAGCCTGGCGGTTTGGTTCATAGTGGCCATTTTAGGAACATCTTTCCATTTTTCGATCCAAAAAATAGTGTCAATAGCATTGCTTGATGGTTATTGAAAAGTCAGCCCCTCAAGCCCAGTTTCTCTGCAGAAGAGGACATTTGGAAGGCACGTCTGCCACGAGTAGACTCGACAAATCTTGCTTAGAAGTGGACATTGTAGCATCTTCTTTCAAAGACACACTTGTTCCAGAAATTCTGTCTGCTACCAAATTTCAGCCACTTAGTAGATGAGTGACGCAAGCTTTGTGGAGTTTGCATGTTCTGCCCGTACCTGGGTGGGTTTCCTCCTACATCCCAAAATTTTGCATTCACTGGAGACTCTAAATTGGCCCTAGGTGTGATTGTGAGTGTGACTCTATGTCCCTTGCGATTGGCTGGCAGTTCAGTGTGTACCTCCTCTCCTGACAGTATTTAGCTGGGATAGGCTACAGCACTCCCGGGATCCTTGGGAAGATAAGCGGCTCAGAAAATGGATGGATGGATTTTTATACCTTGGTCAGGTCCATTTGTAAGATGTAAAGGTCAAGTGTCAAGGATACAAAGCCTTTAAAGATACCACCCCTGACTAGATTAATTGGCTGCAGTGTGATTGATGCACAGGCATCAAGTGTGCTTTCACCCTTTTTCCTTGCAATATGTCAAATTTGGTATCAGCAAGTATGATTGGGGCGGGGGGCAACTTGAAACGGAGCCCTGCTGCGGAGGTCGAGGGATCCTCGTGTGGGCTGTAGTGGGCACACACAGCGGATGTAACGTGATCTCCGGAGACCTCCTGAGCATGACGGCTTGAGCCGCCTTTGGATTGTGAAAGTGATTATCGAGGGGTTGCGATTGTAAACTGGGACACTCACCTCCCAGGGATGGCGTGCAACGCGCCACCGACTCCCATTCAACCCATCCACCCGCCCCCTCCACGGGCGGCCCCCTTCTGGCTCGCCAACTCCTTGACCTCCGCCACCCTCTCCGACATCCTTACATTCCCTTAGCAGCTGAACCTGTGAGGCCCCATGCAGGGCTCTCCAAAGTAGTGCCTGTCAACAGCTGCCCTCCGGCATTTGGGGAATCTGCCCCCTCTGCACCATGCTGGGGGAGGTGGAGTGAGGACAGGTAGCAGGTGCAGGGTTGCTCCACCTGGATCACAAGCACCTGACACACTCATCGCTAAATTAAGAGCTGTTGTTAGGCTCCTCGGGAGCTAGCCTTAAGCTGACTGGTACCTTCGACATTGCGGACTTTTGTGAAAGGGACTCGTAGAAAAATTAAATCGCCGCAGGCACGGATATAAACAAGCCTGAACGTTTCTTATTGTTTTCCTTTTGGCTTGTCCCGTTAGGGGTCGCCACAGCGTGTCGTCTTTTTCCCATCAAAGCTTCTCTCGTGCATCTTCCTTTCTAACACCCACTGTCCTCATGTCCTCCCTCACAACATCCATCAACTATTTCTTTGGTGTTCCTCTTGCCCTGATGCCTGGCAGCTCCATCCTCAGCACCCTTCTACCAATATACTCACTCTCTCGCCTTTGAACATGTGCAAACCATGGATGTCTGCTGTCTCTAACCTTGTCTCCAAAACATCCAACTTTGGCTGTCCCTCTAATGAGCTCATTTCCAGACCTATCCAACCTGTTCACGCCAAGTGAGAACCTCAGCATCTTCATTTCTGCTACCTCCAGAAGCCTTAACTTTGTATTCCTTAATTTTCTAAAATTTTAATTCATTTTTTTTCTACTTGTTGGATATTTATTTTTTTAGGAATTTACTTGAAATTATTTTTTTTCCATTTTACTATATTTTAATATTTTTCATCCATTAATTTTGTACTTTTTTCATCAATTTTGTTTTCCAATATAGTCTAATTTTCACATATTTTGCCCATTTTTCTGATCTTGTATTTCAAATAAACTTTCCTTAATTTGTGTATTTTATTTGAATCAATCTATTAATTTAGCAAATTATTTCATTTAATTGCTCGAATATTTTTATTTATATTTCATGATTTTAAGATGTGTAATTACCATACGGTTTCTTCGTCAGACCAGAGGTAATCGGCCAACACTTGCAAGTGAGCTAGCCTGGTGCTAAGTGGCTACTCGATCGATGGTTTTCGGATGGTGGGGAGGGGGGGATTGCTGAACGTGCCACCCTGAGAGCTCAGACAGATGGCTGTGAAGGCTTCCTCCTCATGTTACATTGTTTCAAGGATTCCGTTGTTTGTTCACTTTCGGGGTTTGTGTGTACACAAGTCTGCAACCTGTGAGACCCCCCCCCCCTGCCCCCCCACCCATCATATCTCCGGTCCGCTTAGCAGTTGTCGCGCCTTTTATGAGGTATTAGCCTATATATTAACCCAGCTTTTATTTTCGGATTCAGATTTCCAAAGGAGTGGTGGGGGGTTTGGGGGGGGGGTCAGTTTTTATTGTCACTTGAATGTGCAGAAATACACACTATGTATCCACTAGTATTGCTTCGATCAAGCTTATCGTCCACCTTTAAAAGGTGGTGGTGGGACGCTAACTACACAGTTAAATATTTGTATTGAGTAATTTAGTCTCAGCTTTGTGTTATCGGTGACAAAGCGAAATTGTTATTAGTCTGATATATTGTTTGTTTCACATGGAAAAAATAATTTGAACAAATAACGTTCCATGTATTGAAAAAATAACTTCTGTAATGTAGCATTGATTCATTCATTTTTTATCCCCACAAGGGTTGTGGATCTTGTGCCATCGTATTGTTTGTGTTCTTTAATTAAAAATAATTTTATTGCATACAAATTTTGTACATTACACAATTACAATTAAACATAGTGTGATATGACGTAACATTCAAGGTTCTATATTTATTTTTTTAATTAAGAATAGTGTGATAACACCTATTTATATTTTAATATCAATTGCATTTGTAGTTGATTTTTAAATAATGTTCCTTTTTTTATTTAAAGTGTAGTGTAATATCTTGTATCAGAGAACAATTTTAGGAAATGTGTATGTGTATGTGTAAAAGTATTTGTGAATTTCTCCTTTTTTAAACTTAATTTTCCATTTTAAAATAGGTATCATGGTGGCTTTGTATGAGTCCGCATTTAAAATATATTAAAATCAAAAATAGTGTGACAACTAATTGCATGACACTTTTTTGTTTACATTTACTTTTTTATCTAAATTTTGGGGCTAATCAGAAGATGTTTCCTTATCCCGGGCACTTTTGTTGATTCATTTTGCAATAATAATTCCCAAAAATAAAATGAAGTGCATTTTTTAACTGTTAATATGCAACAGTTTTAAAATAATTTGTGATATCTTGTAACATTTATTGCGTTTTTATTTTTGTTACTTTAAAAAAAATGTCAAATCATTTAGATCTTGTAATATTCAAAATTATTTTTTTTACATAAAAAATATTCTGGAAAAACCTTGACAAGTGACAAAAAGAACGAGTCTCACTATTCAAGCGTCTTTAATTTTACAACTCAAATACTTGCTTTATAAAAAAAAAAAAAAAAGTATTGTTCCTGGCAGGCAAAGATTGTTCAATGAAGTTTTTCTAGGCGCTTCCACAGCGACTGCGCTGTAAGGCACTCACGCTGGCACTCTGGCCACATTTTGCTATCTGCAGCCGCCTGTGTGGCGATAGGACGGCTTGGCGCCAATCGCCCTGGCAGAGCGGTGGACGGAGAACAAGCCAGACGGCAGGAACCTCGGGCGCAAGCCTCTGTCTGAGTGCCCAACGTATGTCTGTCTTTCTGTCTGAACAGTACACGAAAGATGAAAGATGATTTCTGTTGGGCAAAGCATAATATAGAAATGACAAGTACATTTTATCCATACTCGGGAATATTTGTGACTGGTTACCGTATATTAGTTGTTCTGTTAATCTCTATTTTACAAGGTGGTGACCTTAATAATTGCTGAAAAGAGTAATCAGATAAGTGGTGACATTTTTATGATGTGACTTCTACTTTGTGTGTGACTTGGATTGTTTTGTGACTTTTTTACTAAGTGAATTAGTTCTAGTTATGCCAGGGTGACAGTTATCATTCATTTCTGGGCAGAGTAGCAATTGCATTAATCATGAAATGTATATTGCATGCATGTGAATACATGTGCTGTGGACTTTTTTACTGAGAGTATTTTCAAGTCATAATGTTTATTTCTATTGTGTGACAGTGGATGACTAATATTTGGGGAGAGAAGCATTTGGATTAACAATGATTTGGACATTGTGTGCCCTTGACAAAGCGAGCATGCAGTGGTCTTTAATTCATCATGAATAATTATTTCCTCATGCATTCTTCCAATTGATGGAAATATTGCAGGGTATTTAAAAAAAAAAAATGTCAGGTCTTCATCGCCCTTAATCTCTCATTTGCTGCTTCTGCGTTGGCTTCCTCAGTCTTGACCTTCCTTACTTTCCACCTTCTCCTCCATGCCGCTCATTTGCGGAAAAAATGGCTGACAGCTTCCCGCCGCACACCCTGGCCGGCTCGATTAAAGCGAGAACGGGCTTGAAAATGAGTTTGCCATCCCGGACCGCTTCATTGATAGATGGGGGGCGACAGCTCGGCTCGGCGTCTCGCGAGGGCGCCGATGAAGGGTTCGCGCGGTGTTCGGCGGGATGATTGATGCGCCGGCGTCCGAGCGCAGGGAAGCCGCCCGGTAATTCGATTAATCTCAACCTGTGCGCTGGTAATTGTTACAGTAAGTGCGTGTTAAAACGGGAGGGAGATTGCTTTCCAAGTGAGTCGTGGTGTTACACATCCTCTCCCCCACCCCACCCCCAACGCCATTATTATCCTTTTCTCCTTAGATGTGGATTTGCATGTTAATGACAAGAGTACATTTCCTCCGTTGGTGGAGAACATAGATGAACTGTGGCAGGCAAATTAGGGAGGCATTTTTTTGTTTTGATGACGTGTGGAAATAGAAACACTTTTAGCTAGAAATTTGAGTTGTTGCTATCCTTTTGATGGACTGCATATATTACTAAATAGCAAACCAAATGGCCCGTGTAATTAATGTAATTTATTGTGCAATCTGAGGAGGTGCGTTCCCCTTTTTAACAGACTTGCCTTTGGAGATCAGCGGTGCGGTGAGAATGATTGATGTCAGGCTGCTCGGCGATTTACGCAAGGAGTGCCTGAAATTCGAGCAAATTATGGTACTTTTGAAGAAAAGAAATCATTACAAATATACTACACAGTCACACCTTGGAGGAAGTTGGATCGCCGATTTACGCAAGGAGTGCCTGAAATTCGAGCAAATTATGGTACTTTTGAAGAAAAGAAATCATTACAAATATACTACACAGTCGCACCTTGGAGGAAGCTGGACTTGTAAATGGAATTTGTTTTTGTTTGCATTATTGAAAAAAATACACAAATACAGTCACACTTCGAAGACAAGTGGGACTTGTTGATTAAATGTCTATTTTAAAAATGTATTCGCTAAATGAACTTAAATTAAAAGTTGACAGCAAATGTAATGTTTCAAGTCTTGATTAAATCATTGGACATTAATTTATTTATTAGAAAAACAAATTACCATCACATCGTAGAGAAATAAATGATTTTATTCTGATTTATGTTAATTCCCTCCTCCAAAATACACAATATTTCAAAGGTATTTTTCTAAATGAACAATTTGACTAAAAGTCACATGACGGGAAATTCAAGAATTTCAACTGTATTTTTTTTAAACTACAGTCACACTTAGGAAGAAGGTGGGACTTTTTAATTACATTTAAAAATACTAATTAAAAATACTACACTAATTCCTCATTTATAGCAGAGGTTAGGTTCCTGACCCTCCCCAATTGATGTTAGGGTTACCTACCACCCCCAAAAATTAAAACATCCACTCCAAATCTCATAACATGGTGATTTACGTGAAATATGAATATGAATATGAATAAGTAATGATACATAGCAAGGGAACACTGTATAAATAATTACAGTCACACCATGGATGAATAAGGGTCTTTTAATATTTTTTCATGTATAAATGTAATAATTATAAATAAAATATAAATAAAATCACAACAAGGAGGAGTTAGCGACTTTTTGATTTAAAATGAAATTGGGGATCATTTTTACTTGTTCTGACATCCTTTTGTCTGTAGGTCTCAAAAAGGAGACGTCTGGTCACCGCGTAACTTAAGAGCAACGCTTAGCAGCGAGGCGGCGTGTAGTAGAAAAAGTCAACTTTTATGACAAATGACAGCATTTTGCATCATTGCCTTTGGGCGTGTGAGCGTCTGTTTGGGGGCGCCGGGTGGAAATTCCCACAAGCGGGACAAGTGCGGGGCGGGGGTGTGAGGAAAACGCCAGAGAAGGAGGCCTGTTGGAGCTGCCACGTCCCATTAAGAGCTTAGGAGGCGTTAAAATATGGTCGGCGGGTTCCCATTGGGGAGGGATTGGCGCCGATGACGCGTCCCGGCCCCGGCGATAAACAAAGATCCTGCTAGGGATGCGTGCCTCCCGCATGCAGAAGAGGGATGACATAACTTTTGGAAGTGAAGATTCAAATTAAGACCAATCAGATGTCGGACTGGTTTTCTAGTCAACATGTCATTCTTACAGCGTGAAACGGTCCTGTTGCCAGTTGATTCCATCAAGTTTCATGTTTCCGTGCTTTCACAAATAGTTTGCCTGCATCAGAGAGACAGCTGGCATTTATTTGGAACACAGAACCCAGTGTCCGATATTGACGGCATCCCGCAATTGGGGATAAAACAGGGCGAGAAAAGCAAGTGTCTGGTGTCAAACTTCACACCCCTAGTTCTGACTTCCCGTCATTCCATTTCACACAGCCACCATCTCATCTCTGGGACTACCTCCAAGGTTGGCAAATTGGTAAAAATGACTTGGTTGTTGTGCTTTGACAACACAACAGGGCAAGATAAACAAGTGTCGGGTGTTAAACTTCACACTCCAGTTGTTGATTTTTGCTATTCCCTTTGCGCAATCGTTGTCCTGTCTCTGATACGCTGAAGCCAGCAAATTGGCGAAGAATCCAGCACTGTGTCTCGCTCTTTGACAATTGCTTTCAACACAACAGTCCGAGAAAAATGAGTGTTGGGTGGTAGAATTCATCCCCCAGTTTCCAGCTTTCTGTTCTTTCCTTTCCCTTTCAGCCCCTTTTACTTTTTCACAGATTGGCATCCAAGGTACAATCAGAGCAGTTACAGAGAAGGGGTGGCGACTGTGTGAAAGGAAATACTCCAGCGTTTAGGGGGATTTAACACTCAATACTTGCGTCTCCCTTTCTATTTTGTTGAAAGCAAATGTGAAAACAGAACAGCAGCTCTGTGAAGGGGAATAAAGCAAAACTGGGACGAGGGTGTAAGGTTAACATCTGACACTCACTTCTCCTGTCCTGTTGTGTGTAAAGCAGTTGCGCAACATTAATTGTGCATGTAATTATCTGATGGTGGGAAGCCGTGTCTCTGCGTGAAACACGCAGGCAAATCAATCGCAGACCTCTGTTGCGCCAATCCTGCTGAAATTCTGGGCAAAAGGGATTTTTGCCTCCAACCTCGACCTCCAAATGCAAATTGCCAGGTCAACCTCTGACCCTCTTTCCGTGTCGGTGCCGTTTGCACCGAACGGCGACCCGGGTAAAGAGGCGGAAAAACACCCGTCTTTAACCACAAGTCTCTACATGTCTCCCCGTGACCCCGAGCCAACCACTTCCAATCCAAAGTGGGGGAGGGGCCAGGGGGGCCACAATCAAAGGAGAGCACTCCACCGCATGAACTCCTGCTGAGCGAGTCTGCTTGTTTTAACACTTATTTATTCCTCTTTGCCATTCAAGGCTGCTCCTCTTCTAACTGGGCAGCATAAAAAAGGAGGAGGCGGCGGTAAGGGGGTGGGGGGGGTAGCGGGCCGTCCTTGGAGGCACGGTCCAAAATTCCGGGGAATCTTGGCAACGTCTCGGGATAGATGGGACCCTCATGGATATAACCCCCGCCCCCTCCTCCCAGCAATACCACAATGGATGAATAGGTAAACAGAAGGGTGAGAAAGAGTGATGGCAAAAAGAGAATGTTCACTCTCATGAAGGAACAAAGAACGTGGTTTGTGTGTGAGCGTGTGTGTGGCGCCAGACTGTGTGTGTGTGTGTGTGTGTGTGTGTGGTGTGTGTGTGTGTGTGTGTGCATGTGCGGAGTGCGGGGAGGAAAAGTTTGGTGGTTCGGGCCCAGTAATGGGAGTTAGCTCGGCGCAAAAAGGTGAATTCTTCCTCCTGAGACACTCAGGTAACGTTTCATTGTGCCCCTAATCCTTCTATATAGAACAGCCCCATTAGAGACACAGTAGAGTTAATGGGAGTGGGGGGTCAGGGGGGTGGCCCTTCTACAATTATTCCCCAACTAGGCTCCAGAAACGTGAACCCACAACGTTTCCTGTGACAGAAGAAATTAATCACAAACTCAGAATTTAACCATGGACAGGCTTTTAGTTGGGGGAGCCCCCTGTTGCTGGAACAACTTGGGACCGCAGAGTTGGGCTGTCTGGTTTTTCATTTCATGTGAATAAATAAGACAAAACTGCTATTTTAAGTTTAAAAAATGAATAAATCGTATTTTAATTTATTTTTGATTGTATGTTGTTTCAGAGTATAATTCATCTTATTATATGAAATGAGTGGTGTTTCTTGCTTTCAAATATATCTTAGAAAATAAGAAGAATATTAATAATTTACACTGTAGGTTCTTTTTAACTCGCTACGTGTTTTTCTTTAGAAAATAAGCCGTCTTTTTAATTTTGTTAAAATAGGAAAAAAAAGAATCAACATCAGGTTCTTTTTGTTTTCTTTTTTGAAAATATTTGTTTTTACTATTTTTATTTTAAATGTTATTGTTTCACCCACACATCTTCTGAAACATGTAGTAAAGCGACTTACACAAATATATAAAAGTATCACATACAATGTCTGCCTTGCACTTGCCCATAATGTTTGTGTGTAATTATTGCGAGTTTTTAAAATTTGAATATCTCAATGAAAATAAACAGTAGTTGTAAATTATTAATATAATTTGGATTTTTTTAGCCATAGGACTGCCCCAGTCAAAGAGTGACAGTATTTTATTGTCAAACACACTCCTGATCCCCTGTAAAAAGTTATCTAAAAAATACTGTATTGTTGTTTCATAAAAATCTCTAGTAAAATATGACGGGGCTAAAATTTCAACAAAAAAATGAACTTCACAAAAAGAAAGTTGTACTTCAACCTTAAACTTTCAGTCAAACAAAATATTATGTACGCAAAGACTTGTTTCAATGGCGGCTTTAAATGAAATAATTAAAAAATCAGCAACACCTTTCAAAAAGAAGCATCAGAATTAGCATATAAAGGTCAGGTGTAATGGAAAGTATATATATGACCACCAAAAAACATTTTCCATAGTAATTTGATCCATTCAATTTTGAATGTCATTTAAATTTGTCAGTTTTCTAATAACATTAAGTCCATATGGTCTGATGTGTTAAATAAATAAATAAACAAACAAACAAATAAATAAATACAGTGGCACTTTTTAAAAGTATCTAATTTTGCATATAGACATCGGTTGGTATGAAAATCATATTTCGGACCCCCCCCCCAAAAAAAAAAAAAAAGATAGACTTAGGGAGGGTAAGATGGGGAACTATTTACCTGTACCACTCCAGGCCGTTGTGGTAGTTGCGGTCAAAGAAGTGCGGCTCTGCCCCCACGGCCCTGACGTCCGGATGGACCCGGAGGAACTCCAGCAGGGCACGGGTGCCTCCCTTCTTCACACCGACGATTAGCGCCTGAGGCAGTTTCTTGACGCCCTCCCCGAGCGGGCTGAGTCTACCTGCGAGCCTCGGTGACACCTTCCAGCCGGCCACCCCCAGCTGCGGCGGCAGTCGGATGCCAGCAGCCTCCGCCCTCTTCTGCGGCGCTTCCGGCACCGACGGCCCGCCGGGCTCGTCCGCGAGCACCCGGGAAGACCGCCTGGAGCTCGGGTAGCCCGTCGCTTCCTCAACGCCGGTCCACTCGAGCCTCCTACGGGAGTCGAGTTTCGGCTCGTCCGCGACTGCCCGGCGGGAGGTCGACCGCGGCGGTGTGGCAAGGCAGTGAAGCAGCAGGAGGAGAGAGGTGAGCAGCGAGGCCAGCATGAGCGCCGCTCTTCGGGACTGGGGCGTCCGGTTCACCGGCGAGCGCCATCCCTGGGTGGTCGCTGCGGGGGCCACCGCCATGCTAGGCGCGCATCACCCAGTCGTCTCGTTGCCATGAAGACATCGACGGGTTCGTCCACACCCAGGAAAAAAAAAAAAAAAAAAAAACTACCTGGTGCGGCGGGAGTCCGTTCGGACCCGGAAAATAATCTTAAGGAGCTCGTTTATTGAGTTTGTTTCTGTTTTCAGAGATGACAGGTGACTTTTGAGTCTTCTCAATCTCTGACTCGGGCGCCGCACGTGTGTACGGTTGTAAACTTCTTTCGTGTCGGTATGGTTGACGGACGCCCGTGCCGACCAATCAAAAGAAGGCAAAGGCGCGACAGGGGCCAATCATATTTTACGTAGGCGGGTGCGTTTCTCTAATTTCGGTATAGCGCAAATAAAATTTAGTTTTTAATCCTGTAGTTATGGGTAGAAAATAGTAATTTAAGAGATCATTTTTTATTTTTTTTGATGTGATACTTACTTTAAATATCTATTTCAATAAGTTACCTGTTTAAAAAATGTGGTCACTAATTACATTGGTACCACAATGTTAGTCATGTAACACGATTGCTTTAAAATACTTTTACAGACACACAGATGCCTCGCTTTAGAGGTCGCGGGTTCAAATCCGGGCGACGGGCTTCCTGTGTGGAGTTTGCATGTTCTCCGCTTGCCTGCGTGGGTTTTCTCCAGGGACTCCGGTTTCCTCCCACATTCGAAAAACATGCATGGTAGGTTTATTCTAAATTGTCAGTAAGTGTGAATGTGTGTGTGAATGGTTGTTTGTCTACAATTGTCTGGCGACCATTCCTGGGTGTGCCCCACCTCTCTTTTAAAGTCATTCAGAATAGGCTACAGCACACCCGCAATCTGTGTTGGGAGTAAACCTATTAGAACATTCTGTTATTTTATTACAAAATGTATGTAATGGTAATTTGTTTTATTACTGTAGAGAATGTGTATTACATTATAATTGCTTTTGGAAATTTCCATAATCAAAATTTTACCTAGATTTCATGCATTGCTGCAATAGCTCAGATTTATTGAGAAATAGCAGGAAGAACATCTTAGCATCTTCCACAGCTGGTCTTTTGGCTTTGGCGAGCATGACCCCCGCGTAGTTTAATAAAATAATAATGCTCAGATACCAAATTGCCCAACACATCACTAAGACACTCAATGCAGACAAAAGAGCAGCATTTTGCCTGTAAAACTATCACTCTTTAAAAAACAAAAAGCAAAGTACAAAAGTAATGCTTTGCCGGCATCTACAGGCAAGCATAACCCTTTTCCAGCTTTTTAATTATTAGCATATTTTCACTGTTCGAGATTAGATTCATTCCCCAAACCCCGCGAACAGCAGAGAAACACTCATCTCGATTTTAAAATTTATATATCACAAACAGTGACGCTAATTGGGTCGTACCAAGTGTGCGATCGCAGATGGCATCATGTCATGGGCCGTAACGCACAAGGGCAATTTGGGCGATGTTTCCGTCTGTATTCTCCCAACACCCCCGACCCCACTCCCGCCCTCTAACAATTGGCTCTATAGTGGAAAGATGTTTTCAGGGCATTGCTGATTGGTGAAATGTTACCATCGGCAACCCCTGCCCCCCCTCACTAAGGATCGACTCATGGGGCACCATCTTGGCCTGTCGCAAGTGACACTTTTCAATCACACAGTTGCTGATTGCAAACAACTCTTCTGTAGTTTGGCATTTAGGATTGAGCAGCTAGCTGTTACCAGCTAATCCGCTGGTAAAATCCACCACAGCCAATAGTGATCCGGACCTTTCTCTGGATTATGTGACCTCAACCTCCACAAGGAGCCTCGCTTGTCTGTCTGGGACCTCTACTCGCTACTTGGTGAGTTCACGAATGGTGACTCACGATTAGCTGCGGGTTCACTGTAGTGAAATTGCCTCGACTTTTGCAACAATGTGTCCTTGGAGAGGTCTATACTCCCCTGTGGGACATTTTTGGTCATTCATGAGCAGTGTAGACCAGGAAAAGCTCATCCATGCTTTCATCTAAAGTAGACTTGACTACTGTAATGGTCTTCTTTCTGAGTATTAAACAGCTGCAGCTCTCGTTCTGACCAAAACAAAGCGATCAGAGCATACAACTCCAATCCTAAAGTCCTTGCACTGGTTTCCAGTCAGCTTTAGAATAGATTTAAAAGTCCTGCTACTGGTCTATAGATCACTAAACGATTCTGGCCCTGTATACATGAAAGAAATGCTTAAGGAATACAAACCCAGTCGAGCTCTGAGATCGACTGACTCGGGTCAAATAGTGGAGCGCAGAGTCCAAAGCAAACACGGTGAAGCAGCATTTACCTATTATGCTGCACACAAATGGAATAAAGTTGACAACAGAGGTGAGGTCAGCCCCAAGTTTGAATATTTTTAAATCCAGGTTGAAAACTTCTTTTTTCTCATGCTTTTTAGAATATATCAACTTTTTGGTCATATTACTTGATGACCTCTGTATGTGGTTTTAACTGTCTTTTTTAAAAATATTTTGTTTGTCATTTTTATTGTTTCTATCCCGTTTTAAATGTTTTATCTTTTTGTTTTCAAATGGCTTTAATCATGCAAAGCGCATTGAGTTATCTCGTGTATGAAATGCGCTATACAAATAAATTTGCTTTGCTTTGTAGAATTGAAACAAGAACAAATTTATGGCGGCCCGAGACATTTGCACTATTTTGTCATTCAACCTTTAATATTTTTAGTGTCAGGAGTTGGACATCACTGAAAGCCTTGATAAAAGAAAAGCCCACTAATGACATATGATAATGCACACGTGTGCTCATAATGTGCAAAACATAAATGTGACACCAATGGTTAATAATCAAATAAGAATGCAAGCTTGCTAATATCTTCTGTGCCTCTCCAGCTGCACGAAGGCCACCAGGGAAGTTTCCCTCCACCTCCATGAGGTCTTTCTTTTTTTTTTTTTTTTTTGTGACACATAGAGGAACAAAATAGTGATAACGGGCCCTATTATTCCTTGACAAGTGGACAAGAACAGAACCAAATGTTTAACATCTGCTGCCCCGCCTGGTGGCGATTTAGCATGAGAATGCGAGGGGCGGGTCGCCGGAAAAGTGGACGGCACATCTGTCCCGCCGTGTTGTGAGTTGGGGGGGGACAATGCACCAGCGTACCCCATAGCTTAACAAATCGCGCACGAGGTCTTTTTGTCAGCGCTCGATCAGTCCAGCATTCCCTCACAGGGGTCATGTGGCAGTGTAAAAAATACAATAAATATATATATATATATATATAGGGAAACTTCCTGATACCTAACAAGCTTTGGTATCAGGAAGAATAAATCAAATCACCAAAGCGTGATAAAAAGGATTGGCATTTGTTTTAAGTAATGGTGTTGTGTTTTGCTTTTTCTGTGCAAAAGCAAAAATATATATAGATTCATACTAGTAAATACATCCATCCATTTTCTTTGCCGCTTATCCTCACGAGTGTGGCGGGGAGTGAGCTGTCAACGGGCAGGAGTCGGGGTACACCCTCAACTGGTTGCCAGCCAATCGCAGGGCACATCGAGACAAACGGCCGCACTCACAATCACACCTAGGGACAATTTAGAGTGTTTAATTATTGTTGAATGCTTTTGGGATATGGGAGGAAACCAGAGTGCCCGGAGAAAACCCACGCAGGCACGGGGAGAACATGCAAACTCAACACAGGTGGGTCCGGGATTGAACCCGGGACATCAGAACTGTGAAGCCAAAGCTTTACCATCTGATCCACCGTGGCGTCCAAACTAGAAATTTTTTTGCATTATAAAAATAATAATAATAAATCTGAGCTCTTATTTTAAGGCCATAGAGCCCAACTCTTTTGCCAACGAAAGCAGTGTTTTAGCCGAGAGCAAAATGGCTGACACAACCAATTTCAAGTGAAAGTCCAAAATGCTGGAGATGCTCGTGGGCGATACGATCTCGGCGACCGGCAAATGAGCAGTGGAGGCGTCACGTTAGAGCGTCGTCGTGGCATGTTCATTAAAAAGCAATATGTGGAAGTCCCGTCCGCCATTTCCTGAAGATATCCATCGGGCCCGGGGATCCAAAGACGACAGCGAATGCCGCGCACTTGTAATCGCCGCATTCAATCGTAAAGCACACATTGGATGATGTGGAGGGATCGGAAGACGATTCGGCAAAGAATTTGTTGAATCAGGTGTTTTCAGGGAGGGGGTGACGTCATGTGCGTTTAATCCAACTCCTCGGGGGTCCGTCGTGCCAGTTTTACCATGGATCAGGGTTTCAAGGTAAGGATTTGAAATAAGTTGATGCGTTTCAATTTAGGTGTTTTGATCTGAGTTAGAGTTTCAAGATTGGTTTGGGTTTTCAAACTAAGATTGGGATTCCGAGGCAAGATTATGATTTGCAATTACGTTTTTTTTATACCTGGTTTTGTGTTTCAAAATGGGGTTTCGAGCCCTGCTAAAGGGTTCAGAACAGGATTATGGTTTCAAATTCTCTTCAAGGCAGTACCGTAATTTCCGGCCCATAGAGTGCGCCTGATTACAAGCCTCACCCAGTACATTTGTAAAGGAAATACCATTTGGCATACACGTAAGTCGGCACAGTGGTTCAGCTGGTTAAGTATTTGCCTCACAGTTCTGAGGACTCGGGGTCAATCCTGCCCCTGCCTGTGTGGTGTTTGCATGTTCTCCCTGTGCCTGTGTGGATTTTCTCCGGGCACTCCGGTTTCCTCCCACATACCAAAAACATCCAACATTAATTGAACACTCCAAATTGCACCGAGGTGTGATTTTGAGTGCGGCTGTTTGTCTCTATGTGCCCTGTGATTGGCTGGCAACCAGTTGAGGGTGTACCCCGCCTCCTGCCCATTGACAACTGGGATAGGCTCCAGCACTCCCCCTCCTGCAACCCTCGTGAGGATAAGTGGCAAAAGAAAATGGATGGATGGACATACATAAGCTGCACCTGTGTAAAAGCCGCAAGTGCCACCATTGAAACACAAGATATTTACAAAGACGGTACGCAGAATGACTTTTCAAAGTTTTAATACGTTAGCTCAACTTAACATAGCAACAACATGGTATTATGAACTGGGCTGTTAAAAAAAAAAAAGCATACCGGTAGAAATAAAAAAAACTGCTGCAGCAGCTACACAGTAGCAACACAGTACCTAACTAACACTAACCGTACCGGTTAAAAAAACATACCTAAATCACTGAGACGCGGCAGTAACACAGCAGCAACACGCTAGCACAGCGGTAACACTAGCACAACGCTAACAGGGCCGGTAAAAAAAATAAAAATAAAAAATACCGGTAAAAGTCACTTCCTCGGCACATATATTCCACCGGTCTCACTCTTACCTTTTCCTCTCGAGTGCCCCCTAGCGGCCGTTAGAAAAAAAAATGCACAAATTAGCCGCATCACCGCATAAGCCACAGGGTTGAAAGCGTGTGAAAAAGGTCGCGGTTTATAGGCTGCAAATTACGGTATTTGTTTCATGTCAGAGGTTTCAAATAACAGTTTCAAAGTAGGTTCAAACCCAGGGTTAGGGTTTTAAAAGAGAGATAGGGTTTCAAGCCAGGGATATTGTTTCAAACTAAGGTTTAAAGTGTTGGTTAGGGTTTCAAACAAGGGTTAGGTTGCCAAAGCCAAGTTTAGGGGGTCGAGCCCATGAGAGGGTTATTATTAGTCTCACAGTAAGTTTTAAAGGTTAGGTTTTCATAGTATGGCTCCAAGCCTGAATTAGGGTTTTACACTAAAGTTTCAACATTGGGTTAGGGTTTCAAAGTATGGATTATGGTTTCATTGCATAATTTGAAATTCCAGTAGAGCTTCAAAGTATTGTCTAAAGAGATTATAAGGTATCAAAGTATCTTTTCAAGCTTAGGTTTCTAGCTTGTGTTTGAGTTTCAAAGTAAGGTTTTAAACTGCCCTGCGATTGGCTGGCAAACAGTTCAGAGTGTACCCCGCCTCCCGCCAATTTACAGCTCTGATGGGCTCCAGCACTCCTGCGACCCTTGTAAGGATAAGCGCCTAATAAAATGGATGAATGGATGGTTTTAAACCAGTTTTAGGGTTTCGTCTCAGAGAGTGAAATTACACTTTCAAAGGATAGTCTGAAGCCAGATTGATGGTTTCTTAGTTGGGTTTCAAGACAAGAGTTAGGTTTCAAATTAGGGTGTCAAGCGTGGGTTAGTGATTCAAGACAGCCCCATGCACCCCACCCCCCATCCCCACCGCTTCGTCCTAATAATAAACTCCCTGAAGGCTGTATACACTGAGATGCAGCGGGAGACAAGGCTGCAGCGGGCGGATATTGACTTACCTCTGCAGACAGACGAGCCGCTAATGGCAAACGGGCGGTTGAAGTGGCTGGAAAAAGATCCATTTAACGCCGCAGACGCTCCCGCTTTCCTGGACCCGCTACAAGCACGGCCCTGCGCCAGCCCGACCGAAAACTTCTAGGAATGTCGGAATTTGCGGCGTTTTCGGGACGGCGGGCTTCGAGCTGGAAAGCGGAGCCGAGCAAAGCCTTTTGACTAATGAGGAGAGGGATGATTGGCGGCCTGAGCGACTCTGCCATGATTTTATGGGTGACACCTGATATATTATAACCACGCTGAAAAGCAGCAGAGTAACATCCTTAGCAAGTTGGTAGCAATTTCGTTCCCTGACGTTAAATATTTAACACAAATGACAAAACTGCCTAGGGCGCATGGTGGATCAGCTGGAAAGCGTTGGCCTCACAGTTCTGAGGTCCCGGATTCAATCCCGGACCCGCCTGTGTGGAGTTTGCATGTTCTCCCCCTGCCTGCGTGGGTTTTATCCAGGGACTCGGGTTTCCTCCCACATCCCAAAAACTAGCAACATTAATTGGACACTCTAAATTGCCCCCAAGGTGTGATAGTGAGTGTGGCTATTGGTCTCTATGTGCCCTACGATTGGCTGGCAACCAGTTCAGGGTGGTCTCCCCCGCCTCTTGCCCATTGACAGCTGGGATAGGCTCCAGCACGCTCCGTGACCCTCGTGAGGATAAGCGGCAAATGAAATTGATGGATGGATGGATGGATGGATGGATGGATGGATGGATGGATGGATGGACAAAACTGTCACGTGTGTATTGGTGGGTTTTCCAAACAGGGTTTGAGTTCCAAATGAAGTGTTTAAAACTGTTGTTAGGGTTTCAAAGAAGGAGTTCAAATCAGGGTGAGGGTTTTGAGAGTGTAAAGATTTCAAATTGTGGTTTCAAGACATGGATCTGGATTTCAAAGTAGGGTCTCAAGTAAGTGTTTGGGTTAAAGTTTGCTTTCAAATCAATCATAGGATTTCAAATAAGGATTAGGTTTTCTTTTCCCAGGTGAGGGATTCAAATTGGGATTTTAAGAGAGGAAAAGTTTGGGTTTGGTATGGTCTTGTTTCTGCTCATCTTTAGGGCTCCAAAAAGGGTTAGGGTTTCAAGTTATTGATTTAAGATAGGGTTGTCACAGGATTTCAAGACTGGATGAAGATTGCAAGTTAAGGTTTTAAGTTAATGTTGGCGTTTCAAGACAGGGTCATGGTTTCAAGGCCAGGCTTACATTTAAAGTTGGGTTCCAAGTTAGGTTTAGGGTTTAAAAGTAGGGTTTCAAGACAGGGTCACTTTTCAAAGTAAGTCACAGTTTCGTTTCAAAACAGGGTTTTGCTTCGAAATGAGATTTTTTTTAAGCCTGGGCGAAGATTTTAATGTAGGGCTTCAATTGACAATGGTCTCAGGTTTAGGGTTTCAAGGTATTCTTTCAAGTGGGTGAGGGTTCCAAAGTAGGATTTTTGCATCATAGTGGGTTTCAAATCAGTGTTTGGGTTCGGGTTTTAGGGTTCAGACAACGTTTTGTGCAGCAAAGTAGGCTGTCAAGCCAGAATAAAGAGGATCTTTGGAAACAACTATTCTTTATCTTTGGGTTTTTTTTGCTTTGACACCCTAAAAAATGCCTGAAGTTTCCAAACCTCAGGTGTTCAGTTGCGTTCCCGCTCACAGCTAATGAGAGTAAGATGAACCCCGAGGCAATCTTTCCTTGTCACTCGCATCGTAAAGTCAGCATCTTTCAGGCGTTAGCCAGCCGCTAACCTCTTCACCCGCCGGGCCTTGCTCACAACACATGAGATCTTACCCGGTCAGGTGCAAAATATGTAATGAGGAACATTTGTTACTGTCAGCATCTGCCCGTGAAATTATCATCTTTGGGTTTTTTTTGTTTTTTTTTTTTGTTTTTGTTTTTTTTACAACTCACATGCGTGTCCTTCAGAGGTCCTATTGGAAGACACATCTCGTTATTGAAGAGCTATGACGGGATTATGATGCTGGACCACTACCATTTTTCCTTTTGAAATGATTGTTTTGTCTCAACAATTGGGAATCTCGTGAAATTTTTTCAAGAATAAAGTTGTAATATTATGAGAATAAAGTTTTTGTTTTTAGATGACAGAGTAAATATTACTAGGGTAGTAAATGTGTTTTTCTTCTGGATAAAGTTGTAATCTTATGAGAATAAAGTTTTGTTTTTAGATTACATAGTAAATATTAGTAGGGTCGTAAATGTCTTTTTCTTCTGCAATAAAGTCATATAATGTTTTTTTATTTTTAATATGAGTTATATTAATATGAACTCCTATTTTATTTGAAAATAACTGTACCATTTTGAGAATAAAGTCAAGATTTTAAGACAGAATGAATTATTTTATGACAAGTCCAAAAAAATGTGATAGATTAAAATTGTTCTGAGAAGTATGAGAGTGAGTAATATGCCTACACTAATAGAAAACAAAAATTATGGTATTAAACAAATAAAATATATGAAAATATATGTTTTTTTAAAATAAAATCATTCAAGGCTACTGTCTCTGATTAGTTGGTCGTTCTCAAGCGCTGTGGTTTCTTTAAAATCTAATTAGAGGTACACAATAGGGCCATACTAATGTACTACCATTAGGTTTATGCCAGGGGTGCTCAGTGCGTCGAAAAAAAGACATCAGCCAATGTTCCCAATAAATTTCACGCATGCGCAATTGTGCACAGCTGATGCAGTCTCTTCTCAGATATTCTGCGTTGCGCGCAAAATAAAAATCCAATCCAAATTGAAAGTATAACATACAGGTATTCAGTTTGTGACTTTTTGCATTGTGATTCAATGAGTGAGGGATGACTGGTTGTTACATCCAAAGGCACAATTCACATATGTACTGTAAAAAATAAAAAGAACAACCCACTGGTTTCTTTTAGGCAGCACAGTCTGTTTTTCCTAGTTTACCTTACACCCCCCCCACCCCCGCTCTTAAAGACATACACCCATGATTACAAATGTTACAGTACTTACGCAGCCCATCAATGATGTGTTTTATAATGACAGCGTCCACCACCGCTTTAGTAAGCAACACAGTCTGGGCAACGTAGAGGAAAGATGAGATAGACATGCTGCTAAGGTTTACTTTCGATATTCATGAAGAAAGTTAAAAAAGAAATGCTGTCGTTTTAAGATGAAATGACTGTAAGAGTATGTGAATAATCAAAGAAAAAGTGTTTAAACTGGATGAGATTTTCTCTTTTCCAAGTGGGAAAGTAGTAGAAAGTAGAAAGTGCAGGATGAGATGGTGTGTAATTTTAAAATTCCACCTTGGCACAGCCTGATCCAGGATGAAAGCACAGACAATACAGTGCGCAAAAAGCTAATTCTGTATTTTAAATATCGGAGGCAACATAACATTAACCTTAGCCGTCGGTAGGTTGGTAGGCTGGGTGCTTGAAAAGTAGATCTTGGGGTAAAAAAGTCTGGGCAACCCCGGTTTATGCTGACTGCTTTAACAAATATGACCAAAAAAAGTACATAATGATGACAAAACTGTAAACCTCTCCTGTAACAACAGATTATGATCTCATGGTCCCTAAGCCCTGCACAATAATAAGGGTTCAATGTGCTCTACTTTACTCAGCGGCAGGATCCTATCGCTATGCCAACATCAAGGCCCTTGTCGGTGATTTACGCAGCAAACATCCATAGCGATAGATAGAAAGCGAAGACTTCAAGCCTCCGTCCCGGTTTCTGCCTGACCACATTGATGTGGAACTCCTGGAACTTCTCTTATATTATTAATTCATCCGGGATGAAAGGAGGAACAAAAAGGCAATAAATTAGAGGCAAAATACCCCCCACGGCCCCAACCTCATCCCACCCCCTCTCACTTCCATCTCATTTGGATGTACAGATAGCAGAGATGGGGGCCGCAGTTTGACACCACTCATTTACAACTGCGAGCCTGGAATACATTACCTTGCCAGAACATCATCATAATGGAGGGGCATCCATCTCTCTCTCTCACACACACACACACACAAGCGCGGTGCAGTAATAAAGCTTATCTTTGGGTGACAGTGCGTCTGACTGGGCCGAGCCAAGTATCCAGCGGCTCTGCTTAACAGCACATAAATATGCACTTCTGCCTGCGCCGGACGGCAATTTAATAAGGCAGAGCTGACGGCTGCGCGCACAAACACCTGCTTGTTCACAAAATATACGCGCTAACTGTGAGGGATGCTACCTTTTTTATCCCCCAGAATATTGAAACACTTCACATATACAGCCCTCCGAATTGTCTGAAGTGTGTGTCGGTGCCTCCTCCAAAGTTTAAAATGTTCTCAACCTTTTTCCAGGTGTTAACCCTCATCTCCGTAATCATAATCTTATCAGGATAGCGTCATACACACAGTGAAGAAAGTAAGTATTTGAACACCCTCCTATATTGCAAGTTCTCGCACTTAGAAATCATGGAGGGGTCTGAAATTTTCATCGTAGATGTACTGTATGTCCACTGTGAGAGAGATATTCTTAAAAGAAAAATCCAGAAATCACAATGTATGATTTTTTTAATGATTTATTTGTGGGATACGGCTGCAAATAAGTATTTGAACACCTGTCTATCAGATAGAATTGTGACACTTAAAGACCTGTTAGTCGGCCTTTAAAAGTCCACCTCCACTCCATCTATTATCCTGAATCATATGCACCTGTGTGCATGAAGATACCTGTCCACCCCATACAATCCCTAAGACTCAAACTTGTAACATCGCCAAGACCAAAGACACCAGAGACAAAATTTTACAACTCCACACGGCTGGAAAGGGCTACGGACAAATTGCCAAGCAGCTTTAGTGAAAAAAGGTCCACTGTTAAAAAATGGAAGAAGCTAAACATGATGGTCAATCTCAATCGGAGTGGAGCCCCATGCAAGATATCACTTTGTGGGGTCTGATCCTTAGAAAAGTTAGGAATCAACCCAGGACTACACAACAGGACTTGGTCAATGACCTGAAAAGAGCTGGGACCACTGTTTCCAAGGTGACTATTGGTAATACACTAAGACGTCATGGTTTGAAATCATGTATGGCACGAAAGGTTCCCCTGCTTAAACCAGCACGTCAAGGCTTATCTTAAGTTTGCCAATGACCATTTGGATGATACAGAGGAGTCATGGGAGAAGGTTTTGTGGTCAGATTAGACCAAAATGGAAGTTTTTGGTCATCATTCCAGTAACCGTGTTTTGAGGAAGACGAATGATGAGTTCCATCCCAAGAACACCATCCCTACTATGAAGCATGGGGGTGGTAGCATCATGCTTTGGGGGTGTTTTTCTGCACATGGGAGAGGACGACTGCACTGTATTAAGGAGAGGATGAGCGCGACCATGTATTGTGAGATTTTGGGGAACAACCTCTTTCCTTCAGTCAGAGCATTGAAGATGGGTCGTGGCTGGGTCTTTCAACAAGACAATGACCCGAAGCACACAGGGAGGAAAACCAAGGAGTGGCTCCGTAAGAAGCATATCAAGGTTCTGGCGTGGCCTAGCCAGTCTCCAGACCTAAACCCAATGGAAATCTTTGGAGGGGGCTGAAACTCCATGTATCTCAGCGACACCCCAGAAACCTTTCTGATCTAGAGAAGATCTGTGTGGAGGAGTGGCAAAGGCTACTGTACCAAATATTAACATTGGTTTTCCCAAGTGTTCAAATACTCATTTGCAGCTGTATCACAGAAATAAATCGTTAAAAAAAAATCATGCATTATGATTTCTAGATTTTTCTCACAGTGGACATGCACCTACGATGAAAATTTCAGACCCCTCCATGATTTCCAAGTGGGAGAACTGACAAGATAGCAGGGTGTTCAAATACTTATTTTCTTCACTGTATATATTTGAAAAAGATGTAAAATTATTCGTCATTATTATTATGATCCATCTGTCCATCCATTTTCCATACCACTTATCCTTATTAGTCACAGCCGTGCTGGAGCCTATCCCAGCGATCTTCGGGCAAGAGGTGGGGTACACCCTGAACTTGTTGCCAGCCAATCACAGGGCGCGTACATTATAAACAAACAACCATTTGCACACAGGCAATATAGAGTATTCAATTAACCTACCATACACGTTTTTGGAATATGGTGTAAAACCGAAATACCTGGAGAAACTCCACAGAGGCACGAGGACAACATGCAAACTCCACATAGGCGAGGCCCGGTTTGAACCCTGAAGTGGTATGTGCTAACCACTATTGCACATTATTATTATTACTACATTTTACTAAAGGAAAACCTAAAGTATTTGTTGATCATCAAAGAAAAAATCCCGACATGGGAATAAAGTTGCAGGTTTACGTTAAGAAAAAGTTACAACATTACTAACTGAAATGATAACAGTGTATTGGATTTCGAAAAAATGTCCATTTTGAGACCAGCTTTCAAATGTTACCACTGCTTTCTATTTATTTTTAAATATATAAACCCCTCAGCTGTCATTACACACCCCTCAAATTGTCTGACGTCCGCGTGTGTGTGCGCGCCCTCCCCCCAAAAGTCAAACAATTCTCTAATTTTTTCCAGACGCTAACGCTCATCTCAACTTTTGCGTGTTTTTCTGTTGTGTTGACGTACACGTCAGAAGCTCGTTTTTCGCCGACCACCGCACCCTCAAAGTCTTCATTGTGTCCACGCGGCAGGCGTGTGATGTCACGCCGCCGGGACCCCTGGGAAAAATCATGGGAGTTCTCCGGGCAGGGTTGGGGGGTCCACGGCGACAACGATTAATGGACGGCCGTCGAGGATTTGACAGCAGGCCTGGCCAATATGGTGCTAAAATAAAAAATATCAGATTTTTTTTTTATTTTAAAAATCTGATTTTAATTCCCCCTCCCTTCACTAATAAAAAAAATAAATAAATACAGAAAACCACTAATAAAAATAAATAAATACAGGAAACCCCACTCCATACTTGGGTTACATTCCAGAAAAAAAAAAAAATGTATAAACATCAAAAACTGAATTGTGACGTAACAGAAGTTGACCGTGTTCTGACAAAGTTTGCTTTCTTAAACTGTTCGACAATTTCATTTAACATGAAAAAACAAAAAGTATGGCTCGACTCGTGCACACCGTACATCTGTCGTTGTTGGCTCATGGTCATTTCGCATGTTAGGTTGTACAGTACAAGCGAGGCGAGACAATCTCTTTAAAATATTTGCGGCTTGGAAGCACATCAGGTCAAAATTTTCGAATGTCAAGAAATCACCGCAATGTATAAATCAGCACCACGTCCCGGGATGAATGTTCAGCGCAATTGACTTGGTGCCTTCCGCTGAGATCCTTTCCTGACATTCAAAAATTAATGTGAAAATGATTCCACTTATGTTGCCTGTTATTAGGGGTCGTTAAACTTGTTGCTTTTTTTAAAATATGGTCGGGGTCAGAAAAATCACTAATCTCACAACACGGCCCTTTTGGATGAAAGTTCCAAATAGCCCACATCCTTTTTGGAAATGATTCCTAAAACCTGTTTCATGTCCAAAACGTGTTCCAATTTGATAAAACTGACCTAAAAAAAAAAAAAAAAAGTTAGACAGGGTGAGGAGATGCAATCAAGGATTGCTGAGAGGATGGAAAACGTGTGTTTTTACAGCGTGATGCAATAACACCGTGCGTTATGCCTGATTGACGAAGTGGGCAGGAGTCTGTGGCGTACGAAAACAAAGTGGCACAGTTTGGATTACTCGCCACATAAGAAACGCATAATAAACACTTTCAGTTAATGTTGCCCCCCATTCCCAAAGTTTTTATTTCCAGTGGCACACAGCATGATTTTACACACAAGCTGTGCCCAACGTTTTTATGTATACTCCGACAACAAAGTTACAGAATTTTCCAATTTAAACAAAATGCTAACGCCACACACTTATAATTCATCATTTTTCTTGTTTCCTTTCTGTTCAGAGGAATCCACAACCTGATGCGGATGAATAGTTTGAACATGCGTTTTTCTCTGTAACATTCCTCAAAAGTTCCTTCCGTTTTGAAGAATGATGTAGTTAAATGAAGGTTCCATAGATGACAAGTTTACACTCGTTAGCATGCTAATGTAAACATCTAAATGTTAGCTGCCTGGCACCCATGGCTATATCCATAAAAATAAAACATCTCTTGCAACCTGATACATGTTTTTTTTTCTCTCTGTCCTTTCCAGAGAATGACGTCGCTTCGTCCGATCATGAGTGATTGTCACTAGCGTAGCATCAACTCGTCAACCCGCCACGGGGCTTTAACCGCAAGCTAGCTCAGCTCATATCTCGCCAGGTGACATCCAGTCTGGTGATAAGCTGCAGTCAGACGGCACCAATCCCACGTCTGGTCCACCGGCCTTAAACGCCACGCCCTCATATACAGACATGTACTCATATACACACACACACACACACACACCACACACACACACACAAACACCTCCGCTGTCAATCTTCACAGCAGACTTAGCATCTCGCCTTTGCATTTTTGTCATAATTCACACCTTACTTTGATGCTGAAGCAAACTCTATTTTTACCTGCAAGCTCTTTTTTTGTACTGTTCATATCGTTCACTTTGATGCGAGCACAAGCAATTATTGAGAGTTTTTTTGTACTTGCGCAGCATGACATATGCTGTCTACCATCAGGTCCAAGGTGTGAGGTTTAAATCTCGGCTCCTATGTGGATTTTGCATGTTCTCCCGGTGCCTGCGTGGGTTTTCTCCACGTACTCTGACTTCCTCCCGCATTCCAAAAACATCCTTGTTAGGTTTGATGAATGCTCTAAATGGATGGAGTTATATTATATAGTCGTAATTGGCTAAAGTGACCAAATTTATGCTATAGTAAGAGTACTGTAAAAGTAAAACGACCATTTTCCAAGCCGCCTATCCTCAAAACGGTCACGGGAGTGTCGGAGCCTATCCCAGCTAACATCGGGCGAAAGACGGACTACACCCTGAACCCAGAAGTGTTGTGCCTCTTCTTAATTTTAAGTCTCTGGCCGTCATTTCTGCCGTGCTGTGCTTCATGTAAATGAGCCTCTTTAGAAAATGGAGGGTTACAGTCATGTGACCACCTGTCTTAATTGAATTGGACAAAAGGAGTCAACCGTCACCACTGGTTATGTTAGATTGGGGAAACGTGATGGAAGTCTCTGATGAGCTTCATGTAGTGCACTCAAAGTAGCATTTCTTTTTCACAAAAACAGCAAAGTACAAAATATTGCATTACAAATACCCTGACAAGTACAATTTATTCAGTTACTTAAGTAAATAGAGTAAATATTGTGTGTTGCTACCCCTAAACACCTTTGTTAACGATGAAGTGCACGTGCAATGCAGAGTATTTGTCACAGCCAGACAGAGTATAGACGACATTTATTCACTTTTCCCGAAGTAGAGTGGAAATATATTCAAACAACCTGCTGCTATGTGATTGGCCGACAATAACTTGTGCAGCACCATGTGGCTCATTGCACGCGGTTATTTTTACACTCCCTGTTACGAACTGTCAACAATTTTATGTTTGTGACCATGAAGCAATTCATGTTCAGCCAGCTAATCCCAGGAAGGCCGGAGCTGAGATTCGAACGCATGCAGTCCTACCTCAGAACTGTGAGGCAGTCTGTTGGCCACTACTTCTGGCTATATACCTAAAAATTAATACAAGCAATGGCATGATTGAAAAAAAATGTGCTTTTAATTTTTTTGTCTCGTGATGTCGAATTGGGGAATATTAGAAATTGCAGTACTCGGGTGGTCCATATGCCTTGGATGGGGCTTCCTTCTTGTCATATGCACATCAATGTGAAAATATATCTTCTTGCGTTATCCATGGAATAGCAAGAAAAATTTGCTAGTCTGCATTTTTTTTTCAATTTACCAGACAGTTTGAAAATGTCGTGCCAAACAACTTACTGTAATTTCCGACCTATGTAAGCCGCGACCTTTTTCACACGCTTTCAACCCTACGGTTTATGCGGTAATGCGGCTAATTTGCCCATTTTTTCTAACGGCCGCAAGGGGCACTCGAGCGGAAAAGGTAAGAGTGAGACCGGTGGAATATATGTGCCGAGGAAGTGACTTTTACCGGTCCGGCCCTGTTAGCGTGGCGATAATGTTCGCGTTAGCGCGGCGCTAGCATTGGTGGTAGCATTAGCGAGGCGGCGCCAGTGTTAAACTCTCTGTGTACCATCTTTCTTTGTAAATATCTCGTGTTTCAATGTGGGCACTTGCGGCTTTTACAAAGCTGCGGCGTTTGTACTGTGTGTACTAAATGGTATTTCCTTTACAAAAGTCCTGGGTGAGGTTATAACCAGGTGCGGTCTGTAGGCCGGGAATTATGGTAGGTGACAACACGGACTATCTGCTGTTCTGAGATAGCGCCACTTTGTTCTCAGGCATGTTGTAAGTCCAAGCAGGGCACAGCAGCAAGGGCATGCTTTGCACTACGGAAGCTGCAAACAAGTACTTACAGATGAACTCAAATGGCACAATATCGATTAATCACATACAGGAATCGCCCTGTGTTTAGTATAACTTCGTCAGAACAACATGTTTTTTTTCTCCAATGTTTATTACAGTAATATAGACCATATTGTGGCACTATTAAGACTTCCAGAGAGAGATATTACAAACTGACACTGTGTAGCTGTCCTGCATGCCCAACGGTGTCTTGTCTTTGTGTTTGCATGCAGTCCGCTGAGCGGCCTTGCGGGAGCCATAACGGTAGGAACACTGATTAAGCCCCTCCCCGTTCTTGCGAGCCATCTCAAAACTGCTCACAAGGGCCTTACGAAGGAATAAAAATCCTAATAAGAGCCTTCTCCTTCCCAAAAATTTCATTTCAAGCGTAATCCCTCCGTGCAGTGCGGGATTTACATGGCTAATTTAGAGGCTGTCTTGGTTTTAGCGGGGCTTTGTCCTGACACCCAAGGGTTGGCCAAAACCTCCACCCCCTCTTCGCCAACACCTTTGAACTAAGCCTTGTGGGGGTTAAATGAAAATTTGTTTTAAAATGTAAGCCACTTTTTTCCTATATCATTCTGCCTTATTATCATCTTGTTATTGCTCCTCCTCTTTTAATATGCCAATTTTAGCATGGTATATATTTATATATTTTTCTCTGCCATGAATATGTAGTATGTGTATGGGGAATCTTTGGTTTTCAGGCTAAGTCATTTTTTCCCATAAATGTCTGTTTACAACTCGCTGTTTTTAAAAGGTATCATGCTAACCAGTGTATAATTCTAAATTAAAAAAATATATATACATAGTTAATCATATTAGCAAGCCTATCAACGATCAAACTTACCAGCTAACCAAGTACTGTATCACCAAACAGAATGTAGTTATTGTGTGATCATGCTCAGCGGTGGTAATGAACTAAGTGTTGAACTGAACTAGCTAAAGTATCGACAAACTAAATGTAGTTTTGTGTAATGGTGTTTGCGATTTGGCATAATCTTTATCCCTACCGACCAACCTGCTTTACTTTGACTAACTAACCTCTCGTTTTGTCTTACCATGCTAGCTAATCAAGTCAGCTTAATTTTTCAATATGAAACTAACATCCAAACAACACACAATATGAGCGAAGAGGCCTGTACTGTTCAGCAACATTCCAAACTGTCCATCTGTCTCTGTTTTTATGTTGTCGTCGTAACGAGTTCTTTATCTGGCTGACTTCTCGCTATCGCATCGGCCTCTCCTCCTCCTCCTCCTCGTCCTCCGCGTTCTCCCTCACGCTATCTGCTGGCCGTCCTTGACTGCAGTTCCCTCTTGCTGTAAACAAGCCGGGGGAGTCGCACTTTGGAATCCCTCAAACAACTCCAGTTTGGGTTTTACAGGACAATTAAAACCACGCTGTAAATTATAGTGAATCTTTTTCCGACTGCTTGCCTTTTACGTCTTCTTTCATAGTAAACGGCAGTGATAAATACTTTTGAGTGACGTACGCACACACTGGCTTCACAATGCCAAACACCAACTCGTTGAGATGTTTCACTTCAAACCTTTTTTCTGTATGGTGGGTCAATGCTTGCACACGTCATTTTTAAAAGTCAGCCCCCCCAAAAAAATTAATATTTCACAATGTTGCTAATTCACAAGCTTAGATATTTTTTTTCTTAATAAGACAACTAGCCAGCTAACTAAATTACCAGCAAAGTAAATTAATAGTTAGCTATCGTATGAGTTTACCAACTGCTGTTTGTGTGGAATCCTACATAACAAACTACTTATAAAATACTTATAAACTATCGTTTTTGTGGAATGATGCTAGTTGTGATGACACGATTCTCGATGCCAGCTTATCAACTGCACTGTTGCATAATCAGCCTAATTAAGTAACTAATGTACCAACAATTTTTGGGGGGTAAAATCATGCTACGTACTGCTCACTCACTCTCTCAACATTAAAGGGGCTTCACATTCCAAACATAATTTTAATTGAATCATCAGTAACCGTTCCAAATTTTTTTGCAGTTTATCAGTAAACTAGTTCATCCCTATTGACTAATTATTTGCCAAATCAGACTAGCTCACTCCCTCACTCACTTACTACATTTTGGTACTTATTATTAGAAATGTCTCTCCGTATGGTGCAGTAGAGTGGACTAAATGAATAGCGAATGAATAAATCTCTCACAGCGACTAGATGTATGCTAAAACTGTCACTTGAACGGAAGTGTTTGATTCATTAGGGAAGAAAAATCAATAGTGGAAATATTCCACTTTCGCAGTGTACCATTAATCTTTGGCGAGATTAAAATGTCACACAACAGCGGCTGTTCTTCACATGACTCTATGCGGCGGACAGTAATTGTATCTGCTTATCAATCAAGACGTGCGCCGTCGTTGCTTGTCCGCGCTAAGACAACAATGCGAATTTATTGCATGCACGCGTTAATGGTGGATCACATTTCATTAATCATTTCATGATGTATCGCGTTTTATCGATCATTTTTTTAAACGGCCTTTTTAAAATAAACTTCGACAGCTCCAAGGTTTAGCAATGACAGAGGACTGTTACACAGCGTCAAAGTTTTTGTGTAAATAAACAAATTAAAGCCATGAGCAAAGAAAAAAATTAAGGAGCAAACTAACAAAGTAGCGAAGGAACTAACTAAAATTGGCACTAAGGAAGGAAGGAAGGATAAACAGGGGAACTTTCTAACGAACTATGATGCAAAAAATAATTGAATAAACTAATTACGAAGGAACAGCGAAAAAATGCTTATATCGGGAATTATTTCATGAGATAAAAATGAAGAATTACATTTTACCCAAACAATTTGTAGGAAAAAAAGGGCTAAATTAATTTAAAAATGTAAACAGTCATAATTTTTACTCATTAAATACTTTGGCCGACCAGCGTTTAAGATAATAATAATATTGCAAGTATAACTTCAGGGGAGCATGGATTTCGCAAATCGCAATGGTGCTTGGTCTCTAAATCTGGTGAATCACAAGGGTTCACTATGTGGTGTTGTCTAGGACTCGGTTTTATAATTTTAGTGGTTTTTGAAACAGAAGACAAATGTGCGTTTTTCTTTTAAACAATACTGTGACGCAATGTGGTATTATGGTTGGTACATTACAGGTGGATCCGTCTTCCTCTTGGCAGTCTGAAGTCCTCCCTTTGGCTCCGTGCTCCTCAGAGGAGGTACTTTCAGGAGGAGCAGATGTTATTGTTCCAGATTGTTCACTTAGAAAGCATCGAGGGAACTTGCGGAAGTCATTTTGGGTGCAAAAGAGCAAGTGCTCCACTCTACCTGTGACGGGGGCCGCGCTACAAGCGCCTGCCTCAATACTTTCACACAGTTTCCTAAACCAGCCCCTTCTTAAAAGCATCTTTTCTGATGTGCACTAATCCTTGTTTAGTTAGTGCGTGGCGCTTTTAAATTCTTCGGGAGTCAAAACGCGGGATTAGCGGCAGTGTAAATCTCCTCGGGATTACGAAGTTTACTTTCTACTTAGCCACAAGTGATGCCGGTCATTGAACCGAGGCTTCATTGCTCACGCTAATGATCTGACATTGTGGTTTTTATTTGTACTGCCACGGATGAATGAATGGCTGATGTTAAGATGTGTGCTTTGGTTTTGGAGTAATCTAGCTTCATTTGTGCCTTATCATGCTAACCCTGCTACAATAAACCTATAGAAATTCTGTAAAATTCTATAGAATTTGTACAGAACAACTTGTTCTGTAGAACCTTTGCTGTGATTTTCTATAGAATTTCTACAGAACAAAAATGTTCCTATTGTAATTCTACAGGACTTGGGTCCTAAAGTTCTATAGTGCTCTAGAAATTCTTTAGAAATGTTCTGTTGAAACTTTTTAGCAGGGAATAATGTGCGCACAACCCTATGTGTATTTTTATTTCTTTTGCTAAATTCTGGTAAGCTTTATTTCTTCCCAATCATGGTAATTTTGCATAAAAATGCCGACGAGGAAAATAACTGACACACTAACAAACTAAAGGATAGTTTTCCAGAAATGTGAAATCAAGGCAACTGGACTATATTTGTATGTAGATGTACAGTATTTCTTTTTTTTTTTTTTTTTTTTTGCATAATCTTGCTAGCAAGCAAACTTTTTTTGCTTAATCATCCTGAGCCGTGTTTTGCGTCTTCGTGCTAATTAAATAACTAACACGTAAACAAGTTTGTCGTGTAATAAGTCTGGGTAAGAAAACTTTGTCTAGTCATGTAAACAAACTAATGTACATATCTAAATGTAGTTTTATTGTGCAATGATGCAAGTTGACTGTGTTATTTTTACAGACTCATATTACCTTAGTGTGTTTTTTTTATAATCATGCTAAGTAAGCTTTGCTTTTGCTTACCCACACCAACAAAGTAGCGTACTATCCTCCGTCATCTCCCGCCATATCTTGTCAATCACGACGATCTGCTCATCCTTTTAGTTTTTCCCGGTGAGAAGGGCGTTTGGGGGAGAAGTGAAGCTACAACTCGTATCGTCATTTAGCTCGAGCCCAGGACAGACAAGCCATAAATCAGATCCTCTGACACGTTAATATGGGCTGCGTCTGGACAAGGACAACTTACTGATTTTGTTTGGACTCACGAGAAATATGACCGACACTTGTGTGTCGTATGCAAACGTAGCGGGCCGCTCATCTCGACCGCGTTAACTTTTATTAGCACAGGGGTTGCGGGAGAGAGGGCGGGCCGCCATTAATAAAGGTAAGTGCCGCAGTCTCATCAGAATGACGGCGGCGCCAGTTCAGAAGAGGAAGGCGAACTAGAAGCACAGTAATGAGGTCATCAAATGGCGGCGCAGTTGCTCTGGATCGTGCAGCAGCTCCTGCGAGAAATGTTAATAAGAGTCAGTGTTTGTCTCCTCCAAGACATCTTCCACTAGACAAGTGTTGCTTACCGTACTGGTTCTTTAGTTGTGGGCACATTGGAAAGTGGTTAGCACGTCTGCCTCACATTTCAGAGATTCTGGTTTAGACTGCCTGTGTTGCGTTTGTATATCCTCCCCTTTGTTTGAGTTTTCTCCAGCTTCCTCCCAAATAGCAAAAAAAACCAAAACAAGCATGTTGGGTTAATTGGCCATCAGTATGAACGTGAGTGTAAATGGTTGTTTGTGTATGTGTGACCTGCGTCTGACTGTCTACCAATCAAGGGTGTATGCCACTTTGCTTACCAAAAGTTAGTTAAGATAAACTCTAGTTTGCCCGTGACCCTAAATTGTCCATAGAATATGAGTGTGAATAGGTACGTGGGGGAAAAAAAAACGGGTGAGGTAGAGCTCATGAATTAATGTATAATGGATTGGTAATATTTTCCTTAATTCATTTCGTTTTGCAACTTACAGCATTTACAGTAAATTCTAAAGCATATTAACACTTGTGCTGTTCATGTGGAAAGCCCCCCCCAGTGGCCGCCTCATGTTTAGATTCATTAGTACGTATTTTTTCCCTGACGCCCTCCAAAAGGACACACTTTATCACTCCCGCCGCTGTCTGTTTACTGAGGCGGTCTGCACACTTTCCTCCCTTTTCTCTCCTTCCTGTGCTTTCCCACCAGAGCGTACAGTCAATTAAGAGCTTTAGATTGATTGAGAAATGTGCAGGAGTGGAAAATATGCCAGAGAGGTCCCAGTGGAGATTGGGATGGTTTCACAGTCAGATAAGAAGGAAAAAAAGTTTCCAATGTGAAGTGTAATTTCTAGTTCACATTAGAGACTCAGCAAAATCAGAGATGTCTAACAGTCGAGAGTTAATTTGCCTTTTACACAAAACTGGACACAGATAACTTTGCAATGCAAATACGTGAAAGCTTGAAAATTAAATTGCTGTCTGCATAAATTTGACTTAAAATGCAGTCTGATCTTCATCTAATTTGCCACAATAGACAAACACAATTTTCTTAAACTAATACCATACAAATAAATGTTTGTTTTCGGGATTTGACCTGTAGCAATATTTTTGGATTGGACTGACTTCCCCCAATGATATCCATTCTGTTTCAATGTACACATGCAGTATACATTGTACATCTATCAACAAAGCTGTTGGTATGTGTCACAGATTCCTGCAAGTCAAGAGTTGACACAATGCTCATGGATATCCAGTATCTTTCCAGGACAGCCACTCCTACAGAGGAGAGGAACAATATTGCTCAAGTTTTTACAAGTACAGTCCAGGCAATCTGTCGTATCATGGACTGATGAATGTCAAGGTTATTTTTAGAGATACTTTTGTGCTCCTTGACCACTGAGAATCTTTACATACACATCAACAATCTGAAAACATAGACTGCACTTGTTGTGGTATTACTTCAAGCAGATTGTTTGTCTTCTTCTTCTTTTTCTTTCGGCTTGTCCCGTTAGGGGTCGCCACAGCGTGTCATCTTTTGCCATCTTAGCCTATCTCCTGCATCTTCCTCTCTAACCCCAACTGCCCTCATGTCTTCCCTCACCACATCCATAAACCTTCTCTTTGGTCTTCCTCTCGCTCTTTTGCCTGGCAGCTCCATCTTCAGCACCCTTCTACCAACATACTCACTCTCTCTCCTTTGGACATGTCCAAACCAGCGACGTCTGCTCTCTCTAACTGTGTCTTCTAAACATCCAACTTTGGCTGTCCCTCTAATGAGCTCATTTCTAATCCTATCCAACCTGCTCACTCCAAGCGAGAACCTCAACATCTTCATTTATGCTACCTCCAGTTCTGCTTCCTGTTGTCTCTTCAGTCCCACCGTTGTCACGTCCCATTGGAACGAGAGTAGGACCCAAATGCAGGAGTCGGAAGATGCAAGGTAGTTCAAGGAGAAACGTTTATTATATGCAGAGGTTGGGGATCAAGCAGGCAGTCGGGTGCAGCAGCGGTAGTTGGGACGTCGGGCGAAGAGAGCAGGTGAGCGGGCAGGCAGGAGTCGGTACACAGGGGAACAATCAAAGCAGGCAGAAGTATCAAAGGAGTCAGGCTTACAAGGGTGGTCGGAGAACGGGCGAAGGTCGGTACACACAGGTTCGATCAGGGATACCGGAGCACACGAACGGGACATGAAGATCAAACGAACTGGCCCCGGCCAGTTGTCATCGCGGTCATATAAATCCACAGCATAATCAGGCTGCATGAGGCGCAGGTGTGCACCTCCCAATCAGCGCACCCGCGCGGGCACCCGCACACCTCGTCTCTAATCCGTAGATCATTGGCAAGCCTCACGCTGTTTCATAAACGTTGCCCTTCATCCTGGCGGATACTCTTCTGTCACATAGAACACTAGAAACCTTCCGCCAACTATACCAACCCGCTTGGACCCGTTTCTTCACTTCCTTACCACACTCTCCATTGCTCTGTATTGTTGACTCCAAGAATATAAAGTCGTCCACCTTCGCTATCTCTTCTCCCTGGAGCTTCACTGTTCCCCCTCCGCCCCTCTCATTCACGCACATACATATTCTGTTATACTGTTACTGTTATTTTCTGTACATTGTTTGTCTAATGTGAATTATTTTGAACATTTGTTTACATGACAACATTGTTTTTACAAGGCTGCTGTTGCATAAACATACCATAAAAAAAACGATCCGCCAGCGTGTTGACATAATCCAATTAAGTCAAATCAAAGATGATCGCGATGGAGAAATTGTGGTCCGGCTGCTGCTGACACACTTGTTTTCTATTAATGATCACACCAGGAAAACACACACACACTGCTGCGCTTTTACATCTGAGGGACGATAAAAGTCCAATAAACGCGACGGGCGCTGGGCAGTTAGCGCACATGTGGAGGGCTTCTTCACGGATGCATTAAACATGAGAAAAAGCAGCCAAGTTATTCATGAAGCACTTGAAGTGCGATGGATGGTGGTCAGTCTGATCAATATCCACAGCAAATTTCAAAGACATGGAAGCGATTTTGTCAATATCCGGTGTTCCACTTTTACCTTGCACCCATTCCGAAAGTACAAGTCATATATATACAATAGCTTGAACACCGCAATAGTCGCACACGATCATCTGCCTCCAATGTGGATGATTTTTGTGCCTGCCAAAGAAAATCTCTCATTTTAATCTGCCAAATGTTCTCTGTCGTTAAGTGTCCATAAAAATGTTGATCGGCTCTCATTTTGATAATGACAATAAGAAAAGCGATGACTCGGCAGTGAGTGAGAGTGAGTTGCTAGTATTGCTGGCTAATATGGCCAAAATAAAAATTATATTTTCCCGGGAAAAATAAATCTGATTTCTGATGTACTGTAATCAGCTACATCCCCTATGCCCATATAAATCTATATATGTATACTGTATATACTGTTATCTGTCTCTACGTGCCCTGTGATTGGCTAGCAACCAGTACAGAATGTACCCTGCCTCCTGCCTGACGACAGCTTAGGATAAGCGGCTCAAAAAATGGATGGATGGATATTCAAAAGGGGGTATGTTGTTTAAAGACTGATTTTTGTAAAAAAAAAAAAAAAAAAAGTGAAGATTTTATTTCAAGGTCATGTCACCTCGCCCTACCATGAATGCAGTAAACCAAGAACACACATTCTCAAATGTCACTCATTTGCATTACTTGCACAAGGGTCTCATTGATGCATGTTAACACGGTACACAACCTCTCCTTCCTGTTATTTGTTGACATACAGAGCTTTGGAAATGCATCCGGAATTCTCACCATCCACACGCCCATGCACAGACACACACACTTTTCCACTTCTCGAGAGCTCCAGCTAGTTGATAAGAGCGCCATTGGTTAAAGCTCGCCACACGTGTGGTGACCATCACAACAGCCCAGTAAAGTATCCCAGCATTCCAGAGTCTATGGAATGTCCATCTTTTCCCAACCCCTTCGTCTTCAGCCTCTGCGACTTGTGCCGCAAGTGCCAGATGATGACTTTTCCATGTGGCATCAATCTCCTAAAAAGTTGTGACAGAAGGGGAAAAAATAAGTCAGTATTTTGAGGCATTTACAGCATATATGGACATTTATTCTGGATGACCTCAAAATGATGACGGAGATGTGTGTCACAACAAAAGCACCCAGCCGAAAGGACCGTCAAACATTCCCAACTAAACATTTGGCAAAAAGAAGCACAATTTCAGTCAGCCAGTGGACAAGAAGGGGGGACATGAAAGAAGCCCTTCATGAATCCAACTGGCTCAAGTTTCCAGCTGGTCACCCTAGTACGCTCACAAACGCGCTGCACCCAAACCCACAACACAGAAAAACCATGTCCAGAATGTCCGTAACGAGGCGTCGTGTCAGGATTGGCCCTCTGTTGTAAACAACGATGGAATTCTGCCCAATGAAAGCTTCCAGGCTCCAGTAAAGAGCCCAGCGGTCTTATGAAAGATAAAAGAGGGAAAAACAAGGGTGCGTGTGTGTTTAAGTGTAAGCAAACAACATCATGGCAGCCCACAATTGTTTGTATCTAACCCTGAAGTACAAGAAACCCTTGGAGTCCAGGGTCTCCGGAAAATTCAGTCCCTCAAGCCAGTTTAATTTAGTACCATGACATGGGATGAACATGTCTACCATGAATAGCCCCTCAAATAGGACCCATGCTGAAAAACATATTGGAAATCTAGTTTGAAATTTTAGGGACATTGTAGCCATAACCAGGGCTCCTTCAAAAGACTTGCTACCAAACTAACCCCATAAAATATTCTGTTGGGCGGCTGGAAAGCATTGGCCTGAGAGTTGTGAGGTCCTGGGTTCAATCCTGGACCTGGCTGTTTGGAGTTTGTATGTTCTCCCCATGCCTGCCTGGGTTTCCTCCGTGCACTCAGGTTTCCTCCCGCATCCCCAACACATGCAACATTAATTGGACACTCTAAATTGCCCCTAGGGTTGATTGTGAGTGTTTGTCTCTACGTGCCCTGCGATTGGCTGGCAACCAGTTCCGGGTGTACCCCGCCTCCTGCCTGTTGACAGCTGGGATAGGCTCCAGCATCACCCGCGGCCCTTGTGAGGATAAGCGCCAAATAAAATGGATGGATGGATGGATCTTGACTTGCAAATGCAGTTTTGTTTACATTGACCAAGCTCATTGAGTAATTCTAAAATTAACATGATGAAAGAGTGCGCAGAAATACAAAGTTTTCATAAAGTGCTTTTTTTATAGTTGTGACAAGTTGAAAGTAACAACAACTGTAGTAATATGGGCGCCTTTAAGGGGTGGGGCTTAGTGAATAACATCAGGAGTTGAAGTCACGTTGGCCAGTAGACATCAATTGGTTGGCCCAGTTTGGGCACTTAGTCTGCGTGTGAGCGTCTGGGTGTGCGTTTTGGCCCACTGCAGTTTCTTGTGGGTGCTCTCATTTTTAGATTTGTGGGTTTGACTCAATCAATAAATAGATGAAAGGGCATTGATGAATCACTTGACTTGAGCAGCAGAGTACGATATCTCATTTTATGCTGTGAGACATTAATATATCACGAAAAATGGTCAGTGTGCCACGGAAAATTATCCAGTTTCACTTAGTTCTTCAAAAAAATCACAATTGACTACAAAAAATACATCCTTGTTCATCAAGTATGTGCGGTATGTGGGGAATATTTTGTGACAGTTAGAATAAATGCTTTTACGCAAGATGGCATAAGGTGTCCATTGTTATCCATCATGAGTTATAAGTATATACAATACATTTTGTCATGTTTTTGTGACATTTTTGTTTGGTGTTGTGCGGGAACATTCTTCTGGTGTATAATATTTGCTTTGGCTAACCTATACGAGTCACTTGGGCGATGGTAAATCATGAGAAATTTGAGTTTTAGTCCATGCATGCGGGTGGAGCACAGCAATGAAGTGCACAGATTTCCAACATTAGAACATAGAAAGATTTATAAAAAGACAAATATAGTTGAGCTTCCAGATGGTTCGTATGGCAGAGTACTCGCAATAAAAGCCCTTCGTAAGGATGCTAAAGGAAAACAAAAAGAATCGTACAGAAAGAAACATGCCCCTTCAGTTAAAACATCAGTGAGTAAGAATATTTCAAGAGGTTTTATGATGTGGTTTTCTTGTCGTTCCTTAAGTTTAAAAGTCAATTGGGTTCAATTTAGACGGAGACACAGATTCCTGGCAATGTAAAGTGGATTTATAGCAGGTTGAGAAGTACACAGGCGGATTAGGTTGTGGGTTATGATTAGGTCAATGGGACATTATTCCTCCTGTGAAGCCATAAACGTCCAACGGAGCGGAGGAAACTCTTCACCAGGAATTGTCTCTTAATGTCTGCTATTGCGATTATTGATTCACCAAGGACGGACGGGGATTTCTTTTGGCCTTTTGACGGACTTGCGAGAACTTGATCCTTTGCGGTTTTTCCCGTGAATCTCTTGTCTCTGGATAAATATTACAGCCGGCCAAATAAGTGATCGACTGGGTTAAGAAAATGAGACCTGAAAATGTACAAACATGAACTCCTCATGATTTCGATTTTAGTTTGGTTACATAATGACAGAATTTATGACCAAATGTTGATTATTGCATTGTAAAGTAAAATCAGATGTTTGTAAGCATCGTATTTTGATTAATCACGAAGAAGGGCTATTTTCATGGAGTACTACAGAAATTTGAGAGTATTTACTGTCAGGAGGCTGAAATTCTGCAGATTTCGACGCTTTTAAGTTAAATATGGACTCGAAACCATTGTTCTCAATGGCTGTCACCCTGGGACGCCCATTTTCTTTTTATTGGAAAGTCCCAACTCAAATTTGTACCAGTTAAGGACCATGAAGCTCTTTTTTTGTTTGTTTGTTTAAAACAAGACATTTCCAATGAGTCTGACATACGGCCAAAAGCATCTTTCGAGCCAGGATGCCCGCTAGCTAGAGGCTCAGCTGCACTGTTTTTTTGTTTATGGAGTGAAGTAGTGACTGGAGCCCACCAAGTGTGTAACATTTTGTGTCACTTATCGAATGAGTTCCGTGTTGGAACTTGGGACACCTCTGTACTGGAGTGAAAAAAAATAATCTGAATACCAGTATAATCCATATAATTTGTTTCTTCTAGGTATTGCCGATCCAACCAATAGGTGCCAAAATCCAATTTTAGGACCTCAGCCGCCACTTGAAAATCACTTCTCTGAACGATTATTGGATTAGCAAAATAATGTTGGACGATTTTTATAATCGATTACTTTTTCGTTAATTGAGTCATTGTTGAATGGCTGACTTTTAATTTAAAGTCAGGCTAAATTGGCAAATTAGGGTTTCGGTTGAAGGTTTAAAATTACACCTTGAAGCCACGATTAGGGTTGCAAGTTAGTAATTCAAGCCTGGGTAACAGTTGCAAATAGGGTGTCATAGAGGGTTTTAACATGGGTTAGAGTTAAAGATTTTCAAGATAGGATAGGTTGGAACCTCACCATTAAGGTTTCCAGACTAGGTTGGATTTAAGTTGGAGCTTTCAAAGGAGTGCACCATTCTATTGGGAGCGAGGCGATCCTGCAATGACAAAACAGGATTTACAAGAGGGAAGCAATTGCGACTGAGCGAGGCATATTTACTCTCACCTAGGCGGAGCAGTACCGCCACCACACTCAGATTTATGACAGAGAGGGGGTATTGCAGTTTAGTATTCCCAGTGGCTGCTGGGAATTGGATGTGGTCCTTTCGAGCATACACACTTTTGTTTATGATGCAGCAAACTGAGATACTGTGTGTAGCCCTCCAAGCCAAAGACCGCAGACAAAGTCCCCTCCTGTCCCAATTTTAAAGCACACTTTCAGGACTTTTGCGAGGTCACGCCATGAGTTCCACTCCTCTTGCGTGCTTGGATGAGGCCTCGGGTGAAAAGGGGCTACCCCATGTGATGGATGAGCCGTGACCAATTAGAAGCTTAGCCTTAGATATAATACATAAACACTGGTGAACGTCAGGGGCCTGGATACCTGCTGTCCAATGAGAGGGGTTTGGCGTCAGCCTGCCAGCTGAGACTTTGGCTCCAAAATACCCTTGTAGTCTCTCTTCACAAGATCCCTATTAATCTGACAGGGATTGCGGGCCTGACTCCGATCTAGTGTGATCTCGTCGTTCTTTGTTACTTTTGGTTTAACTGAACTTCCTTCAGCCATTACTGTTCGATCTCTGTAAAATGTCTTAAATTTAATGTTTCGCGTAAGGTTTTTAAAAGAGGATTTGGGCTCCAGATTATGTTTTGCAGTCACTATTAGTGTTGCATGTTAAGTTTTTAAGCCTTGGTTCGGTTTTGCATCCTAGTGTTTGAAATTAGCGTTGTAAGCCTGGTTAGGTTTTCAAAACAGGGTTAGGGGTTGATGTTAGGGTTTCAAAATCGGGTTGGAAACCAAGATTAGGCTTGCAAGTGAGGGTTTCACATCTGGACACTGCCTTAAGGTTTCAAATTTGGGGTTTAAAGTTGGGATTCAACTGGCTTTTCAACCTGTTTTAGGGTTGCAAACAAGGGTTACGTTTCAAAATAGGCTTTTAAATCAAACTTGGGATTTAAAGTTAGGGTTTTCAGCTCCTGTTAGTTTTGAATATAATGTTTTGAGTGAAGGTTCCACATTAAAGTTTAATGCCTGGTCTGGGGATAGGGGTATGGTTATGGTTTAGGATTAAGGTTTCATGCCATGGTACGGGATTCAAAATTTGAAGCCTCTATTAGGGTTTCAAAGCAGTTTTAGGTTTTATAAACGTATAATAAATGGGCCCTGACAACGCTACAGGGAGAACATAATGTGTCCAGGAAGTAGACAGTTTCGGCTGGAAGAATGCATGTGGTGGACACATGCCCTGAAGAAGGCAGTAGAAGTTTTTTCCACTTAGAGGCTGGACCCGGACGTTTGTAGCCCCTCACACACCCTGCGTTTGACTAGCAACATGACGCCAGCCGGAGACTCGTTAGACAACAAGAGCGTCGCCCTCGAAAATCAATTACAAACAGGATAGCCCCGGCGCATCTGTTTTTGCTCGGGAGTTATGTGGCGCTGTCTGGTTCCCAGTCCGCCACCATTCCGACGCTCGTTCCTCTGGGATTAGAGATGGCACTGGAAGCTTGTGAGACCGCTTGTAAATCAGGCGGTTGAAATGGGGCAATGACAGACACGGGCAGGAGAGGAGTCTCTGTTATTCTATGAAGCCATTTTATTGGCGTGGTGGGGAGGGGGGTCTCATTACAGGTACTCGGTGTTTAACCGCTGGACATGCTGCTAAAATTCTGTCAAGTATGAAGGGGAAACGTGCATGCAAAGTACAAGAGTTTAAAATTATGGTTGAAAGTTTGGGTTTTAAACAAGGTTTAAAGTTTCACAATTAGAGTTTTGAATTATGTTTCATGCCGAGTTTTGGGTTGCATGTTTGGGTTTCAGGCCTGGGTTGGGATTTCAAGATTTTAAGACTGCGTTAGTATCCACAGTCCCTTTATGTAATGTTCATGACCATTTTTTATTCTTAGAAGGTGCTAAAAATGTGGGGGGCATCAAGCTGAGACCACCATTGGGAGGTTCAATAATTGTAAAAGGCCACTCGGGTGAAAGTGACCTCACAAACTTTCCATTGTTAAAGCTTTTCCACTCCATGTCGCCTATCTGTTGTTGACGTCCACCTCGCGGAAAAAAGGCAAAAAAACATAAATAAATAAAATAAACAAACAAATAAACAAATAAATAAATAAATAAATAAATAAATAAATAAATAATAAATAAATAAAGCCTGCATGAAGCCTGCATGTTTTTGTCTTCCCACTGCAGGGGTTAAGGTATACAACATAAAAATGTTTGAGTCGGGGCTTCAAAATAATTTTATTGTGTTCTTTCTATCATTAAAAGCGGTATTTAACTTTTTTTCCCCATGTTATACATTAATATTTGTTTTAAACATTTGGTTGTGTGACGTAGTATGCTCCGGAAGTACTTCCCTCCGCCACATCCAGAGGTCAAAATGGCGGCTCACTGTGTGTGAAGGAGACCAAGAAGGAAGCCGGCTTTTTATCACCAAAGAACATGTACAAAACACAATGTAGTCGTCTAACAGGTAAGAAGTTTCTAACGCGGACTGCACGGCTGCATATAGTTCTTCGTTGCTGTCGTTTTAACCTCTATACGCTTAAAATAAAAAAGCGCGAGGATGTCAGCTAGGTAGCTAAGCTATCCGTGTACAGTTACCAACTGAAGCATGTTTTGCAAGAATGTGACTTGACCTTTATAAAAAGGTCATTCGCTTCTATAAGGGCTGGTATTTATGAAATATGCGCCGATCTACTGCAGGGACAGTTTTGGTGGATTTTGTAATTGCTAAATACCAAAAAGCTAATGTTGACTTATTTACGGTCCTTCAACTTAGCGTTTCTGTATTATGTTCAAGAGGAAATTCAACTTGCATTCTGCTGTTAATATTAGTTCCCCGCCACACAGAGAATAAGGTCACACAAATATCCGTCCATTTTCTGAGACGCTTATCCTCACGGGGGACTCTGTAATGCTGGAGTGGAGAGCAACCTGAACGTGTTGCCAGCCAATCGCAGGGCACAAGGAGACAGACGACAGTTGCACTCACAATCACAACTAGGGGCAATTTAGAGTCTCCAATTATATTAATGCATGTTTTTGGGGTGTGGGAGGAAAATGGAGTGCCCGGAGAAAACCCACATATGCACAGGGAGAACGTGCACAGGCAGGGTTGGGATTTGAACCCAGGTCCTCAGAACTGTGAGGCCAACATTCTTGTACTGCACCACAGTCCTGTCCCATTCGTTAAAATCATTTTTCCTTATGAATGTACACACAATGTCTCATATTGACTGCAACAATTTTGAAAATTCCACGTTTTTGTGATGTTTTAATTGTGAAATTTGCGTGTTCATCTTGTGCCTGGGTGGGTTTTCTCCAGTTACTCCGGTTTCCTCCCACATCTCCAAAACAAGCTAGATTAATTGAAGACTCTAAATTGCCCATAGGTGTGAATATGATTGTGAATTAAATTTTTGTTGAAATGATTCAAAAACAATTTCCAAAACAACACAAAAGTTTAATCTTGTTTTATCCCTTCTGGGATTTTCTTTAGCTCTCTTGATGCCATTTTTAGCCCACAGAAATAGATTTTCATTATCTTGCATCAACTTCCACATATGTATAATACAAATACATTGTTTACCTTCATGGACAATTCAAGAAGAAGTTTCTCGTTTTGAAAATAAAATGTGTTTTTGTCAAGAAAAAGTTTGTAAATGCGATCATAAGTAAACCTTTTAAAAGTTAAAAAAATATTCAAACGACATGGATCAAAGAAAAACACTGCACTCCCACCAGCTGCCAAGTGTTTTTCTCTCATATTGTTTTAGAGATGTGGCAAAATGAGCTTGCAAAATACGTGCGGCTTTGGAGCACCTACTGTACCTCAGGTCAAAACTGTCCAATGTGTATCGCACCCTTGTTTTGCAATGTATAAATGGACGCCATATCATCACAATTGACTGTCTTCCACTGCACTCTTTTCTTGACATATGGAAAATATTTAAGAAAATGGTTCTGTTTTTTTTTTTGCCGTATTTTAGTCACACAAAAAAATAGTTGTTAAATTTAGCGACGACCACACTGCTAAATTGGGATGACTGGGCTTTTGTAAACTAGCTTCTCTCTGTTTGCAGCCTTGTTAATTTAAGCACGGCAGTGTGGCGACGCACTACAGAAGCTGCAAAAGAATCACCCTTACAAGTCGTCTAAATTTTATCGATTAAATCGGTCATCCCTATTATCAGGATTACATCTTATCTTGGTTTGTGTGTCGTAGGTTTGTTCGCTGTGAGCATTCAGCAGAAACTGGTGGGATGTGGTCCCCGATGCAAGCAGATGGCCCGTGGCCTTGTTCTGCTGCACAGGAGCGATCCTACATGCTGGATGACTTATCAGCACCTTAACTTCCTCAAACGCCAGGTAACTTTCCCGAGGCTCGCTATCTCTGAACTACTTTGTCACTTTGTATGTATAATTTTATGTAACTTTATGCACCTAGTATATATATATATATATATATATATATATATATATATATATATATATATATATAGAAAATGTTTTCATGTTGTTCTTATAAGTTCTTTTTTTTCTTACATCTTTTAGTGTTTATTTCAGCTATACTTTTGTATTTTTTTATTTATTATGTATTTCACTTTTTAAAATTGGTTATTTAATAGTGATGCATCACATTTTCAGCTTTCTGCTGTCATTATCTTTTATTTTTTTCAATTATTTTTTCTTTCCAGTGCTTTGTTACAACTGCGGGTGTTATGAAAGTGCAAGATAAAGTTAAAAAAAATTACATTGTTGTTTTCTTTATGAATTGCTGTTTTAATAAATATACCTTCTTGTATTTGTACATACATTGATATACTATAGAGAAGGCTATATTTTTCATAATAATTGCGTTTTCTTCTGCTTTTCTGTTAGTATGTGTCAAAGAATCTGGGTGCACTTCACCAGCGCGCCATTCCCAAGCAGGCGCCAGTGCTTGCGGACGCAGAAGAGAGCAACGGCGATGAGAGGCAGGTCCAAAGAATCCCGACCGTCGATCCTGCGGTGGAGGAATTTTCCACCTCAGTAATGTCTCAGGAAACAGCCAGCTCTGTGACGGTGTCAGACGAGACACCGCATGTGCAGGTGGAGACGGACGAGGCTCGGGAGGCACGTCTGGACCGACAGTGGAAGGAGCTGAAGGTGGAAGCGGCTGACTTACCCGACATCTACGCCCGACTCGCCAAAATCAAACTCACGGGTAAGCGGCCACGAATGTTTGAACGCTTAAAAATGCTCATTGTATGCAACATCAACTTTCTGTCCATTTCAGCACTCGTGGTCACGACGACGGCGGCCGGTTATGCTATGGCGCCGGTGCCCTTTGATCCTGTCATCTTCTTGGCGGCATGTCTGGGTACTGGACTCGCCTCCAGTGCTGCCAATTCCATTAACCAGGTGAGTTTGTATTAATGTAATAAGGCAGTGACTCACATAACGTAAAGATAGGGTTGGTCGATATGGCGTTAACATCACTTCTTATTTTTTTTACCCTTCGCTTACACAAAAAGCAAATCACACTTAAAATAAGTTTTGCTTTTTGTATTTCTCCTGTGTGGGATTTTTCTTTCTCCTCATGCCAAATAAGCTGTGAAACAAGTTTTTGTCCTCTGATCAACTTACACAGAAGAGATTCAAATGTTTTTTTCTTGACAAATCACAGAAAATAGTGCTTTGTCCAAGAAAATCTCCCGTTTGTCAAAACATGAACAGCAGAAATGTGTTTTGAAATTCGAAAAGGTTCTAAAAAAATAAGCATCCTAACCAATAGACATGAATTAAATTGATAAAATTTATTCATTGCCCAGCCCTACGTAAAGAGCGATTGGCTTCTTCATGCATTGAATTTTTAGCAAATAATACAAATTGAAGTCAAAGAGCTGCAATGAATTGTGTTGAATGACAGATTAGCATTATCGGCATTCAGTTCTTATAATTGGGACATGCAGTACTTGATTGATTAGGGGTGGGGGTGTATTAGTGTTTTGGTGACTTGTTCATATATCCATACGCACAGTATAGTGTATGTCTACTTCAGCCTCCATGAGTGAAAGTCATTTTTTTTCGACCCCCACTCACTCAATTGTCATTCATTTCTCATTTTGCTGTTTGAAAATTTGCTGTACCTTTCTATTGATCGTTTAGATTTTTTTTCCCATTGCCTTTTTCATGCACGCTATCACCAGCAAGTGCTTTCTCATTTTGAAAAGCAAAAAAGCTTTGTAGCTTTTAGTTCACTTCTGAGCGAAAAAGTACCCTTTCCGAAATCGCACCTACTTCATGTTAATCAATAAACAACCTGGGTGCTGGCCACATCCGTGATTTGGATGGAGGCAGTACAAAAGAACTTCTGCCCAACTATTGTGATGTGACTATGTTTACAGTATATTAACTCTTTGTAATCTTTATTTAAGTCACCCTAGTTCCATAAATAGCTTACAATCTATAGAAGTTTTCTTGATGGAAAAACAATGATTTTCACCCTTTTGTTATTTTAACCACATCCATCACAAATCTCAAGCATGCACGATGGTCCAGTCAGAGTAATTCGAGTCTGATTTAATGCGTTAATTTGCAGTTTTGATCAGTGACGTCATCGAAAAGAGAGTTTTTGAAAAGGAATAGACTCAAAGCCGTTTTGTATCAATATTTGCAAGTTTGTGACTTCGGTAAAGTAGGAAAGTTAAAGCAACCCTTTCAAATGAGATGCTAATTCTTAGACGATCCACTGAACCCCGTGGGAATTACTCACAAGATAACAAAACTATGAGCCCAGAACAGCAGAGACGAGATGGTTCACAGCTCCACAAAAAGCAAAGGAGTGTTCCCTTTTGATAGCATGGTTTTGGCCCTTGAGTGTATTTTTTTGGTGAAATTGTTCTCGGTTTCAGGTTTTTCAAATGTAATTTTGTTGCTTACAAAGATCAAAGTAGTCTCATGGTATCGACCACAAAACTCCTGCCAGATGCTGCTGTGTTGACGCCGTACCATGATTTGAAAAGTGTTTGTGTAATAAGTGACCTCAACCCCGCATTGCTGAGTCATCGCTCCGAGCCTCTAATTATTCGCTGGTTTTGACACAACAGTCCAACAACTACACCCACTTGTTTTTTTTTAAACAATAGTCATTGTGGATTTGAATTTAGACTATTTCCCAGATGAGGATCTTTGACGTCTTACCTTTTTTTCCTGTGAATCCCTTGTTTTAATCAATGAAAGAAGGCTCCAGCACTCCCGCGCTTGTGAGGATAAGCAGCTCAGAAAATGCATAGGATGGATCGTACAATTGGTATAGTAACTTAGAATACAATAATACATTTTCAAATAGTTGTTGGATGAAGAGCAGATGGGCTATCTATTGTTAATTATTTCAGGCACAACAATTTATATATAAAAAACGTAATTAATATATGCACGGGTTCATTTAACACTTTTTTTTGGAAAGCAAGGGAGACCCGTTAAAATAATTTTACATGACTTTCTTAAGGACAAGCGTTGCGTGTAGCTGTCAAGTGGTGTGGCCACAGAGCTTCTCTGTTCATGGGTGGAAAGAACCTCGCATCTCCTGTGCGTAGGCCCCCACAACACGTTGTTTGGTCACTGCAGGTGTGGAGGCCGTCGTCACCTTGCAGTCTGGCCACTACGTGAGCTAATTGGATAATTGAGTTCGAGCAGAGTTTCTAGTCAGTGTATAATAGACCCCTGGGGAGAAGTGTGAGGGCACCCCTGCTGCGTAATTCCACACCGAGTTGGCCTCGCCGTGTTTGCTTTGGAGCCGGCTCGTCTTGTGTGATTTTTGTTTCTCTGTTTTCTTTTGTGACTGCGCATCGTCTCCCGCCATGAGGCTGGCGCGCACGAGTGAGACCCCACAAGCCTCCCTCCCCCGCCTAGCTACTCTAAATTGTGTCCTGTTCAGGCATACATTTACCCTCCGCCTTGTCTGCATTTTGGCCGTAGGGAGTCGTTTGATTGGAGGAAGGCAAACCTTTTGGCTCATTGGCCACATTGACGTTTAAAATTTGACAGCTGGCGCAAGTCACAAGGAGATGCTTAGATATGTAAAATAAATCACTACAAAAAAGGCATTGTAGTGTTAATATTTAGATTTATGGGAACCGTGTGGTATTGTTGACCGCTTTTGTTTTGCCAGTGTATCCAAGTTTGGTATTTGTTTTGTTGTGGCAATTCTCAGAACAGCAAATGGCATCACATGGCAGGGATATCACTTGTTCACTTCAAGAAAAAAAAAAGCAATGGCACAACTGTACCCATTACTTGGTAATGTATGCCACAGATTAGAGTTCAATATTAGTGCAGAATTGACATGACAATACAGTATAGTAAGTACCTAAATAAGATCTCACTACACTTCTCCAAAATGTTAACGATGGATGGACGCCAGTTGTGCTCCATGAAGGCAACTGTGTGCGTGCATGTACAAAAATGCGAAAGAAAGTGGGGGGTTGATATTTGATATTTGGATTTTTATTTTCATTCATTTCTATTGTTCTTTAAATTTTAATTATTTCTTCCAGATGACTCTCTGGTCTGGACTGGTTGCTAATGAGTTGGAGGGCACATATAAAATAGCAACAGGGAACCTTTCACAGTGACACGGTCAATGGGGGGGGATGAACCCGCGTTGCCTAAATGGAAGTCAGGCCAGTGAACTGCTACACTATCACAGTGTGAACTCCCTGCACTGCTCTGTCTTTTCAATCATTATCACATTGTTTATGCTTGCCAAAATGTTAGCCAGCATGTCCATTTCCCCTATTGTGCAATTAATTGTGGTAGTTTTGCCCTAATTTTGCCATTTTGTAAGTGGATTTTTGTCGAAATGGTTTCTTGTGTGGCTTAAGCCTGTGCCACTCATACGGGTGTGTTGTTTCCCCGAGAAACTAGGTATTCTTTGTAAAATGAAGTTTCTTAAAGTTTTTCTTTATGAATATTGGTAGGAATAAGATGGCATTTAATGAATGCATGTATAAATCGTTGCTGGTACTGTATAAGGTGAAAAGCCACAGGGTGCCCATGCACACAGATGGCCAGACTTTCTTTATATATGATTTCTCACCATCAGTTACTACTCATTGAGACTTTATACATTTTTGCCCCACAGTTCAAATGAGTTTCCAGGTGTCTTAATAAAGGCTCGCAAAGATTTTTTCCATCAAAACACCGCACACAAAGGATAAAGAGTGACAGCAAACTTCTTATCACACTCTGGTTGAAATCAATGGTTTTTCTTAGGGATTGGTTCGGTTCTGTTGTTACCAATGGCACAGCTAAGGCATCGTGACAATACGAGGAGTTACTCAGTGTTGGAACTCAGAGGGAAATTGTTGCAATATTGAACAATTTTTTTTTTCAAAAAAAAAACAACTACAAACAAATCAAGTTACTTTTTGCGGCGTGATTAGAGACCTGTAGAATTTGTGAGACTCCCTCCAGTGGAGGAGATATTGACCCCTCTCCATCCAGACTAACTGTAAAGTGTATTTATTATTATTATTATTTTTTATCAGAAATTGACTTATTTTTCAAGCTAATCTGTGGTAAGACTGCAGTTGAGATGTCACAGTACTCAGAATTCATGAAGGTTAACTAACAGACGCAATTTGGTATAATTTCACGTTCGATGATTGGGCAGTCACACCTGACACCCAACTTTTTGTATATGAGACGTAAAAAAAAAAAAAAAATCTACTTTGCATCGAGTCCCTTTAAAGTTGATCAGAAAGTTCTAAAAATTACTCAAATTTGAGATTATGTACCCTGCAACTGATATGTGACCAGATCAGGGTGTAGTATACCTTTCCCCCAAAGTTAGGTGGAAAAGGCACCAGCACTCCCGCAATGTTGGTAGCGACGTGAGTAATTTCTGCGGAACAGTTTGTGGAAGTAGCAAAACTGAAGATTATCCTCGTGAAGGCAGATTTTTGTTTTGTATAAAGGATCTCATGGGGATTTTGCAAGTGTATCCAATCTTGCGGCACTTTAAGGATTGCAACCTCGTCATCATCACGTAATGGCACCAATTTCCATTGAAGGTGCCCGCCATTATTGTTACTATTGAAAAAAAAAAAGGGGGTTGCTGTGGCAACCGGCACCTGTTACATTTACTTTCGGTACCAACAAAGCAACGGGCCATCAATCGGCGCTTTCAATCAAGGCTCCAAATGGCCTCCCGGATGTAATAACCACATCGTTGTGATGCGTCGCTTGTAGCGGTGGCCATCTTGTCGTATGGCTTAAGGCAAACTGTCCATGGAGGGGGAGTGGGAGGGAGTTAAGCTTTAAAGGTCAAGCACCTGACATGTTTGCCAAATCCCAGACTCAACTCGGAAGTCTTCGTTTTCTCAGTGCAGATGCTGTGCTCATTTTGCTGAAGCTTAGCTAAAACAAAAGCGCACGTTGATCTTTGACTTGAGCGCCTTTGATGCTCACACCCTCATTGACGACACTTGGAGGGTCCTTGTATTTTGTTTTAATTGCCACGCAAAGAGGACTCCTCGACAGCCCTCTCCCATTTTGGATGAATCTTTAACGAAGCTGCCTCGTTTTAGGCTTAATTTATTTAAAGCCTTTTTGTCTCGTGTCCATATGAACTGTACAGATCTCCCGCAGCCTCAGATGGCAGACAGATGCTTTGCTTTGATAAAGACAAAAAGCAGGTCCGTCAAATAAACCCGCCTCCAGCGGGGGAAAAGGTTACCCACATTAGCATATAAGCGAGTCTGATCCTAATTGGACTGTATGGGAAAGGAGGTTACACAGTTTAACTAGTACCTGTTTAGCTGCTGATTTTATTTCCAGGACTCAATAGATACCAAACTAGATTTTTCAGGATGCATAGTAGAGCTGGGTGATATGGCCTAAAAAAATGAAATGCGGGTGGGTGGGGCTTTTTGGGGGAGGGGGAGTGGGCTATAAAAATAAGGTTTCGAGTTTAATAGATTTGTTTTTCCTCATGCAAAACAGGGAAATGATAATGTAATTTATAACCAATAGGTGACCTGCAAAATATGAGTGAGTTGGAAGCACATCCTGTTTCTGCGGGTCAAAATGTTTCTAATAAATCACTGCTTTTGTGATGCAAAAATGGCTACGTTGAGCACTCTGGCTCAATGATTGCATTTCAGCAGGCTTCTTTTTTGTCATATGCAGAGCAATGTGAAAAAATCCTCTCAGGTCTTTTATGGAGAATTAAAGTCAGTAGTATGTTGAAAAATAGTCACTAGAGGGGTTTTAAGAATGTCTAGTCAACACTGACTGCTTTTGCAGGCTCTCGGCCCTCTCTGTTCGTAGCTGTGTTAGTGCAAGCAGTGCACATCAGCGAGAATACGCTTTGAACGGCCAGCACATCTGATTCTGAGGACACTGATGAGAGTGAAATGTCATCATGTAGAGGCTGAAATCTGTCTGGACAAAAACATTGGCATCTCCACTGTGTACGTGAACAAGAACCAGTGCAGCCAGTAGAAAAGCTACAAAAACAGGAGACTAGTCTCTTCGGAATGAATTAATATAGTTTAATGAAAATTTCATTTTAGAATTAACTTGTCAATGTGAGTCAGTTCTTGTGATAGAGTGTTAGCCTGACCACCAATCACAGATTTATTTTTTTTATATATACAGTACAGCATCTGTTCTCGACCACAATCCGTTCTAGAAGACGCTTCGAGAAGTGATTTGTTCAAAAACTGAATCGATATTTCCCATTACAATGAATGGGAAAAAGAAATGATGCATTCCAAGCCTAAAATAATTGGGCTTTTTAAAGCTTTTTTTTTTTTTTTTTTTTTTTAGCTTTTCCTGATAATAAACTTCATAGTAGGAATACATGAATAGTTTAAATACTTTATATAATAAAATAATGTAAGAAATATATTTATTTCTTGCTTAAAATGTATGCTTTAGTAGTAGAGTAGGCTAGGCTGGGAGTGCATTACCGTATCTGTAGCGACTCCCCCCCCCCCCGCCTTGTAAACATTTTTTTTCTGAACAAAAGTGCAGAATAACTTTAAACAAGCAATAATGAGGGGAAAAAAGCTAACATTTAATTTTTTTATTTTTACAAAAATAACACCTCAAAACATTAACTCGTAACTCAAGTTAACGAAATCTTTGAAACAAAACAAAAATGCAGAAATGCTAATGGAACAGAGCATCATTGAAGTTCACAAGAAAAAAGCAATGCAAAACTATCAATTGACTCACCCCCTTTTAACAAAGAATGAATCTAGTGTCACTTGTCTTTTAAGCACTTTTCTGAAGTGGCTCATCACAACATCATTAAAATTTTGCAGTGCTCTGCTACCATTCTGCTTTTTTGGGGTGATGAAGTTCTACAAAATTATGGATTTCAATCCATTTGCACAGATAGCTTTGATATAAGCACTTGGGACGTCCTTTTTGCCTTTAGCCTCATCAGACGACCTCTCCTCCTCCAACATCTTCTTCTGCTCCTCCTGAAGGTGCAGGAGTTCGTCAGTATTGAGCTTCCACTTCTCTTCTTTGGAGCCATGATGGGAGTTAATAGTCCTCAATCGGAAGAAGAAAAAAAAAACCCCGGACTCTATCTGTCTCTACCCGGACACGGGAGGCTGCGTTATACAGAATAACAAAGCGCGTCGTGGGTGGTTCAGCTGTTTGCGCCGTGCGTGTTATGTTATTTCCATTTTTTTTTCAGGGGTTCGTTCGAATTCGCAATAACAAAGCGCATGGTGGGTGGGTCAGCTGGTCGGGCCCTGCGAGTTATATTTACAGGTTTTTTCCAGCGGTGTGGGAATTCACAACAAAGCGCGTCGTGGGTCAGCTGGTCTGGTTATTTCCGGGTTTTGTTGGGGGCGTTCGAGTTCCGATTTTCATTCTAAAACAGAAGCAAAAAAAATCTCTAAATTTTCGTTCAAAAACTGATTTGTTTGAAAACAGGGACGTTTGAGAACCGAGGGTGTAATGTATAATGAATACTTTCTTTACTTCTAAGGCCAAGGTTATGTCACTGAAGATGACCTCAAATGTCAATATTTCTGGTCAAGATGGTTTCCTGCAAGCTTGTCAGGGCAACGGCATCCCCAACGTGCGGTGGCCTTTCGCGTATACGCTTTATGGACAGGTAGAGGCCCGGCTCCCTGCCTCTGTGATGGGCCTTTTAGTTGAAGACACAAAACACTGTGATTATGAGCATTACCTCTGAAATCCCGACAAAAGCCAGACTCGAGTCAGAAGAAGGAACCACCCATATGAAGGGCGTCTGACGTTGGCAAACCTTTCTGCACCTCTGTCGCTGTATTTGGCAACAGCTGAGCCAATGTGCAGAAACAATTTGTAACGTGTCGTGGTGTGTTTTCTTTGCGGTGTTCTCAGCGGGTAATGAAAGTGACGTTTGATCGATTGCTGTCATATTTTACCGCTTGTATCAACATTTTTAACACGCATTGTGTTGTCCTTGCAGGATGTTTAATTCAGGATTTTAGTTAAGAGAAAAATGCATTGCTTCATCATTATTATGCCAAATAAATACAAATTTTGTGGGCTTTTTTTTTTTAACATTTAGTTTTTTTGGAGCGGAATGACACAATAGTTTAAAAAAAAAAAACTCATGTCCAAGCAACCATTTTCAGGGATCCAATAAAGATGAACTTTGAAATGTACATCATAACTTCATGACTTCAAGAGAACTTTTCTATGTTGGGCAGGAGTAAAGTTTAGTCTGGGCTGTTAGTGGTAGTTATGTGTACATGTTCTGTGCATTTTTTTTCCTGAAATCAAATAATCTGTAAGACATTTAAAGTTATAAAATATGTTTGAAATTATATGAATTTTTGGTGGGATTATAATTCTTGGTAAAATGTAGTAAAGGTTGAAACTATTAATTCAGGCAATAAGAAACTTTTTTTCTAAGACAATTCTTGGCAGGGGTCAGGGAATTATTTTACTTGTACACAAGTTTGGTGATTTATCAGTCTGGTGTAATTGGCTCTGATCTCTATCAAGTAGTTTGATATAAAGAAGGTCCCCTCATGAGCAGATATATCCACTGTCTTGCTGCCATATTCTCACAAGATATATTTTGGGTGTTTTTGCTAATTATGGAGAAACAAAGACAGTGTGAGAGTTATGCAGTTGTGATGTTACAGTAGATAAGGGATGAATTTTTGCAGGGCTAATATTTAGGTCATGTATTTTTTTATTTTTTTTTTTTCAACATATGTACTGCATGTGTATTGTTGAATCTTAACTTTGGCCTCCGCTCTATTTAAAGGGAAGTCAGCCTTAGGGAAGTGGCGACACTAAAACGTGTGAATAATTGACAAAGGTAGATGCGCTCGTGGAAGCGATGCCCGTGAGACAACAGTGCACGCTCGTTTCAAGCCCGACTTTTCTGGAAATCAAAGTGCACCGCGACAAAGTCAGCACTTCTGTTTGTTCACCAAGCATCATCTATAGAATTAGGCGCCCCCCCTCTCCCCTCCAAACTCTATTTATGTATGCATTCGTTTGCAGCTTCTCTTCTGAGCAAAAATGAGTTGACATCTTTGGAAGTTTTTTTTTTTTTTAACTCATTTGGACGCAATTTAAGGCTCATTACCAGCCTGCACTCATTACTGGCCTGCCTACATCCCTCCATCTCCCCACACGTCAGTGCTTTTAACACATTTTAGTTATTCTACTAGAAGCTGCCATTCATTGTCCTCCCACTCAGATTTAATTGCTTTGCAAGACCAGTGTGCATATATGTGTGTGTCCACACAGGAGAGTGCGGAACACTATCTTTGAGTAGCTCACCCATATGAGGTTGACGATATGAGGATGAAACGGTTCTTTCTTGTCTTCAGCAAAAAAGTTGCTCCTTTTCCTGCCCGTGCCCACCTATTATCGCTTAAATTTTGCCTTCTAATTACTACCTCGGTGGGCAGGAGAAGCCCATTCAACTGTAATAATGGCTCTTTAGCCGCCTGCTGTGGTATGGCTTTGGTTAAATGCGATTGGTTGCATACAATACAGCAAGATGGGAATATATATATATTTTTTTACCAGCCCTATTTAGTGTGAGGACAGTAATGATTTTTCTTAACACCACCATCACATCAAGCCAATAAAAACCCTCGGAATATGACACAGTTACTATGGGCTCAGGCAGCTCCTCCAACCTCCTGACCACCGCCGTTAGCGGCTGCAATGCTGTGATTGGCAGAGAACCGTTGGCGGCGGTTCAGCTGGCACGCACTTGATTAACAGTGAGAGTACAGGACACAGTGAAGTGCTTAAATCTCCTCGTGTTAGTTGGACAACTAATGCGAGCCGTGCTGAGGATCGGCCGCTTCACTGGTGAAAATACAACTGGTAGGATGGAGATTTTGGAGAAAGAGAGTGGCTAAAATTAGAACATTCTTTTTTTGCATTTGATCAAGGGACGCTTTGTTTTACATCCAGTCAATCACATAAAGGAACATTTTCAGAGTGAGGCTTAAAATAATAGAGCATCTATTTTTGTTTTATGTTGACCACCACAGGGAATAAATTATGTCGAAGTTTGTTAGACATACCGAGTGCAACTTATTACTTTTGTCAGTTCTGTTGCACTAAGAATAGTTGTTGTATTCACGCATGATATGCAAACTTGAATTTCAACATTTTCTTTCTTTTGGAAAAAGATATCCACCCAGATTATCAATCTCTACATGACCCTCTGGGTATTACTGCTGTCATAAAGTTGACATTTCTGCTACCGGGTGAAAGGGGGAGTGGATGATCCCAAAAGTCAAGAATTAAAACAGCTTGTTTACGTTATCGTTGCTCCATTTTTGTTGCTGCCATAGGGCCTACACAACCTACTGCAAAAAAGTAGTTATGTTAACGACAAAGTATCGAGTAAAATTTTAGAACTTTTGAGGCCAAGTCAGTCATTTCTCACCTACGTATGATTGCTTGTTATTCCTCATAAGCCAAATTATGTAAAATTTACTTTATCTGTGGTGTTTTTTTTTTAGACCTTGCAATGGTAGAAATCAGTCTTTTTTTCCCCAAGTCAAATCAAGGACATTCATGTGAAACTATGTGCAAGTTTAAAAAAAAATGAAAACATTTGATGATTTAAGTTGATCAAATTTTAGAATTTTCAAGTGATTGTTGATTGTTCTCACTGGCTGATCTCTTATGATGAAACGCAAAACACAGCTCATTTACGTTACCCCAATTTTTTTTTTTTTTTAAACCTGTAACTGGGACAAACAATGATTGACTAAGGATCCACTTAATATGTTGTCGCATGTTTTATTTTGCCAACACAGCTATCACAAAACGGCCCATGTGCCGTTTTTTAAACTATTATTGTTATATAACTACAGGTTTAAGAAATCCAAATGTAAGTCCTTTTTTTTTTAGATTCAATCATATTTTAGACTTGGGTGTTGGTGCTTCCATTCATGATGATTCTTGTTATGCTAACAGTATTTACGAATTTGTCAAATATTTTACTAAGTGGTTTGTCTGTGGCTTTTGCCGTCATTTGAGCAGCAAAATTTAAGGATTAAGTGTAGGTTTTTTGAAAAGATAATTGAGGTCTTTTTTAAGGACCCCTGACCACCCTGTATCCAGCCATCTAAAATGCAGGAGTAAAACTATTGGAAACTACCAAGTTTTATTTAATACCGCAGTAATTATGACCATGACAGATCTTAAATCATAACTTCTGAGATTCAGTCAAAATACAAACGACACCCTGAAAAAAAATTCTTGAGTTGAATCCTTTGGTGGAATGTCTCGTGATTTTGGACTATTGGGCTGGATTCATGTACCGTGGTTTGGCATCGTTTTTGTAGCACGAACTCGACAGTTGTTGCTGCTGACGCGCTTGCTTTTTCACTCCAGTCCAAATACGTGGGCTGCGCCAGAGGAGCAGATTCCTTTGCCTCTCTGTGTTCTCCCGTCTCAGCCTGGCTAACAAGGGTGCTTCAGTTGGACTATCAGTGTCGCGTCATATCACTCTTGAGGAGAATGCTTGTGTTTAAAATAATGAAGCTTGCTGATAACTATGCAGGTGTATGTGACAAGCAGTCTGAAAGGCTCTTAATTGTCTTGGGGTGCAGCTGAGTGTTTAGATGTTCGGTATGCAGGCTGCATTTCACTATACAGATGTCAGGGAGGACTACTTCATGCACACATCCTTGCATTTATAAACAAGAAAGGCCAAAGGAACATGGATGGCTCTTATCAGAAATGTGCTTTAAAGAGGTTGTTCATTGTTGAGCGAAGGGTTGTGCCACTCAACAATATCACAGGTTATGTTCATTTTTGCTCAGAAAAATGGTGGCTTTTCAGAAATTCTACCCGTTAAAGTCTTTTTACACAGCGCTAGACCATCTGCAGACCGTATGATTTGTCCATGAGTTTATTGGTGCAGACACAGTGAGACTTGCAAAGATTGCTACCCAGCAGCATGTCCACCAGGGGGGACAGCAAGCCTGGAGTTTTCCGGCGGCATCTTGAAATGAGCTGTCAAACATCTTGCCAAAAATGATTCTTGTGGAGGCGACGCTTCTTCACTGTCTGGACGGGTACGAGTGACAGTGGTAACATGCTCCTGGCAACAGGGTTGGCAATTGCAATACAGTATTTATGTATCATCGTATTAAAAGGCACAGTCTCAGTTGTGGGTGCAATTTCTGTATTAATGGGAGCAGGCATGGTGTAGCTCACGGAGCAGTCAGGAACAATTGCACGTTTATTTTTGTAAGTAAAAGAACAGGTTTAACATTTTTTCCTGCACAATGACTGGTGGAAGCAGGTCTCCTATCAACATGCCATCCTCACTCAAACCAAAGTTATTACACCATAGCAGGCAGAAGAGCACAACCACCAGACAACAAAACAATAAGAACGAGTGAGGAAATACATGTAATTGAGACAAAACATGTAAAGGTTTAGTGCCGCAAAGCATGCTGGAGGGGCCTTCCGGTGGCGGTACAATATGCTAGCTAAAAACATACGGTAGCATGCCTGCATGCTACTTAAAAAGGCAGTGGGAGGGGCCCGATGACAGCTGGGATTGGGTCCAGCACTCCCGTGACCCTCGTGAGGATAAGCAGCTCAGAAAATGGATGGATAAATGCGGTGGAGCCACGTATATATTAACTTCCACAGTTAGTTGTAAGACCTATACTGCATTCCTCCCACATATTCTATATAATTTCTCCTTGCAGGAAAAAAAGGCAACCCTTCATTTTTTCACATTTATTACAGTAGGCAGTACATATGCTCTCTTAGAATCATTTTTATTGTTTGTCTGACAAAGGAATCTCCTTTCTGTGGCCTTAGGATGATCGAAAATACCATATTTTCCGCACTATAAGGCGCGCCGCATTATAAGGCGCACCTTCAATGAATGGCCTGTTTTTTTTATAACTTTTTTCACATATAAGGCGCACCACTTTATAAGGCCTGCGGTACAAACGATACAGTAGAGGTTGGGGTTATGTTATGCATCCCAATAGATGGCGCTGCACTAAAGGCCCAATATTGATCCATACATAAGGCGCACCGTATTATAAGGCGCACTCTCGGCTTTTGAGAAAATTAAAGGCTTTTAGGTGCGCCTTATAGTGCGGAAAATACCGTAACCATTTAAATTTTGGCAAGCCTTTGAATCCTGATGTGTGTTTAAAAGGTCCCGAGCATGATCCCCTGCAAAATTCAACAGCCCAGAAATTACCCCCTACACTCATTTCACGGGAAGATTCTCAACGACTTATGCCCAAAATTGAAAAAGAAGTCAGCTGTTTTGGTTTGAAGCAATAAGTTGGGGGTGAATTCCATAATCTTCAAACTTTTTCGCCAACACCAGCATCGCATCACAATTTGATAACCTTTTCATGGATTCGCCATGAAAAAGGGATGCGATTGCTACTGGCAGGTTTGTCAGCTTCACAGGTGGCCAAAGAATTGTGTGGAAGTCAGCAAAAAATGTAAAAGATGTGGCTGAAATTGCACTTGAAGTCAGCCACCCACGCAAAAAAAATTAAACATTTGGTGTGAAGTCGCTATTTTATCCCAAACCTCATAAGAGGGGAATTGCAAAAGCTGCTTTTGACGAGCATGACATCAAAGTTCAATGATCATTTTTGAGGGTTTGCCTTTCCTAAAGGGGAGGGAGCCCCTGTTTATTAATGTTTGCATCTTAAATTCGATTTGTATTTATCTTAAACCTCCTCCACATTACATGCCAAGGCCTGTTTGATCTTCCAAACTGTTTAATTTTAACAGCAGTGCCCTTTCAAAATCACCTTCATACAACCTTGTTCTCGGCTGTTTGCGTTGAGTGTCTGTTTAGTTTCGTGTTCTCGCCCGTCAGGACCATTGAAGCGACTGGTGACGAGAGCTTAATCTGAGTAAATCTCACTGGTGTTTGTTTGTGGAACGGCCAATCAGAGGGTCGGTCGCAGTCTTGAACGAGGCCTTTTGAGACTGCCGCCCCTTTTCTCCAGTAAGATTTGGCTCCTCCAACAGGTGACGTCCTGACAAGCGTCGACGCTGTCCCATTGTCTTGTTTACTGTAGTCCTGAACACCTGTGCTTGCTTCAAACGAGTCAAGAGGAACGTCGTGTTTGGACCGGCGGATGTTTCTGCGAGCCAAAGCCTTCCAGCTGCTCAGCTGTGTGTCTGTTTTCCTGTGCACACATGCTTAACTTTAAAGGCCCTATAAAAGCACCAAAAAAAATCTTTTTAATTTGACACACCCCAGAGAGGTGTTGTTTGCTAAGTCTGCTCAAATTTGAATGATTAAAAAAAAAAAGATCCCTAATTATATATATATATATATATATATATATATATATAATATATAAAATGAGGCTTCCAAATCATGAAAAATAAAACCTGCCCTCGAGCTGCAGGGCTGTGCAGACATGTCCGCTGAATGCTCCCCTTCAGCTGTCTCACAGACTTTGTAGTTCACACAGCAACAAGGTTACTGCCACTGTGTCTGTTAAACGGTTAGCATTCCCCGATGCATTAGGTACACGAACACAAAATCAAGTAATGTTGTGGAAGATTTGGAAGAGTGGAAGGTGTACTAGCTTAGAGGGCTTGCTGAATCGGTAACTTGTGAGGCCGTGCGCTAGTGCAAGTAATAATCTTTCCCTGAAGTGAACTTTGGTCTATTTTTTCACAAACTGATACTAGTGGTCAGTCCACTCACTTTGACAATGTAATGTTTATGGCTGAAAAAGCATATTTTCCTGAAAAGCGGTGGTTTTTGGAGATGTAAGATTTTTGCCAAAAACAAAGAATCTTGAGTTGTACAGGTGAGACAAGGCAACCTCAGCAAGCAGATACCTAAAGTCAAAAGTTCCCAACGTGTCCATAAATAATTGCTTTTGCAAGGGTCCTCTGTCCTGACTAATAAACCTAAATTGCAGGAAAAAAAATCGATCAGTTCCTCAGCCTTAAATTTTTTTTTTTTTTTTTTTTTTTTTTACCCCTTTGGTATTTTGATTTTGCAGCGGAATCTCTGATCATACAGATTCAATTTCCGAAAATGTCCCAATTCATCATCAACGCTGAAGTTTCGAAACCCAGATTGTTGACATCGTCAACATTTCAGGAACATCCTTTTTATCTTCAAGGGTTTTTTTTACAGTGTGTGTGTGCGCGTGTGTAGGAAGAGGCTGCGGTGCAGTCTGTTATCAATAGACCTCTGCTGCTTGGTTTTGGATCACGTTCAGCTATAATAGCTCAAAGGATCTACTGATCTTCTTTTAACTTCCCCCGTCGCCTGTTTTCTGTCCTCGTCTGCGACGTAATTGTCCTTATGCTTGTGTTGTACGTGTGTGTGTGCATATAGCAGAATAGACTCCACCTCAGTTCATATTTGCTTATGTCATTGTTTTGATATTTTAAGTGACTATTAATAGTAATTATATTGCAAAACTTATTTTAAAGTGTGCATACACCATAATGTGTACGCAGCAAAACACCTTAATGGTCGAGTCTTTTTCTACCTGTTGCCGGGAAAATTTACTTATTTAAAAAGTATGAATGTTATTGAAATTTGCCAACACGCAAATGGAGCAAATATTCCAGTGCTGTCACAGTTACACTGTAACACACCGGGGGTGTCGAGCGGAAACAATAAAAAAATGGGCCGGGCGGTCGGCTGATGTGAACCAGATGAGCCTGGTTGGCTATAAAGACAAAATAAAATGAGACAAATAGTGCAGGGGACCGCAAAGATGCTGGACGGACTTTGGCGTTGGCTTATTGTTTTTGTTCAATTGAGAGACCATAAACAGTTCGCTTTGACATCCTCCTAAGTGAAATGTTTTGCTTTAAGAATTCACCACACTTTTTTTTTAATTATTTGCAACGACACACACAAGATTTTACTTTCCTGTAAATCAGTTGACCAGAACGGAAGTCAGAGTAATGATTATTTCTTAGAATGTCATTATGACTGTGCTTTTTGTAAACTGCTCGCAGCCATGTTAGTGGAAGCAGTGTACATTAGCGCTGCACTTTGAAAGACAAAAACATCTAAAAAAAAAAAACATATCCTAACAAATAAACACATAAATCTTATATGTATATGAGCTATTGCACTCCAGAACGATTTAACTACATATTGCTTTATCCTTTTGCTTTATTGCAAGTATTCTGACTTTTGTTTTTCCATCGCGATGAGAAAATCGGTAGACAAATCGATGCTTTTCTCTCCGAGACATCAACTTGGCCGAGGTCCTACGCGAGCGCCGCTTCAGCGCAACTCTCTTTCGACGCTCCTCTCAACAAATTTCCTGACCTAGGAAATAGAATTAACACCTCCGCCCCGTTCTCCAGGTCCCACGGCCACATACGCAGCTGCGCGGATCCAAAAGGAACAGAACTTTAAAAGCACCACCATTGTGGGCGTGTGATGCATTTCAGTGGCCCCGCTATTTCCGCCGTAACTCTTGTGGTTCTCCTGCATTCCGAGCATCATCGAATGGTCATCAAATTTCATCACGTTCGAAGTTGCACTATTTTGATATACACCATTATAAATAAAATGTCTGTTTTGTCATGTTGTCGGCGGTTATTAGGAAGGGAATTGGCTGAATTTTACGCAGATATTCACACTGGCTTAATCTGTTTTCTTCATTAGTGCAAGGCTGTTATGAGGAAATAAAAAACATACACGCAGACACACACACACACACACAATAGTTAGTTCCTGTATTTAAGCACCCCATGTGTTCGCGTTTTAGTCACACATTGCCAATCTCGTGGGAGCACTTTGAAGCGTTCTCCAGAGCGGACCATAAAACAGGAGTATAAGTAGTTTTTCCACAGACTTGTATCCCACAACACACACACACTCGCACACAACACCAGCATCACCTCCCACCATCCAGGCTCCACCTTGAGGCCATTTAGGCTTGAGTGTAGGGTGAGTGGTAAGAAGCCTGATGCCCCTTAATTTTTTTTTTTTTTTGCCAACAAAGCTAGTTCCAGCAGTGTGAACCGTGGTTTGTGTGTCTACCATCAGTAGACCCACAAATTTTAAAAAAAAAAAGTCTTAAAGAACACAGGCCTGAAAGAGACAGGAAGTCTAACATTTTGGATCAAAGCAGCCAATTTGGTCGTTCAGAGTTCTGTACTTCATAGACAAACTCATCCTGGAGAATTTGTTTGATTGCTATCAAATTTGAACCATGTACTGAACACTGTGGGATATAAATTTAGGATTTTTGTTACAGTGAAGAAAATAAATATTCGAAAACCCTGCTATATTGCAAGTTCTCCCACTTGGAAATCATGGAGGGGTCTGAAATTTTCATCATAGGTGCATGTCCACTGTGAGAGATAATATAAAAAAAAAAAAAAATCCAGAAATCACAATGTATGATTTTTTTTTTTTCATGATTTATTTGTGTGATACAGCTGCAACTAAGTATTTGAACACCTGTCCATCAGCTAGAATTCTGACCCACAAAGACACGTGAGTCCGCCTTTAAAACTCCACCTCCACTCCATGTGGTATCCTGAATCAGATGCACCTGTGTGAGGTCGTTAGCTCCATAGAGACACCTGTCCACACCATCCAATCCGTAAGACTCAAACTTGTAACATGGTTAAGACCAAAGAGCTGTCCAAAGACACCAGAGAGAAAATTGTTCAACTCCATATTTCTGGTAAGGGCTGCGGAGAAATTGCCAAGATGCTTGGTGAAATAAGGTCCACTGTTGGAGCAATCATTGGAAAATGGAAGAACCTAAACATGATGGTCAATCCAATCGAAGTGGAGCTCCATGCAAGATATCACCTCGTGGGGTGAGGAATCAGCCCAGGACTACACGACAGGACTTGGTCAATGACCTGAAAAGAGCTGGGACCACTGTTTCCAAGGTGACTATTGGTAATACACTAAGACGTCATGGTTTGAAATCATGTATGGCACAAAAGGTTCCACTGCTTCAACCAGCACATGTCAAGGCCCATTTTAAGTTTGCCAATGACCATTTGGATGATACAGAGGAGTCATGGGAGAAGGTTTTGTGGTCAGATTAGACCAAAATGGAAGTTTTTGGTCATCATTCCAGTAACCGTGTTTGGAGGATGACGAATAATGAGTTCCATCCCAAGAACACCATCCCTCCTGTGAAGCACGGGGTGGTAGCATCATGCTTTGGGGGTGTTTTTCGGCACATGGGGCAGGACGACTGCATTGTATTAAGGAGAGGATGACCGCGGCCATGTATTGTGAGATGTGGGGGAACAACTTCTTTCCCTCAGTCAGAGCATTGAATATGGGTCGTGGCTGGGTCTTTCAACATGGCAATGACCCAAAGGACACAGCCAGGAAAACCAAGGAGTGGCTCCGTAAGAAGCATATCAAGGTTCTGGCGTGGCCTAGCCAGTCTCCAGACCTAAACTCAAACCCAAATCTTTGGAGGGCGCTGAAACTCCGTGTTTCTCAGTGACAGCCCAGAAACCTGTCTGATCTAGAGAAGATCTGTGTGGGTCAAAATCCCACCTGCAGTGTGTGTAGACCTGGTGAACAACTACAGGAAATGTTTGACCTCTGTAATTGCAAACAAAGGCTACTGTACAGGGGTCCTTCAAAGAGTACCATTTTAATATTTGTTGTATATTGTCAAGTATAGCAGCAAAGTTTGAAATAGGGACAAGTCAACTCCATAAGTGAAGTGACGTCCTCCCTTCCTGAGGTTATCAGCACTAAAAATAACATTTGAGGACATGTCATCTTGAATGTAAATAAATGTTGCTTCAGTGGCAAAGCGCGGCTGCACTACATCAACGTGACAGTCACTTACTGCTGTTTGAGGGGGAGAGTTGTACAACAAGTCACTTATGTATGCTGTATACACACTATTAGTATTCTTGGTGTCTCTCATACAGTGGTGTGCTTTGTTTTTCCGCAGTACTTTGAGGTGCCCTTTGACTCCAACATGAACCGTACGAAGAACCGTCCACTTGTCCGAGGACAGATCAGGTACAAACGGTTGTTTGCCAGCACCCTCAGAAATTACAGATTTATACAAAATGTGAATTCTAAGCAGTGCAGGATTAAAGGACTAGTGCTAAATTTAAGGTTTAGTTATGAACTTGGTCTAAAGGGACACAAGTGGTTACTTTTACCCCAAACCGGCAATGCCGTCAGCCAAGTGGAAAAGGTTTTTGTAGTCAAGAGGAAAAACAATAAATACATAAAATGGTGCTACGATAATTTTAAACTACCTGTAATGTCATTTACTACAATAAATTAAAACAAAAATATTTCATGTATGTGTAATGAACTGAGTCTGAAATTTGCCATAAACAGGTCACGTGGCCCTTCATACGATCGGTCCTCACGAAGTAGCCCTCAGCCTCAAAAAGGTTGCTTAAACCCTGCGTTAGCGCGGTGCTAGTGTTAGCGCAGCAGCGCTAGCGTTAAATTGTGTGCCGTCTTTCTTTGTAAATATCTCTTGTTTCAATGTGGGTACTAGCGGCTTTTACACAGCTGTGGTTTATGTATGTACCAAATGGTATTTCCTTTACAAATGTACTGAGTGAGGCTTATAACCAGGTGCACTCTGTAGGCCGGGAATTATGGTAATTTTGTCTTATTTCCAAACATGATGTGAGAAGAATGGGCGTTGGTCCTTTTGTGTTATAAAGACCAAACTGACCAGACCATGATAGTTTTATCTCTAGCACCAAACCAGCACTGCCCGCTGCTGGTAACCCCCCTTTCACACTGTGCTTGTACTACTTCTGATTTGGCAGTCATGGCAGGAACTTCCTAAATTCTTTGATCGTTTTACTGTTAAAACCACCTTATTTGCTCAGTGTGAAAGAGTTAAAAGTTGTGCGCTGGTGTATAAAGATTAAAAGGTGTGAATTTTGCCTGCACCTCTGAATAACTTGCATCACTTTCACAAGGAGACTGTACCACTTCTTGTTTGTCCAAAAATCCAGAATTTCTTCTTTACTGAACTAAGTGGGACCTTTTGAAGTAAAAGAAATTTTAGAACGCCAGTCATAATTTTGTCCCTAGCTCTGAACTAGCATTGGCACCAGTTTTTGAATATCTAAAACAATCTGTGCCTGACAGGTTGCTTCAAACAAAAACAAAAAATAATAATTTTTCTTTTTGTTTTAGCCACCTGACATGATCATCAAAGCCACTTCAGTCCATGTGATGCATTTCCCCTATCCCATCCCTGAAGCCCCACTAATCCACAACCCACTCACCCCCTCCCCTTCCGCATCCAGGCCACATAAAACAACACTAATTACATTAATGCTCCACCACCCCAAACTTTTATTTTGAAGAAGAAAGCGTCTCGGTTTTTGGTCACGATGTTAATCGGTGCTCTTTAATTTATGTGTTTAGCGGCAAACGTGAAGCTGCTTTCAATATGAAAGAAATGGGTGAAGAGGAGAAGGAGGTGGTCTTCATCGGGTTGAAAGGCTTTTCTCTTCTGGTTTTGATCTTAGGCATGTTGTCAATTTTCCGGCCTAAAACTCTTATCAGATGCCTTTCTTGTAGGCCTCCTGTTTGTAGATGCTCTGCTGACTCTTTTGTGCGCCTGTGTGTGGGTCTGTGTACACTAACTCACCTGACAGTGTTCTTTTTATCCATTATTGTCATCATCTTCAGCCCCCTCCACGCTGTCGCCTTTGCCGTGGCGTGCGGCGTACCCGGCGTGCTGCTGCTGACGTACTCAGTCAACCCGCTGACGGGCTTCCTGGGCGCACTCAACATCTTGCTGTACACGTGTTGCTACACGCCGCTCAAGAGGCTCACCATCGCCAACACGTGGGCCGGTGCCGTGGTGGGCGCCATACCACCTGTCATGGGCTGGACAGCCGCCACGGGCTGCCTGGACCCAGGTACGTGCATCCAGTGAACAATGTCGAAAATTGTGTCAATGCTTTGAAAGAAGTGTAAGAACATATATACATAAGTAGATTCTATGTATTATATCTATATATGAGTGAGTCAGCAGTGTTGGCTATAGTGGGGGGGGCATAAACATCAGCGAGCGAAACTGGCGATTCGATTTTGAGTCTTTGTTGCGATTCAGTTCAATTTCAATTCGGGAGGTTATGACTCAATTTGATTGATTAAATTATTTAATAGTGATTATAATGGGCTGGACGGCTGCCACAGGCTGCCCGGACCCAGGTATCTGCATCCAGTGAAGAATGCGGAAAATGATCATTTTTGGACTGGTGAATTGATATTTTGAATTTGGAACTGAACTAGTTCCATTTTGGAATGGTTAACTCAATGTTGAACTAAGTCGCAAAGAAAATGAATTTTCCCAACACTGATTCCGTATTATTTAACTTTAAAATTGCAATTAAAAAAAATAATGCGTAATTCTCCCCCCCAATCCCTTCCCTCAACATCGTGCAGCCCTGGCAACTACCTATGTGTGCACATGTACAAAAACATGACACTCCAGTGTAAACACTGACGACCACGTCATAGGTAAGTTTCTTTCGGCTTGTCACTGTGTGACATCTCAGATGAACGCTCATATTTGGCACAATTTTTACGCCCTATGCCCATCCTGACGCAACCCCTCTCGGGGAGTGGAGGTCCCAATGGGATACGAACCCACGACCCCTGGTTTACCAAACCAATGCTTCAAAGCTATTTTTGGTCAACTTTGTTTTTGGCCATTAGGTGTAGTTCGAGGATTTGCGGAAGCGATATACACTATTGTCTCTGTGCCCTGGCAACCAGTTCAGGGTGTACCCTGCCTCCTGCCCGAAGTTAGCTGGGATACGCTCCAGCACTCCCGTGACCCTTGTGCGGATAAGTGGCTCGGAAAATGGATGGATGGAATACTGTGATGCGTCGATTCAGTATTTCTCCCCACTCCTCTGTCTGCTCATACACACTAAGCCCCGCCTCTTCCTCCCCGCAGGTGGTCTGTTGCTGGGTGGCTTCCTTTATAGCTGGCAGTTCCCGCACTTCAATGCCCTTAGCTGGAACCTGAGAGAGGACTATTCGCGCGGCGGCTACCGCATGATGTCGGTTACGCACCCAGCGATGTGTCAGCGCGTGGCCCTGCGCCACAGCGTGGCACTGGGTGGCCTGGCAGCAGCAGCGCCGGTACTCGGGGTCACCACATGGACCTTCCCCCTTGTGTCACTGCCCATCAACGCATACATTACCCTGCTGGCCTTCCGATTCTACCGGCGGGGTGACCGCGCCAGCGCCCGCAAGCTTTTCTTCTGCAGCCTTTGGCACCTTCCCATGCTGTTGCTGCTCGCGCTCACGTGCAAGAAGCCTCGCGATGACGACGACGCTAGCACGAGCTAACACAGTCGTGTGCGACGGACACATTGTTTTTGCACAAAATCATTTTTATGGCACCAGTCTGTACTGTAAATATGTATTTATAAGAGGGCCCATCACTACCTCTCTTGTAAGGCAGCGCACATCAAAGGTAGTCCATCTTGAAACCTTTCTAAACTGTACATGAAATGTTTAACATTTAATCATGATTAACAGGAATTTAATCAGCTTAATATGTTCATTTAAAAAAATAAATAAATAAAACCACTCATGTTAAACATGAAAATTTCCTTTTAATGACGAGTGGCAATTACATGGTGGTCATTTACCTGGTGACTAGCGCAAGGAGCTAGCCTAACGGTCTACTCCGTACTATCCACAATTCATCAAATGTACAGTCCTGGTAAAACATGATCCAAATCATAATCCTTTGTTCATAACAATAAAGAAACCAGTACCTTTAAATCACCTTTAACAAGCTCACAAATTAGCCAATTTGGGTGTTTACATCACTGAGATAGACTCAAATGCTCGACGCTGGCGAAACCTGATCGAAATCAGTCCTTTATTTAAAAAATAATAATAGAGAATGGACTACTTTTTGTCACCAGTTACAAACAATTGGCTAGCACAACAAGCTAACATAGCAGTCACACCCTCCATAGTACATTTTAATTCCTAGTATTCTAGCTGACAGCTAGCCGGGAAACAATTCACTGCGTGCTTCATTCTAGAACCAGATGGACTTTAATTCTTAACACAGGTGGAACAAGATCGAAATTAGTCTTTTGCGCACAAAAAAATTGCAAGACTTATCACAATTGACCAGCTAGCATCTAGAACTACAAGCTAATGCAGCAGTCTACGTCTTCACTTTATTCCACAGATAGACTCGAACACCCAACAATAATTACCTGAGATCGAAATGATAGTCATTTCCCGACAAAAGGTTGTTAAAAAAATAATCACTAGTAAGATAGCACAAGACGTTAGCCAAGCGGTCTGTATCATTACGGATAACGTCATTCTACAAACTGATAGACTGACACCAGTTAAACAAGATCCAAATTAAAAGTCCATTGTTCAATAATGATCAAAGACATCCCATTTTAAAAATAGTCTTCCTTAAAACATCCACCCTGCTTTTTGAATTTTTAAAAATCCCAATTTAACAATGCACCTGTTGGTCAACACGGGCGCCCCTTTCCGGCAGTTCAGACCGACATTTTGGTGTTCGGTTACATCGCTATCGCCGTCCCATCCTGCCGCCATAAAAGGTTGGGACGTCGTTAATGGAAGTGGGGGGGGGGGGGGTTACGTGTGAGGGTATGTCTGATGGATTTTGTCCAAGGCCGCTTGAGCTGCAGCGTCCTCGTAAAGTGCCCGAGCTGATCCGGAGTTTCATCCGAGAGGGTCAAAAGGGGATTGAGCGGACCAGCTGTTTCATCCGGAACAAAAAGACAAAACCACCCGACCTGCTCGGGGGGATCCGATGTCAACCAGCTCGGCCTAAACATTTATTTGCTTTTTTTATCATCGGCGCGGAACTCAACACGAGCTCAGCTTTTATTAGCCTCGTGCTAACTGGAAGGTAAATAACATGAAAATGTCAGCATCCTGTGAAGAATCAAGGAAAGGAGGAATCATATACTGCACAGTGTACACAATACATAAAAACGGAACGTTATTGTGTTACCGCAACATCCAATACATTTTAGTCAGCCATCTATTGTGAATTAACTTTGTTAGAACGGGAGTGAGAGGGAAAGTCGGACGATGACTTTTACTCGTTTTTACATTATTTGGTGGTGGGGAAAAAAAAGTACTTTCGTCAGACATGCAGTATATTGTAAATTAACTTTTATCAGTCTGGGGTTGAGAAGGAAAGTCGTACTGATTTTTACTCATTTTACCCAAATTAGCGATAAAAACTTAGCAACGTGATTGCTGTTATTTATTTGCGACAATTCTAGCACATATTTACGTGTTCATTTAATCGCATTCAAATTCGACATTCAGGATTATGTGAGCAGATGACAACATTTTGGTAAAACAAAAAATATATAGATTTTTGTACATTCATGTAAAAGTCAGGATCAACTAGACGAAACAACAATGACCGTTAGGAAACAAAAAATTGGACTTTTTAAAATACTTTTTGGAGCCAACAAAATATGGTTTTTAATTGTTAAAGTAATATAATCCTTGATGGGCACTTAATTAAGTTTAGTTTTTCTGACCCCCCCCCCCCTTCTGAAATGTTATATTTTGGGGGCGGTTTCTGTTTTTGAAAATCCCTCCCCGCTGACATGCATGGTTGGCACTAACAACATGGCTGGGAATTGAGAGGAGTTAGTTTACAAATTAATTTCCAGCCAGATTCCGTTTTCACTTTACGGGCTTCCAAGGTGACTCATTTAGTACATGTATTTTTTTTCCCCCAACATGAAGTGTTCATTTATCAATGGTCGCGGTAACAGAAATTTGATACATTAATCCTGGGGAGGGACAAAAAAAAAAGTTTGTTTTGTTTCATAAAGACAAGCAAATAACAAACAACAACAAAAAAATTAGACATTTGCTTATTCTCTCAATTAATGGGGGAGAGCGAAGCCAATAAATGAATGAAATGATAAATTGGTGTTATGTGTTTTTAGATAGATACAAAGACATTAAGGGTTTACTGTGCCACCTGTTACTCTTGTGTTGGGAAAAATGTCACAAATGTGCTTGTAAAAAGTCACAATGGCGCGTATGGTGTCTGTGTACATTATGTGTCTTTGAACAGCGACCTTAAAATGGGAAAACCGACAGCAATTCCTGCGCACTTGCAGCTGGATTTAATCCTGCATGGTGAGCACATTCCAACACTTAAAAAACTTCTCTTTGTTTTTTTTTTTTTGTGTGTGTGTCAAAATCTAAAAACTGTTTTTACTTTAATGTTTCTGGAAGGTTGCAACGTGATTCACACTAAATAATCTTCACATCAGCCTCTCCTAAACTTGCCGAATCAGTTTTCATATAAAATTTTGTCTGTTGTGCTCTTTATCATTAATTTAGAACATGATCTCCCCCATATGTATATAATCTAATTTGGGAATTTATATATAAAAGTGAATTTACTTGTCAAGGGCATGAGCATTCATGTTGTGTTTGTGTAGTTCTGTGGCTTTTTTACAAATCTTATGTAATGTAAAAATATACAAACTATCACTAACTGAATTAGAAATGATCCTTTTAAAAACTATTTATTAAAAATATGTTCAAGTAGTTCAGTTGTCGATGTAACGCATTATGTGCAGTCTCATGCAAGTAATGTACAAACTATGTAATTAATTAGCCACACAGGAAAATGCGAAGTTTCAAAAATTATGCAAATATTTATTCCCTCATTTCGTGCCAACTGTCGAAACTGATGTGGAAATTTACATATTTTAAAAAAAGGTTTTGGGCTCATTGTTTCCTGGAAATAATATTTGCTCACATTTTACTTGTAAAAATGACGTTGCAAAATTCTCACAGCATTAATGTAATAATTGTAGTACAATGCAGTGATATGCTTCAGTTTTAACTAAAGCAACGTGATGGACTAACAATTAAAAAAAAAAACGTTGCAACTTTTTAGCATCTCCCTTGTGAGTTTGTCAACTCCCATTTTTATTCGCCATTCATGCATAGATCTATATGTCGAAGATGATTTCCAAGGTCTCCTAAAGTCTCCTTCGGTTCTTGCCCGTACTTGACGGTCCCACGCTCGCGGCCGCGCCCCCCTCTTCCCTCACTGGCTCGCTTCCATCAGCACGCGGTTGGCTAGTCATTCCGCGCGAGGGCTGCGATTGGCCAGCGCTGCTGCCAATCATTTTCCACGCGGCTTTATAAAGCGCTGCGCTCGAAGCTGTCGGGACTCTGATGTGAGGTGAACCTGCGTCGGTGGCGTGGGTCGCTTCCAAGTTGCTAACTTTTAACACTTTTATGATCTAGCCATGAAAAAGGTTGATTAATGACCCGCTCAATGAGTGCCCACTGTCGGATACAGTTTTATAAATTATTCGCTTGACACCGAATTCGCCGAGTTTGAGTCTCCAGTTTCCAGGTGAACCATGAGCGCGGTCCGTCGAGGAGGATTACCGGAGTGACGGGAGGCGACATGCCCCGCTGGGACGTGCCTGTGACCGGGGAGGCTTATGGAATATAGCCCGCCGCGTCCCAGCCCGTGTTGCCGTTTCCCCGGCGCCGTCAAGAAGAAGGCGCTCCTTCTCAGCATCATGCTCTTCATCTGGATGTTCGTGCTCTACTCCTGCGTGGGTCCCTGCTCCACGGGAGTGCTGCTCGACTCGCCCCGGGACCGGGACCGAGACCGCGACCGGGACGGCTCCGAGCGCGCCGACCTGCTCTCCCGGCTTCGGTGGGAGGACGTGGACTACTACGAGGAACCGGCGGCCGCCCGCGGCGCCGCGTCCCGGGACTTGCTGCTCACCGACGCCGCCCCGGAGCCCAGCGCCATGTCGAGCTTCTCCAACGGCGCCGGGAGCAAGAAGCTGCCCCAGGCGATCATCATCGGGGTGAAGAAGGGAGGCACCCGGGCGCTGCTCGAGTTTCTGCGGGTACACCCGGACATCAGGGCCGTGGGGGCCGAGCCGCACTTCTTCGACCGCAACTACGACAACGGCCTGGAGTGGTACAGGTAAGAACCCCAACACGACCCCTCGGATTTGACAATTTCCACAACAGTCACGTTATAGCATTTAAATAATAATAATAATAATAATAATAATAAAAAAACAATTTCTCATTTACCTTCATGGTAATACAGTTGAGCATGAATTTAATGACACTTTAACGCAATAAGAATAACTTTGGCACAAACAGCAAAACACTTTTGCAGCAGTTTTGCATAATTTCGTAGCAGTTTTGATCCATTTCTACAATGATATTCACCCGCCACAATCCACCTCCTATTAACTTACAACTTCGCTTTGACCATTTAACATAAGTTCAATGGGACTCAAATGCAAACGGATGCTTTTTGACGTTGTTTTGCGTACACTTTTGCAGGTTTTGCATCATTTTTAATGCATATATCACATTTCCGGTATCCCTCACTAGTATCCACACCCAACTAAATACGACTTTACGTAATTTACGAATTAAAATGAATTTATTGACCCTTGCCATGAATGCAAAATGAAGAGTTGTACACCGATTAAGGTGTGTGAAGGTGCGCGCGCGCGTGTGTTTGTGTGCAGATTCCAAATCTTGTTCAGATGTGCAGCGTGCACTGATCTCTGTTGGACGCGTTGCAACACTGCAGCTCTTGTGGCTTTTTTCTTATAAACACTTGGGCATGTTTTGCTCTACAGCTTTCTTTTGGCACGGTTTGCATTGAAAATTTTAAATTGTTCCAATTTTTTTTATAGGCCACAAATGTGTCAATTTGTTTGAGGGGCTGGCAAAGGGGGGGAAGGCTGCATCTGAAAGACAAAGCCAAGAGTGCACAATGAGAGTCACAAATAATTCATAACAATGTCCTTGTTGTTTACATGACATTTTTTTTTACATGCTTGGTCGATTAATCTCCCTTTAATATTTTTATTCCTGGTCTTTTAAAGTATATCTGCTTTTTAAAATTTGTTCTGCGTTAGTCATTTATTTCATGTGACAATGTAACATGTATGTAACTACGTTTTTTTTTTTGTCTCAGAACAAAATCTTAAAAGTAAATACTGTACTGAGATTGAAATTCATCAGGATTAACATTTAAAGTAAACATAATGGTGGCTTTGACAGATCGGAGTGCGGTTTGTACTTCTCACTTAAATGTGAGGTTTTTTTTGTTTTGTTTTTTATTTTAATGTCCACTATATATACAGTATATCTAAAAAGACATTCCACAGATGTTGCATCAGTTTCTAATTAAGATTTAAGGGGTGTGTATATGGCATCATAGTTTATGATGAAATAAATCATGTATTTATTACATGACACACACACACCACACACACACACATATATACCGAGTGTGTGTGTATATATATGATGCATGGTATGCTTGTGTTTTCCTCTTCTGCCTCACAAAGCTGAGGTTCGTAGTTCAAATCCTAGCTGTGGCTTTTGTGCGTGGAGTTTCCATGTTAGGTTCATTTAAAAACTCTAAATTGTCCTTGTTGGTGTTAATGTTTTGTTTTGTTTTGTTTTTTTTAACTGGCGATCAGTTCAAAGTGGACCCCAGCTCTTAGCCAAATCAATTTGGATAGGCTCCAGCTCAAACCTGACCCTGATAAGGGTAAGCGGTTTTGGAACTGGACGGATCTCCATTGTGTTTTGTTTCGGAGGTAAAAAAAAAAACAAAAGTTGGAATCGTGTCTGCTCACAGCCAGCAAGGTGTCGCTTGTATATCCACTACGCTCTTTCACTGCTTTTTTTCATACACTAAAGAGACAAAACATTTACGTGTTTTCCCGTAACACATTCGGTCTGTGCCAAGGAGGTCACGCGCGAAGGCCTCCCCTCGCGTGAAAAAAGAGCATGATGGACTGCGTGCGAACCAGGGCACATTTGTCCTCTGCGTTTCCATTTTCTCTTTGCACCTGTTGGCCGGCTTCGAGTGTGTGGCCGGCTAACGTTAACATGCTAGCATCGAGCAAAGCCCGCGTGTAGAGAAATAGCAAGTATTGTAATACTATCATAGTATAGTCACAGGAGTGTTTTAATATGTATATTGTTAATCGTGAGGAATGTAGCTCGGAAAAAGTGACCCATTATTCTTGAGTGAAATGATAAGGAATTAAGTCATCGTCGTAGTCATAAAAATAATTAGAATAACTAATGTTTAATATTTGATTAAGGTGTCTGTATTTGTTGGGAAAATGTTTTTTTTTTTTTTTTCTAAAAGTCAATTTGTACAAATAAATGCCTGGTACCATCAGCAGTTGAACTCTTGTCAATGCAAAAGTGGATTTATTTCACAAAATTGACAAATTAATCTCAAAGTAAACAATAAGAAATCCAGTACCGGGTAAAAACATATTATTAGATAAATTAAAATTTAAAAAATATTTTTCATGCAAAAAAATCAGTTTGGAAAAGTCAGTTTGTACAAATAAAAGGCTTACCCCCCCCCCAAAAAAAAAAAAAAACGTTTAACTAAATGGCTCACACTGGGAGCTGTAACTAATTTTATGACCACCGTATTATACTAGAGGTGATTTATTCCACAAATTGCCAGCAGGAAAAATGCCCATCAATAGTGTCGAAAGAAATATGAAATAAAAGCAATCGCTGCATCTCTGTATTTATTTTGGGGTGCCGGCTAAAAACCCGATGATGAGGTTTAGCTTTTGAACTTTAGAAAGCCAGAGTCCACCCTCCTCTCTTCCCGTGACGCATCCGGGACAGTCCTGCATGGCTGCGTGCTCTTTTATTCATCCTCTGCGGGGTGCGCTTAAGTTTCCCGGCAGGTGACCCCTGTCCACTGTCTGTAGCCCGTGACCTTCCTTCCCTTAACCACCCCCACCTCCCAAAAAAGAGGCCACCTGCTCCTTTTGTTTACTTTTTGCCCAGTCTCTCAAAAGCATCAAACTGTCGCACTTCCTCCTGTGGCGCCATTTTGCCAACAGTGGAGGTTTGCGCGGTCGTCGGTGCGGAACCTTAGTCGGAATGCTCCGCGGCTATCGACCTCGGCCTCGATTGGGGAATGTGCTGGGCCACACTGCCGTCTGTTGACCATCTAACCACTGGACATAATGTTTGATATGTAGGCAGGGAGCCCCCATAGTAAAACCATATTGCTTTATCGCCATACCGCAATGCAACCGTGCTGCCATACCACGTCACCTATGATGATGTCACACTTGTGTCTGCAGTGAACGGAGCAATCGCCATATTCCCTCATGGCCATCCCTCAGTACCGCCATGGAGTCATCCTACCCAGACGCAAATTTTTGAGCGACTAATGATTTTTTATTTTTTTTTGGAGTCGTCTTTATTGAGATGACCGTCAAAGTTGATTAATCAGTGATGTCATTGGTGTCGGCAGTCGCCAACCATGTACCGGTTTCATGCAAAGACATATTTCAACGAACAAGCGTTGAAACAAATGGAAACAATTAAAATACAAGTCAAAACTCCTGTAAAAATTGGTCACTCGTAAGATCTTTTTATTCTTTCGGCTTGTCCCGTTGTCTTTTTCCATCTAAGCCTATCTCGTGCATCTTCTTCTTTAACACCCACTGTACTTAGTGCTTATGTCCTCCCTCACAACATCCTTCAACCTTTTCTCTGGTCTTCCTCTCGCTATTTTGCTCTTTCCGCTTCATCCTCAGCAGCCTTCTACCAATATACTCACTCTTCTCGCCTCCGAACATGTCCAAACCATCAAAGTGTGCTCTCTCCAACCTTGTCTCCAAAACATCCAGCTTTGGCTGTCCCTCTAATGAGCTCGTTTCTAATCCTATGCAACCTGCTCACTCCAAGCGAGAATCTCAACATCTTCATTTCTGCTCCCTCCTGTTTTGCTTCCTGTTGTTTCTTCAGTGCCACTGCCTCTAATTCGTACGTCATGGCCGGCCTCACCACTGTTTTATAAACTTTGCCCTTCATCCTAGCGGAGACTCTTCTGTCACATAGAACACCAGACACCTTCCGCCAAGTGTTCCAGCCCGCTTGGACCCGTTTCTTCACTTCTTTACCACACTCTCCATTGCTCTGTATTGGTGACCGTCAAAGTCGATTAATCAATAACGTCATTTATATTTTTTCAGCACAGTAACAGCAGTTTCCAACCTTTTACCGGTTTCATGCAAAGATATATTTGAACAAACAAGCGTTGAAACAAATGGAAACAATTAAAATACAAGTCAAAACTGCTGTGAAAATTAGGCTCTCGTAAGATGAGATCTCAAAAACCTGATGAGCAATTCGTCGACTTGAAGCGTTAAGCATCAATGCCGATTGGCAAAGTCTCAAACTCTTACTCATAAACAAGACTCATCTGGATTGGAACTTAAAAACCTTCAACCGGACCAATGATCTCATACTGATTCTGTAACGGCGTTGTTATTGCCTTCTTGACTTCTGGCCATATTTCCCTAGGGCCTAAAAACATCACATCCGGATTTCTACTTTCAGATCCTCAACTGGACGGATGTCACAGTGTTTCCGTGGTGGATGCAACTATCGCTGCATTGCCTTGAGGCCATACTTCCACACACTACACACATGCGACGCACTGTAATTGGCCTTTGTGACTGGGAAGCGGTTTAACCGCTTGATAAATCCCGTCACGAGGGGCTTCCGTTCGCATCCAAATTCCAGAACGTCCGGATTCACTAACAGCGGGCGATCTGCTCGGATGAACGGGTCTCTGTATCAGTCATTTTTAGTTTCCAAAGGAGTGGGCTTTTATGTTGAATTGTTTCACAGCGCCCCTGCCCCCACCCCACCCCAAACACATACACTCACACCCGCGCTGTTCCCCCATAGTGTGAACCCGCTCATTCACAGTCCTCCAGCTCTCTGTGTCATGCTTGACCCGTCCAATGTGGGGGTGGTGCTCCCTGCAGGCCTCGCTGACCACAAGTGTGCCCCTCAAACCCCCCCTTTGGTCAGCATGTAGCCCCCCCAGCACACACACTTGCTGCCTAAGCTGCCATTACAAGTGGTTAATTGTGAAAGCGGGGGACCCCACCTCAAGCCCCCCATCCCACACCCATAGGGACAATATGGCCACCTCACACGCAAACCCACACAAACACTAGTGTTTTGTTAACGCAATCAACAATAAAAACACAAACCCTCCCTGTGTGTCCCCAACAAATTAGTCTCATTTTTAACGAGGTGATAATTCAGACGCCAGTGCGCAACCCCCCCACTCCCCGTCTTTCCCCAAACGTCACCCCCCCGTAGTAAACTGCTAAATAAACACACCATAATGCGTCAAATTGCTGCTTTTCCCAGAGGCTGCGCTAATATTAATAGTAATAACGCGCGCATTAGTCATTATTGCCAGTCATTGACAATGTTTGGTCTCCACATCCAAAGAAGAGGAAGAGGGGAACGTTACGACAGTCAACCTGTGAAGTTGCACTTCTCGTCCCAGGTACAAAATCCCAGAGGTGGCCCTTAGGCTGTGGGAGGGGTCTCCCGAGGTTTCCGCGAGCCTGGAAGTAAAAGTGGGAAGCTCATTAGAAGGCCTCCCCGCCGTCCACACGTCTTCCCTCAAGTACGTGCGCGCCGCTGTACCAGAAAACTGGGTTAACACCAGGAGCGGGTCACCTGTATGTGAGCCAGCTAGTGGCCGCTTTCAGGTCTAGAAACCCGAAACCCAAAAGTGAAACCAAAAGTTGACGGGGAAAACCGATTGTTGCTTACCTGTCTTCACTGCCAGTTACGGGTGATGCAAAACAAAGCAGCCCTGCCAACAGTTATCCCCCACATACTTCCTGTGTGTGGGGGTGGGGGGGGTGGCATGTGCTTTTTCATCTTTTATTCATCTTCACCGCACTAAGATCAAGGCGTCGCATGTCTCCTGGTGCATGTCAATTGTCAGGAAACGCGCACACACAAGCTGACTCTTCACCTGCATCCCCCTCGCACAGCTCGCTGGTTTTGTCACAGCCGCTGAGAGCTAACTCCTTGTCAAACCTGACCGTCAGTGTCTGCTTTTATCAGAACTTGTGGATGGGTGCCAGTTGTTTTGAAAACAAATTCATTTTGAGAAGGCAAAACCAAAAAGTATGAGGTTGACTTTGAGTCATTTGCATTATTCAATTACGTTACACAACGTCGCTGTCTCGCCTCTGTTACCTTCCTGGTATGATCTCCAAAGTCTTTCAACTTCTCAAAACCAAACAAAAGCAAACCTTCGAAAATCAGGCGACCAATTACTCCTTGGTCGACCCCACCCACGTTAGCGCTGGGTACTTCTGGGCCGCCGCGGTTACAAGCTACAGTGAAGAAAATAAGTATTTGAACACCCTGCTATATTGCAAGTTCTCCCACTTAGAAATCATGGCAGGGTCTGAAATTTTCATCGTAGTGCATGTCCACTGCGAGAGAGATAATCTAACAAAAAATCCAGAAATCACAATGTATGATTTTTTTAAAAAATTTGTGTGATACAGCTGCAAAAAAGTATTTGAACACCTGTCTATCAGCTAGAATTCTGACCCTCAAAGACCTGTTAGTCCACCTCCACTCCATGTATTCTCCTGAATCAGATGCACCTGTGTAAGGTCGTTAGCTGCATAAAGACACCTGTCCACCCCATACAATCAGTAAGACTCAAACTTGGCCAAGACCAAAGACACCAGAGACAAAATTTGGTCGTGGCTGGGTCTTTCAACATGACAATGACCGGAAGCACATAGCCAGGAAAACCAAGGCGTGGCTCCGTAAGAAGCATATCAAGGTTCTGGTGTGGCCTAGCCAGTTTCCAGACCTAAACCCAATAGAAAATCTATGGAGGGAGCTGAAACTCTGTGTTTTTCTCAGCGACAGCCCAGAAACCTGTCTGATCTAGAGAAGATCTGTGTGGAGGAGTGGGCCAAATCCCTCCCTCACTGTGTGCAAACCTGGTTGACAACTACAGGTTTGACCTCTGTAATTGCAAACAAAGGATAAGTACTAAATATAAACATTGTTTTTCTCATGTGTTCAAATACTCATTTGGAGTTGTATGACACAAATAGATTGTTAAAAAAAAAATCATACGTCGTGATTTCTGGATTTTTCTTATTAGCTTATCTCTCTCACAGTGGACTTGCACCTACGATGAAAATTTCAGACCCCTTCATGATTTCTAAGTGGGAGAAGTCGCAATAAAGCAGGGTGTTCAAATACTTCTTCTCTACACTGTACAGGCACTCCTGCCGTGTGCTTTAAGAGGACGCACGTTGACTACTTATGGAATTGGATCATTTGAGCCAGTCACAAGTCGACTGCAACCCCAACCACAATCATGTGTGCGCTCTATTTATGTCTTAACTACTTTCTGATGTCTCCTCCAAGACATGGTGTGGCCTCGTCGAGCCTCATTTTGTATTTTTTTGCTCGTTCAACAGCCCGATGATGGATGGGATGGGTTGCAGCGGTCGGGGTCGGCTCCGGTTTGGGTCGGTGGGGAGGGTCAGCGCGTTCCCAGACTGCTGTGACACAGTGCGACCGTTTTGAAGCTGCATTTATCTACCAGATCAGCAGTTTGGCAGAGACCGCGTGTCTCCTTAAAGGGGAAATCCCGACTCCTTTTATATTTTCTTGTTGAAAAGCTTCTGTATGAGGCCTTTAGTTGTATCGCACTTAGTAGCACACTCCTCGCTCACCGGATTTCAGTTGAGGCATGGAACAAAATGGGCAGTTTGTAGGAGTCAGGTATGCAAAAGACTGTTTTCGACTGACGTCACACACCTTCCGATTTAGAACGCGAGCACCATTTTGGTTTGGTGAATTCAAGTATACAAACAGTAACTAAGCAGGAATTATTTCAGAAAGGCGTATGATTGGGGGCGCACTGCTATGTTATCGGTTGCTCAAACGAAAGTGGGCGTTGTAAAGGGTCCTTTCTTTCGACTGCCAGGTGCGATCAAGAACCAGTGCGAGAAAACGGAGCAGTTAGCAACCAGTGCGAGAAAACGGAGCAGTTAACAACCAAACGGCGACAACTGTGGCCGTCTCGTATTAGCAGAACCAATCTAGCAGCAAAGTCATTCCCTTACGTCCGAGTTTGCTCGGAGCATTTTGTTCTTAGTAAGTATTGTATACCTTTTGGAATTTCCCACCAACTTAGTAATAACTAAGTTCTGTGAAGGAGAAGTTTTCTTTCGGTACAAGGGCCTACATAATACTCGTGTATGAATGCGATGCATGTCTCCAAAATCTGTATTTTCTGTTTTATTATAATGAGTTTGCAAAAACGAGTTACTTCACCACTAGCTGTTTTGTGAGTTGAGTTAAAAATGTAACCGTGAAGTGGAGAAAAAGTTGCTTGGCGTCCCGGTCGAACCTCTCTCTCTCTGTAACAAAAATAATAATCTACACCTCTTTCGTTGGTATAATCAACATAATTTAACACAACGCTGACTATAATCACGCGGTACACTAACCTGGTGGAGACAAAGGTTGCTTACATTGGATACCGGCGCGTGACGAACGCAGCCATTGATGAATTGGTTGTAGGCCTCCAGACCTTTGCAATTCTTTAGTTGGTCCACGTTATAAGCGCTTGTCGAGAAGAGGAGCGAGTTGACGACGTCTGGATAGGTTTACCGACGGCCACCGTTGTGTGCTCCATTTGTGTTTCTCCAAGGCATGTGGGTCGATATTGTCGATCAAAGCGCACTTCTTGTCGTAATAGTTTCTTGAAACAACATCTAATGAGCCCCGATAACTTTCCAAAGTCTTTCTAGCCATCATGCGTCACTTTTAACAGTCGTACAGACATTTGTGTAACTCCGATCTGTATGCAAAAGCCAGAGAGCAAACAGCGCGTCAGTAGAGTGAACCCAACCAACGTGGCCAGGTGCCCCGGATGTAGTTACGTGGTCCAAAACAGTCTATTACTGTACTGCATTTTTCAATTCTCAACTACATTGATGCCTTTAGGTACAACTTTAATTAGTTACTGTATGTGACCAGTGTTGTCTCTCAAACCACTTGTATTCCCAACATAATTTACAAACACAGGAAATAAGAGCACAAAACGCAACGGCACCTAATGTATTGTTCCTCCATGTTCGTTTATTAGCAAAGCGCTTTAATCAGGCTCTACTGCCATGAACTATTTATCCTTCCACTGTACGTAGACTAGTGTAACTCGTGTAGCGGGTGGATGTTGTGAGAATTGCTATCGCCATCTAGCGGCGGGTGTCCAAAGCACACTCGTATCTCAAAATTTTTATGTTATTTGAAGAGGAAAAAAATTGGCCAAGCAATGAAAAAGCACCATTGGTCATTCTCTAGACTGTAGTAAAAAAATATATATAATTTTGTATTTTTTTTTCATTGATTCAGTTGTTTTTAATCACACTCAATAGGAGAGCCTTCACTCCACAGGTTTGAACTTGTTCAAAGGGCAACATATTTCCTTAGATATGCCCTTTAGGGAGAACTATTTCTTTACTAGGTAGGCCTCAACTTATAGTGTTTAAAAAGTGTATTTTTTTCCCACCGGGCAAGAAAAATGATGACGTGGCAAAGATCAAAGCATAAGTGTTCTGTCGGGGTTAAGCCGATGTCAGCCCTATACTGCTAACATTTGGATGATATCAAGGGATAACAATATATGTCCTCTTTCCGTGGCATTTGGTTTCAAAGGCAATTCATGGAGGAATTGACATTTGTAGCTACGCAAACGGGCGCGACTCCAAAACGCGACGTCTCGCGCGCTTTGGATTTACGAGCGACGCCGCGCTCCGCGGTTAAACTCCGTGTCGGCGCAGACTTTTATTTCACGACGTCTGGCTTCTGTTTGTGCTCAAGTGCCACTTTATAAAATATACAGCAGAAGCCTTCAGTGGCTGCGTTCTGATGATGAATGCGCACAATAAAGCTTCCCCGTACGAACTCTTGCTTCTAAAAGCACGTCGAGTGTCCCCTTTCAAACATTTGCATACGTTCAATATGTTTGATGTGAACAATCGAGTGGCGTTTAAGGTTCTCATTGGCTCCTTCAACAACCAAAAAAAAAAAATCCTTGTCTCCCACTTGATGTTCATGTGAATGATCTGGATAAGGATGAGAGGCTCTCAAGAAGAAAGGGAGCCTTTCAGTGCTCGTTTCCTCCTTCCCCTCTCGAGAGATGTCACTTTGCCGTCGGACCTATGGAGCCTGCCGGGAAATCTCGGGGATCAATGGAGGCGGGAATGAATGTGGAGTGGCGCTCGAGTGGCTTTTGGATCCCACTCAAGTGTTGATGGTGCTTGTGGGCGCGAGGCTGGGTTCCCCTTGAGTGGGAATTCAGGTGCAGTACCTCCAGCTTCGATACAATAGGTTCTGATTCACTTGAAGGACAAATGGTGGAGCGTCTGTTACCAAAGTCTGCTGTTCCCTAACCTTGCCTAAAATGTGATCAGTTTTGAAGAAGTGGACCTTTCCTGCAAGGTCAGAAATCGGTAAACGGAATGCAGGGGGAATGTGAAGTGCTGCCAGTGTCCCACTCGAAAGGCTTTTTGATCCCGTTCAAATGTCGGCACTTGTGGGAACGAGTCGTCATCGTTTTAATTGGAATTAAAGGGGCAAAAAAAAGAAGACAAAGTGTCATCCTGCCTTTTTCGAGGCTACAATAACCCGCCCGCTTATTTGCTTGCATTCAAACACAACAAACCCCACCACCATTTGACATTCAAATGCATTCAGGATCCAAACCCAAGCGACAACCTTTTGTATCAAACACAAGCCGGGCCTCGGTGGCCCATTATCATCCAATCAAACGCGACAGGAGGAAGACGGACACATCAGACAGAAATAACCCACTTCCTGTCTGTTTATCTCAGTCGGGACCCGGTGGGTGGTGGGGGGGGGATGCAAGGGTGGTGGCGGCCAACCTCCGTTTGATGGCGTCATGTGACAAGAGCCGCTGCTTTGTCTCTTATCGTTGCTTTAGACTTTTTGTTTTGTTTTGAGGGAAGTCACCGTTAGTTTCTCATCCACGTAAACGTCCTCGGCGTCGGGATGCTTTCGCGTGTTCCACTTGAAGCGCACCCCTTGAAAGGGTTCTCCTCGATAAGCGGCTCTTGTGCGCGCCTCAGACCTTTTCGCCGGCGTGGACAATGGTTCCGCTTTTGAAAGGGCGGTAAAGAAACACAAGAGCTCGCTGACAGCATCTTTTAAGAGCATCAGCTCATAAATCACGAGAGGAGAATGGGTATTGTTTTCACTAAGAACCAAACGCCGCCTGGTCTCTTTTCTCCACTTTTCTGGCAACACAGAAAAGTCAGAGGTGAATATTTTTTTTGTTTTGTTCGAGGGGGCTCTTCTCGTGGAATTTGGCTTTTTTTTTTTTTTTTTTAACTGTTTCGCCATCCAAGCGCCCTCTTTTTTGCCGTTCCCGCGATCGCAAATGCCTTTGAGGGATTCGTGCCGCTCGGATCAGCATAAACGCTAACCCGAGAGTCTGCGCCATCGAGTCGGATTAAACTTTTTTTTGCTCTTACATTTTAGTCAGGAACAACACGAGCATCTCCATAAAGTTGAGTCATGAAGATGAAAAATGAGTATTTAGTTTCAACATTTCTAATGCTTCTTGCTCTTTTCATATCATTTGTATGTTTATATGGTTTCTAAAATGTTATTCCACTTAATAGCAGAGTCCTCGCTCACTGGAGGACTCACTTATCAGTCCATTCTTTGTGTTGTGGTTCATTTATAAATTCCTCATTCAGTCTTTGCAAAAAGAGAGATGTCTTGAGAGTAAGTGATCATGCTAATGCTGGAAGCTAATTGGTTGAACCTAACAACTAATTGCTTTTTGACTCCAATGAGGCTAAGTGGAGCTCGGTGAGTCATTGATCACAAATGCAGTCCATCTACTTGATTACATGACACAAAGTGGCTAAACTTCCATCTCTCGTCCTGGCAGGGATCTGATGCCCAAGACCCTAGAGGGCCAGATCACCATGGAGAAGACCCCCAGTTACTTTGTGACCAAAGAGGCGCCCGCCCGGATCTCGGCCATGTCGCGAGACACAAAACTGATCGTGGTCGTGCGAGACCCGGTCACCCGAGCCATCTCGGACTATACGCAGACGCTGTCCAAGAAGCCGGACATTCCGTCCTTCGAGAGCCTCACCTTCAAGAACAGGACTACGGGGCTCATTGATACGTCTTGGAGCGCCATCCAGATCGGTATCTACGCCAAGCACCTGGACAACTGGCTGCAGTACTTCCCCATGGAGCAAATCCTGTTTGTGAGCGGCGAACGGCTCATCAGCGACCCGGCCGGCGAGCTGGGGCGCGTGCAGGACTTCCTGGGCCTCAAGCGCATCATCACTGACAAACACTTCTACTTCAACCAGACCAAGGGCTTCCCGTGCCTCAAGAAGGCCGAGGGGAGCAGCAAGCCCCATTGCCTGGGCAAAACCAAAGGGCGCACCCACCCCGACATCCGCCCCGAGGTGGTGCGCCGCCTCCGAGACTTCTACCGGCCCTTCAACATGAAGTTCTACCAGATGACTGCGCACAACTTTGGCTGGGATTGATGGGAGGGAAAGACTTCTTTATCTGTATTTTTTATTATTATTACTATTATTATTATTATTATTATTATTGTCATCCCTGTAATTGAATGGTAAAATGTGGAGCTATTGCTATATATATATATCTGTATATATATAGATATAGGTATCTATATATATATGTAAAATGTACAGAAATCTATTTTATAATAATTTATTTTTATTTCCAAGCAATTAATTCACTAAGCTGCCTAACCCTAGTTTTCATAACATCTGGCTTTTTTTTTTTTCTTTTTAATGAACATTCCTCGTGTCCATTGGGCTAGCGTTTAGTCCTGCAGTCCAGTTGAGAACGTTACCGGTACAAAGAGCTCGCCGAGGTTTCCTTACTGTCGTTATAATTGCTACTACCGCTGCAATTGGTTCCATTGTTACTGTCGGTACTGTCGGTACTGTCACTGCTAGCGCTGTTATCGCCAATGACATTAGTTTTGCTGCTATCGCTACTAACACTACTACTGTCATTGTAATTGCTAGTATTGCGTACAACGATAGCGCCGCTAAAACTATTACATTGGATACAACAGCTACTAGTGACTGTAGTTTCTTTACTATTGCTAGTATCTCTAGTATTGCACTATTATTGCTACCATTGTCATAATTGTTAGTATCATTACTAATGATCCTATCACTAGTAATGCTACTAGCAATAGTATCACTTCTGTTGTTCCGATCTCTACTTTTCCGACTTTTGTTAGGACTGCAAATTGAAGCAGCTATTGCTACTTTTGGTAGTATTGCTACCATAGGCATTATCAGTACTACCATGGGTATCACTACTGTCATGATTGCTAGTACCGCTCCGATCATTACAATCACGAGTATCGCCAAAATAGTTTCTATCATTAGTTTTGCCACTTTAGGTACTATCACTACTAGCACGATGTCACTAATATGGCTAGTAATTATACCAATGCTCGCATTGCTAGTACCACTTCTAGAGTTGTCATCGCTTAATATCACATTTAACAATCTTATTGCTACTGTTCCAACTGCTAGTATTGCGACTATCGCATTTGTCCTCCAAGTTAGCTAGCAGCTAACGCTACCTTCCCAAAAGCCAACATGCGGAATAACTGGACAGATTAATCCTCAATGTGCGCTTAAAGAATAAATGCTACTTTTGCATTTTTAAGATTCTTTTTCCCCACTTGCCACTGCCGACACAAGCCAACGAGCCTCTCAAACGTTTTTGACGTTATGCTAATGGCACAATGCAACTAATGAATAAATTGATTTCCATCTGCCCTTTTTTGTTTGAAGTTTTCAAACCAATGCATATTGGGGAGGCTAAACTAGGTTAGCATCCAACATACACGTTTTATGCCTTGCTAACAAACCCCTCACGCGTCTCATGACATCTGCATAACTTTCTGCCAAAAACATTTTTCACGTATCCTGCGTATATCTTTTTTTTTTCTACTTGAATTGTTGATATGCAAGAAGGTTAATAACGTGCGGTGGTTGTTCTGTTTTTTTTTTTTTTTTTTGACCATACATTGGCAGACGTCACGTAATAAAACGTGAGGCCTGAATGTAGCAAAAAAAAAAAAAAAAGCTTTGTTGTTGTGCCTCTTAAAATTATACAATTCCTCACCTCTGACTGCTTGTTGTCTCGGTTTCGTTGCGCTTTCTCAATTCCAACGTGCGCGTTCACATTTTGTTCCCTTGGTGCAATGTTTGAAGAAGCATTTACAGTTCTGACATTCTGCGAAGAGAGACTTTCACGTTTTTTGATGGGGAGGGTCCAAGCGTGACCGCCGCAATCATGCGAAACATGAGATTAAAAAAAAAAAATTACCCTGCGCTCCCGACTGCAGTTTTTATACGGTTGAGTTTTATTCAACCTGACTTCGTTTCTTTGTTTTACCCACGACACGTGTGATGCGGAGGCTCTCGAAACTTTTTTTTTTTTTGGGGGGTGCTTGAATTTTACACACCATGCAAAATGCAGCAGCCATTTCTAGACAAATACTAAACATTCATAATATTTCTTTATATGAAGAAATAAATGAGTATATATTTTACCAAACTCTTGTGCTGTCTCTGTGACTTGTATCCCCAAATGAAGGATGCTATTCCAATGGTACTGCATTATACATTATTCTACTTCATACACATAAATACTGCAGACATACCAGTAAATACGTGACTATACTATACCTGCTAAAAAATTTCTATAGAATTCTATAAAATTTGTACAGAACAACTTGTTCTATAGAACTTTGGCTGTGATTTTCTACAGAACAATAGAATTTCTATAGAAATTCTATAGGACTTGGGTCCTAAAGTTCTACAGTTCTTTCCAAATGTTCTATAGAATTTTTTTTTTTTCGCAGGGATAGTCTATAGATGTCTGACATAAATACGTACAGTATATACATATACTTGTAACCTTCATAGTCTAAAGTAAATCAAATATTTGGTGTTTTACATTTGGTTGTTAGTGTACATTAATAATCCTGATTTATGTATGCGTATAGATGTGAACGTATGCGTGTGTGTGTGCGCGTGTGTATTTTGGGGAGTGAAGTGTCAAGTCAAAAGTTTAGACACCTCAAACATTTTAGAGAGAAAAATTAAAAAGTCACGTTAATGATAATGTGACCCCTTTGAATTGTTAGAGTGTAAAATGCGGAGGGACGACATGAATGAAACCACAATGGCCACTTCTGGGTTTGTTGGAGGGTGCCTGAACGTTTTGTTTTGTTTTGTGTTTTTTTTTTTTTAAATTGTCTTAAAGTGAACGTTAACACGGGCTGTAGACTTGTAGCTAAGAAGAAGAAACAAAGACTGGTCATTTGATCGGACACATCCCCAGAAACCAACGAGAAGTGACATTCTGAGGACATTTATGTCCTCAAACGAGCTAATTGACGACCACATTTTTGCCATTCCTCGGATTTTCCTTCACAAAATGTCGTCAGCGATATGCAGCAAAGGTAATTAAAATTTCCTTAATTTTTCAATTCATGTAATTGTAGGATTTATTGTAAATGAAACAATTTTATGTTCTGTTTATGTTCAGCATTGTTTTGATGGTTTACTTTGATAAATTAGAAATGTATTCATCTAATGAACTGCTTCATCTATAAATGACATGTGTAATCATTTTAAGAATCAAAGAAACACATTGAGGATAAAGCCATGTGTATCCAAGATTACATTTTCTCATTTGAAAATATGTCTTAAAGCACGACGCCCAGAGTCTTGTCCGTTACCGTTAGACATTTAGAAGGTGAAAATAAACGAAGGTACGTGGAAAATTTAGATAAACCCGGCAAAGATGACCCGTATTTAATACCAAAATCGATGTTTTCGCCGATAAAAATTGGACTGTTAATTTGTTTCCGCTTGTCTTGGACAACTGGATATATAAACATGTATCTGGTGAGTAAGTTGTCGATATTTACACGGAAAAGTTTGAAAGCGTATTAAAGTCTGGATGCATACAAATACTTCTTTGCTGTATCTGTTCTCAATCATGAATAAATCATTCAAAGTGACGGTTTGACTGCACTTGAACACAGAAGCATTCGACCACACAGTAACCTTGGCCGGAACCCATCGATCATTTCAGCAAGTATTCAATACAAATATAAATGACCCCTGGCTTTACAGAAACTCGCATTCATTAACTAACTATGATACTATGATAGAAAAAAAAAAAAAAAAGAGGACGGAGTTGTCTCCACGGAATGTACACGGAAGCGATTGCGGCCACACATAACCACCGTAAACCTCTGTGACAGTTTTTTTTTTTCCAATACGCATTGTTCTCAATCGAGCCAATTTGGCATTAAAAATATTTCTTGGTAATTTGAGATTGAGAATAATAATTTTTTACCTGAAATGAAGTGATCGGTACACAGGCGTGTGTGTATTTGGGTTGGGCACCATCCATCGTGTTTAATTGCCAAAATCCATCGATATTTTCTGGTCTTTTCAGCTGGTATTCCATAGAATGATCTGTCTGAATATCTGTCTTGTCTCTTGTGACAACCAACAGCACAACAGGTCTCTGCTATTGTAAATATTCTCCTCCGGTTTAATGCCACGCACCTCTGTTTGACCGGCAATAAGGCGCCGTGAAAAGGGTGACGTCACGTGCACGAGTTCTATACTGCATAAACATAGCACGTGAGCCTCACATGAGTTTCAGTGTTTCAAATCTCAGCTGTGACGTTCATGCGTGTAGTTTGCATGGATTTTGGCTTGTGCCCCCCCCCCCATTCATTAGGTTCACGGGAGAGACTATTTTTCAGCGAGGCTATCAGTCTGAATGCTTGTTTGTCTGTGACTGCAATTGGCAGGGGACCAGTTCACGTTTGTACCCCACTTCTCAACCAAAATCAGCTTGGCTCGGCTCCAGCTCACCTGTGAACAAATCAAAAAAGCCAGAATGGAAAAAGCACGAATGTGTCTCTACTTCCTGTTCTAGTCTGGTGTGCCAGGGCCACGACGGAAGCGGCACATGTGGCTTCAGATGTAATTTTACCTCAATAACACTGGTTTGAAATAGTAAACCGGTTAGAAACCCCAACTTGAAAGCCTTCCCAAAGCATGAAACCATACTTGAATACCCTGATTTGCATTCTTGAACTGCTAAATTGGCTAACTCTGAAGTGATATTAAAAATAGCTAAACGCAAGCGTACATGGGATGGAAATCTGAAAAAGTAAAGTATGTGACAATCTGGTGGGGGTTTGTGGGAGCCGTTGTTACAGTGCATCAAGGACATATACAAGGCGGGATAATTGCTCAGCTGCAGCGCTGAAAGACGCGAGGAAGACAAACAGGAAGTGGTTGACTTGCACCTGCACGAACTGCCGGTTAACCATATCAACCCGCCGCTTGATCCGTCAGGTGTGACAGCAACGGGAGGTCCAGGCATGCCGCCAGGAGATGGCGGGAACCGATTTGCAGAAAGAAAACAAAACTTGATAAACATGATAGCCACGCACAATGACAAATTGTAGCTTGTGCAGGTGATGATGCCTCCTAAGCCGGTATATGCCTACAGGGCTGTTATGGATACAAACTCTTTAGGAACAGGAGCAGACACCTGGCAGGGCTTGGCACGAAAGCCTACCAATTCTCGAGTCAACCGCCCCCGCCACACCCCCCAAACCCTTGCGTCCCTCCGGAGCAGCTCGCTATGTGGCGCGTTTGATCGCATTAGCTTCAAGCTGCTGCCTCACAACATTGCAAAACATCCACTTGTCGTAATGGCGGGAAACGCGGCAGAAGGCTGCGGGGTGAGGGGCGGCGGGGTGTAGCAGGGGGCTTTAATAATTTAGCCGTCGACGCTCACTCTTCTTTTAGAATAGGAGAAGCACGGTGGACGCTACACACACAAGCTTGACTAGATTACAAAATAGTCAAAGATCAAGAGTGGCTTCTTGGGGGTCTTTGTGGAACCTGCACACCACTGATGTGTAACTTTTGAAGTTTTGATGCTTGACTTTATTTGATGGACCTGTGTATTTGGAACAGTGATTAGTAAGATTTTGTAGTTTAGCGTAGGTGGTTCTTTGAAGGACAGGAATGTAAACCTACTGTAATCTGACTGAGTCGACTTGGTAAATTGAGCTTTTTAGGTTTGTTAGCTGGTACCCATAAAGGTTCTACACCTGCAGACATACCTGCAGCCTTATGGGCCTGGAAGAAGTACATTTCAGTCCAGCATGATCCCCATGCACTACTTTAGTGTTTACTGTTTTCTGGAGAAACTGGTCTAGGATTATAATTTCTTGTCACTAGAGTAGTACCCTTAAACCTTCTAGTTTTGTAGACTTAACCTTAGAGTGTGAAACATATTGGGTATGTCTTTTTGTAGCCAGAAAAGCTACAAATACTACATATGCGCCACATATGACTAGCGAGTTTTGAACATGCGCTCCCCTCGTCCTTGTAACGCCCCCTTTACCCTCAAGGTGGCCGACAGGTGCACTGCATGGATGAAAGAGAATATGTTTAAAATGCAGGACAGATGTTTGCTGCGTTACAGCTGCTGGCAACCGCCAGTGTTGTTGAGGAATTGATTGCACAAAGGAAGAGGGAAATATGATGGTAAAACAGAATATTGTCTTAAATATGGTCGCTGCGTGTGTATAACCAGAGTGTATCAGCAACTCTTCCCACGCAATCCTCTGGTGTGTTTGTTTACATGCTAGTGCCACCTTAAATGTTCCTTGATAGACTTGATCCATGGTGCTCGCTATCCGGAACGCCCTCCGCCGCTCCCCTGCTGTGGCACTAAAATGGTGTCGGCGTGTGTCCATCAATAATGCACGTGTCGAGAGCATCCGACCACCGTTATCATCGGGGGGGAATCATCAGGTCTGTCGGATGCCTCCGTATCTGCAGAAGGATGGCAGCAGTTTCTTCTTGGATGTGAGAGAGAATAAAACCCTCATGCAACGTTATCAGGGCGCTATGTGATGTACACCATGGGGTCTGACAGGCAGACTATCCACATTGTCTTTTTACTTGTGTAGACCAATCATGGTCATGTAAAACCGTTAAATGCTAATGTACTAACAGCTGGAATGCTAACGTAGAGCTAAAAACCAACTGCAAAACAAAATTCAATGCTAAATAAGATTTTGACAATGTGCACTATTCCTATTTCAAAATGCTAACAATTGCTATGGAAACCTGTGTAAAGAAAGCGCTCCGGCAAATGGACCTTTCCGACCTGTCAATCACTCGTACAATAATAGCCAATCAGATAGCCGCATTGTCTTAACCCCTGGCTTGACACGCCCCTCCCGCCCTATTGTCCCACAAGCAATGTTGGTTGTGAGTAGCGTGCGCTTGGAAAAGTTAATGTTACAAAGAAAATGGTCCTCACATGCGCTTGGGGATGATGAAAGATATCCGGCTAGGTTAAAAGGGTACCGTTTGATTAATTTTCCGAAGCCTAAAACACAGTTGACAAAGTGTCTACGATGGATTAAGGCTTGCGGAAGACCCCACGTACAACTAAATGTGAACACTACCAACAAATACAAGCCTGTATGTTCGAAGGTAAGTGAGGGAGAAGTATCTTTTGAGTTTGATTTAATTATTATCAGTGCTTTATACATTGCAGGAGAACAACTTTCACTTTGGTAGCATATCACTGACCTGCTGAATGAGGGATGTAATGTTTTACGCCAAAGAGTCGGGTTAGGGATACATAAATGCGTGATGTCATGCAAGAGAAATGTCTATTTGCCCATTTGCATCTCATCAGACGTTTAAGACTGAGCACTGGGTTCCGTTGCGAGCCAAGTCAAATGAATATACCCACTCACTTATAAAGACAACAATGATATTACTTGTGATCTTTCCAAGTAAAAAGTACTCACCCTGCTTTACATGCGCAGTACGATTCTACTATTTTATCCAGTTGGATTTCAATATGAAGTTTTTGAGGCGTCAAACTTTTTTGCATGTATCACCAACATTTCCCTGTAACTCTGACATTGCGTCCTGCTCCGTCCAAAATCTTAATTCCGTGTACATATCCTTGCGTGAAATAGTTGCGACCTCGCTGTAGAACTCCCTTGAACAAGTCTGACGCATTTGGCAAAAAACATACCACAATATTATCTGGAATACGTGATAGAGAATCGACTTCAAACCTGTTCTGTTCAGTCACCATTTTGGAAGCTTGTGGGACATGGCAACTCCCGCTAAGGGGGCAGCGCTTAAGATCGCCTGTCGGAAAGGTCCATTGATGAGGATTTTAGGTTCTATTTATAAGGAGAACTGATAAAATACTAATATGCTAACTGTTGGTATGCTAAGAATATGCAAAGTAGCAACAGAAGTAACAAAGCATTCATGCTGATTGAGAAGGTTATTACATCAGCTTTACAGTTGAGAAGTACAGTATTTCCAATGAGAATTTATAAAGTGAAGAGTTTCCATCCCAGATGAGGAGCTCGAGAAAAGCGTTCAGGTCGATGAGGATTTTGCATCACGCCCTTTTTGTTTTTAATTTTTTTTTTTTTTTTAGTACCACTGTAAATTCCATTGGGAACGCTAACGATTTAGCATCTTCAAATAGACAGTAGCCAGATAGCAAAGTGAGAACGCGCATGTGCAGGTTGATGGCAGCAAACCGTAAAAGTTTTACATCATATTTCGGTAATACAATATGTTAGAATCATCTTTATTTTGCCAAGTATGTCAAAAACGTACAAGGAATTCGTCTCGGGTAGCTGGAGCTGCTCTAGTATGACAACAGACAGTTGACAGAGATTTTTGCTTTTTTTGTGTGTGTGTATTTTTTCTTTCCAAATTATTCCTTGTTCTTTTTTACCAACAGCCGTGAAAGCCACACTCGGATTTCCTTTTACTTTTAATCAACCCTTTTTTTCCAGTTAGCTAGGAGTCAGCGAGTTGCATGAAAATGTGTCGTCATGCATATTTTACGACGCGGCGCTCTTACAAGGTGCAAGTGGCCAAGAAGAGACTGCCACCCGACTTCCCTCTCGGCAGGACAGGAGCTAGCTGAAAAAGGAAGAGGAAAAATAAATAGAAGAGTTTAGGCGTAAAGTGCTGGAAAGAGGACGAGGGAATCGGCCGTGCAACTCGGCCGTATTCTGTCCATTAGTGTGAGTGCCCGGGTTGGGGGTGGGGGTGTTGTAAAGAATAAAATGAAGGAGACAGCGGCACAAGTGGGTGGTAATTAGAAATATTACCGCCATGTCGGGGGGGTTATCTGCCCGTCGCCCCCGCTGCGCCGTTCTTTTGATGCTGACAAGTTGCACGCCGCCAGCCAATTAATGGCCTGCGTGATAAGAGGCCTCATGTTATTAGCCTCTGGAGTTGGCCACCATTCACCTTCATCTAATCTTTTCCCACTACTAAGAAATAGTCATTATCATCTTGTGTGGAAACAAGTTACATTTTTTACCGGTCTTATTTTTCTTGACAAGCTTTTTTTTTGAAGGAAAATAATGCACATTGTGCAGCATTTTTTTATATCTTTATAAAAATCATTAAATCGGATTTTTTTTTAGTTGTTCTTTAAATTTATCTTATGAGAATAGCAGCTTTTTCTTTCGGAAATTTGTAAATTTAAGAGAATATTTCAAGAAAATGTACCAACGCATGGGAGTGTCTGGTTTTCCTTAGGGGGGAAAAAAATCAGATATTATAAGAATAAAGTTATATTTTTTTCCAAAAAGAATGTACAATCTTGCAATCAAAGTTATCCTTTTCATGATAAATCCTATGAAGAGAGTTTTTTTTTTTTTTTTTTTCCAAAAATGGTTGATCTCAATATTTTTTTTTTCTGAGGGAACTATTTTGGAAACTTATGAGAAAATTGTATATTTTGACAATGATAAAATAACTTTCTTTGGGGGGGAGCAGTAATTTTATTAGTCTGACTTTTTTTCCTTGCATAAACAAATATGTATTTTTCTCCCCAAGAAAGACAATTCCTGAATATTGGTTTATCAGAAATTTTCTCACAGAAAATAGGTGTAATTTTTCACGAATAGAACAACATCACGATAGCTGTTTCCAATATTTTAGCCACCTCACCTTAGTTATCTTAGCTGGATCTACTGCACGAAGAGAGGAATTTTGGGTAAAATCCGGAGTGCATCTTGGGAGAGGTAAGAGTCTGCGCTCAGCTGCCGCACTTTTACCGATGAAAATTTGATGACGCTAAATCTAGACAGACTTTTAGTGTCGGTCGGGATTATGCCGGCGGCCCGAATGCTCATCAATGATTCAGGCGGGCGAGAGATCCCGCCATCGCTGACGTCTGCCACATGCAGGGAGGAATAAATGGATCAGGTTGAAAGCAAAGGAAAATTAGTATTGGGATAAATTTAGGCAATCCCAGAAGCGGGTCTTGTTTTGGGTCACTTGCTTTTCTATAAACAAAGGGGAAAACAAGTAAAATCAGAATTTCGTCGGGAGTTTTTACGTTTTTTTTGAAATTTTGAAGTCATATTTTCAGGCATAGTAGATTCTTCTTCTATTTCTCTGCATGTGGGCATGCCGGAGAGGTGTAAAAAGGACATAACGGCCTCTTCGGGGAGGGCGGGGGAGGGGTACACGTTTGGGAATTTGATGGGCAGGTGTGGACAGAGGTGGCTGAAACAAGTGGACTAGTGTTACGTGGTCATGGTGAGAGAGTGGGGCAGGGGACAAGCACCCGCGGTGGCTCTGACGAAGAGGGTGTTAGGGTTCAAAGGCTCAAAATGGAGGCACGGGGGGTGTTTTGAATAAAAGAAAGGACGTCAGGATGATGGTGATCTATGGGGGAAAGTGTGGAATTCACGCAGGCGTCACAAAGACAGCTTGTCCACATTTACACCAGTAGGTCAGACGAGGGCTGCAAAAACAATGGAATGTGGACTGTGACTGTAGCCACTAACACCCCACAAACTATGAACCATAATTCTGCTAATGATCCATCCATCCATCCATCCAATTTCTATATACCGCTTATCCTCATTAGGGCTGTGGGTGATGCGAAGCCAAGAAGCCAATTATAGCAATTGAACATGGTAATTTTTTCCAAATTGATAAAGAGTCGTAACTAGCAACGAAGGACCAGAAGTCGAGACGCTATGATGGACATTTGGATTCCCCAGACAGTTTTTGCCACATCTAAACATTGCCCGCAGCAAGCGCGCCAAATAATCCTGCCTACGCTGTGTGAAATGCCAAGCGTGTTTCCATTTGATTCGACATAAGGCCGGGATTGCTTTGTGTCAATTTCACACGCTCAGAATCGCTTTTCTTTCCTGGCCACTGGTTTGGAGGATTGCGTGCGGTGTAATTGCCGTCTATCGCCCCGGGCCCCCGTAACAGATAATAACAGTCCGTCTGAGGAGAGCCACTCAACCCGACTGTGCCCCCGATTCATTACTCTATTACTCATTTACACCCGACGCGTGCACGTCGCGCATTATGTGCGGCGCCCCAGCCAAGGTGGACTCGCAAGAGCAAGGACGAACATCACATTGAAGCTTCCGGAAGGACTTATGAGGACTGACGTCTTAACGGTGTCGTTAGCAAAATGACAGTCACGTTTGGTTAAGTGTTGTAAATGTTGGATGTGCCTGATTGATCATTTATGATCATGAGCTCTAATTAAAAGTGGCAAGCAGCCACTGTGTACATTTCTCCCAGTAGGGGGCTTCACTAAAGTTCTTCAGGGTATGGTCTTTATCTCCTATCTGTCTAGTATAGTATAGCCTACTGTTCTTCATTCACTTTTGGTTGCCCTTTTGCTTTGAAGCAGCCACTTTGGGGTCTTTTTTTGTGTGAGAGATACTTTTTGATTTTTCAAACATTCTTGCGGTTGAGTTATTAGTTATGCTTTTTTTTTTTTCATTGCACATCGCTGTCACCCTTTGCTCACACAATGGAAAAACAACTCAAATGGTTCACAATATAGAGTTGCCCATCAGTCTGGTAGACGTCCTTAAAATTTGGGAGCGGGAGAAAAATCCTAGGAGACCCAAAAAAAAAGCCCTGGAAATAGCTGAAATGAACCAAAAATGGCTGGTTTAAAACAAAATAGAAAACCTCTGATCATTCCAATATCGTTTCAGTCATGGTTCATTGAGACTTTGTGGGGGGTCATAATCATGATAAACATGCCCAACAAATTTTATGCTGAGAGAAATTGGCTCCAGGGGCTGAAGAAATTTGTGTGGTTGAGTTTTTCCACACAAAGCCACCCACCCACCAACCACGCGCTGCCCAATCACAATGCTGAAAATTTGTTTTGCATTTTAGTGCCACCATCTGACTAGTTGGTTCAAACTTGATTTTGAATGACTTCATGTTTCCTTTTGGGTCTGACTTGTTTTGACTTTTTTGGGTGGGCATTTATTCATTATAGACTTGGATGTAAAATTTCATGTTACTCAGTGAAACTGGCTTCGAACTGCCTTTGGGGTCTTTATTTTTCCATCACTCCTGGGGCACAATTTTGTTATTGACACCTGGGTGAGAGAAGCCCTCAAAATGGCAATTTATTCCGGCTATGTGTAACAACGATGGAGAAACAAAGGGAAGCTGATTTATTAAATGTATCATCAGCATTGCAATTCTGAATTAGAAAAATATTTCCAGGGAAATTTTGCCTCTTATGTTTCTCAAAGGTTCTGACGCATATTCAGTAAATATCAAAGAGTAAATCACAAGCCTGGCAGGAGACGCAGAATAAACTCTTGTAAATGATTCCGTGTTCTCCTCCGGGTATTTTGGGGAATTCCCACCAGTCCACCTGTTGATGACACCTGGTTGCTGCGTTTTAATGGCGTTATGAAGTTGCCACAGGATTTGCAATGAGGAAATAACCTCATGAAGCTCCAAAGTGTGTGCCCCAATGGAAATTCTGGTCAGAATTCCCATTTTGACTCAAATCTCTCAAACGATTCGTGTCTGTTCGCTTCATTCATCCCACCTGTTGGCCTCGGGACGGCCTTCCTGTGCCTAAAAGACAATTCTGGGATTCCCCACATTCCCAGAGCCAACCCTTTCACTTCCGATCCAGCTTCCCTCGGGCAAAAGTCAAGTGGGACGTTCCTACCGACTTCCAACATGCACACCAATGTCCTTCGGAAATGTTGAGCAGGAACATCCACAAGGAGAAAAAAGCTATTCGTCCGGCACTGGTGTGCCATTCCTAGTGAATCGTTGTATGACTTTGCGTTGCGCGATGATAAGACGGAACGGCCCTTCCCCTTCCCCGTAAAATCATAAACCCCCTGCATAGGCTCTAATCACACCCACCAGGAGAGCTGAGGTCAGTGTCTGGGGACTGCAGGCATAGCGGAGACGAGGGCCGACTGGATAAACGCAGGCTGGCCGGACTGAAGACAGCTGGAATGACGACGGGGATGGGAAATCTGAACTGAAAAGGGGTTGGGGGCTTTAGAAAAGGTGAAGCAGGAGGTACATCATCATCGTCCCAAACCTAAAAAAAAAAGATTCTTCTTGGTTTAGGAAGTGTTTGAGTTTGATTAGTCACATTTGTAGTAAATATCAAAGACAAAAGATATACCAAGAACATTTTCCCTCTTCCCATTTAGCTGTGTTTGTATTAATTTTGAATGTAACGATATTTACTGTACTGATTGTGCTTGTAGTTGGCAGCGATGTAAACTTGACTGACTCATACTCAGATCTGTTCCTAATATTTTGACCATGCTAGACTTAAATTCAATTTAACACTTTTCTTTGCAGCATCTTAATTTTGAAATCAGTGACAATGGCCATAACTTTAAAATAAATCTCATTCGATCTTACTTCCAAGAACAGGATGCCAGAGGAATCACCAAACCGATTTATCAAGACGCCGACACATGTACCAGTGTTTTCTGTTGACAGGAAGCGGGAACATGGGAAACGGTTTAACCGGGCCCCCTTGAAATCAAGCGGATTAGGAGCCATATGTGAGGGTCTCTAATCTCATTTGGAAGAGCCCCCGGGTGCTCGCAGCCTGTGTTTTACATTAGTCCCAATCAAAGGCGCTCCTGACGACGGTGAGGTGGCTACACGGGTTTCGGGAGCAGGGCGGCCTCCACTTTAATCGGCTGAATTCTGTCTCAGACATACCAGAGAGAGCCAATTAATGTCAAATTAAGCATAAACCATCAAGTGTCACATTTTTTATGTCTTTTTAGAGGGGGAATGACTCAATTAGACATCTGATGTCATTGCTCCAGCGAGGAGCTGCCACGTGCTCCACAAAATAAACAAGGAACCTCGTTGGCACTGATTTAAAAGCCACAAGAGCTCTGGGAAGAGATCAGAACTGAGTTCTGTCCGTCATTACAATGAAGAATCTCACTCTTTTCGATTAACTGCTCCCTCGGTGGGCTCTGATTTGCCAAATGAGGTGGAAAACCACAGGCTTATTCATTAAACGTTAAATGTTTGGTCAGGAATGAGTTGCTCATGAGAAGGACGTTACAAAAAACTCGATTGCTTGTACAGTGAACCCTTTCACCTCGGTTCCTGGTGATGCGATTTTGCAAAAATTTGTTTATTATGAGAGTCTAAATACACAGCAACCGATGACGCCCAAAAACAGTTATTTGAAACACATCTTATGGTCAGTCCACAATATATGTGGAACATACAGAGGGTGGTGATTACTTTTCTGAGAGGTCGCTGTCACAAAAAAAAAGCACTTAACATCTCTTCTTACATGCTCCTTGTTGTGACGTGGTTATAGATGATAGATGTTGCCATCACGGTGTACATCGAGGCCCTCTGGGTCGCTAGAAGCCAACTTCAATTAAGTAAATGAGCAACTTTAGCATCTGTTGACGAGTAACACATGTAGACATATGTCTCCATTCTCCAGTCCCATCTAGCTTCGCATCACTCCTCAAATCTACTAGGCCGCACACTCCGCCATTTATAATGAAAAGGGCTGACGTTTAAGGTTTACAAAAAAAAAATAGTAGTAGCAGATTGAAATGTCTTGCAGAGGCTAACGCTTTTTGTTCGTACCGCACGGAAACAACCAAAGGCTACGATATAGCGACTGTGCTACCTCGTCCATTTGTTGTCGTTTTACTCCAGGTTTGAGAATAACACAAATATGCATTTCAAAGTGCATGTCCTGAAAATGGATGTGAACGATGACAAATTAGCACGAGCATACTTCATCCTCGATACTTCGGGATGTTAGGCACCAAAACTTACTTCCAAAACCAAACTTTTTAAATCTTGGATAGAATCTCAAAAGACTACTATAATTTAATATAGCATAATAAATACATGTAAAAAAAAAAAAAAACATATTACTCCAACCTTAAAAAATACTGGAAATGGCTTCGATCATATATATTAAGCTGAAAAATGTACACCAATACAGACACTCTGTACTGTATGAATAAAGGATAACTTTAGGAATGATAAGTTTTACTTTGCACTGTTATACTTATTTATTATTCACTTTTGCTTAATTTCCCATCCAATACGCTTCATGCAATAATGGTGGGATACCGTGCCATGACTTTTTTTTTCCTTTGAGCATGTCCATGAGGTTCACCTTCTCCTGGAGCATCGTAACCTTCTTGGGTTTGGTGCTTGTTGTTTTCCAGACGCTTTCGAAGGAGACGGGTGTCCGGGTGACAGCAACGTAATGTATTCACAAAATATTGACTCTGTGAATAGTTTGAATTGTACATTACAGATAAAATCATGGTAATTGGCGAATCAGCAAGGGTTGACTTGATAGGCTGTCCTATAAGTGGTTGAGCATTGTATCCAAATTCTCTTTTCGTTTATGCTTATAAGCGAAGAAATGACCGTGTGATGAAGTCCTCGTGCGCTACCACAGGCAAATCAGATAAGCTTTTCTGTCTCACTTTCACTGCGGAGCTAAGTTAAATCTGTTCCCACAATGAAGTCCTCACCCCGCTGACCACTGTCCATGATCCTGGCCGGCAATAAGCCGTGGGTCATCGCTGGCCGCTGCCCATTCAGATCACGGTGACCCCCGCCACCGCCCTTTCCTCTGGTTTGACAGCTTATTGTGCCCCCCACAACCTCCCCCACATTGTAAGGGGGATTTGTGCAGCTGACCCCCTCCTCTTATGGTTGATGCAGCCCGGAATGACCCGCCACCACCACCACCACCACCACCACCAAACCCCAGGACTGGCCCGCTCCCAGAAACCCTGGATGCAATTAGCATAAATTTGTTACTTTAACTGTCTAAACTCAATTGTTCTTTTAAGTCAAAAAGAAGGATAAAAGCGAAAAGGTGAGAGGATCTATTTATTTTCACTAATTGACAATCAGTAACAATGCCAAGGCACTCCTGAAAGTGCTTGGTTTCTTTGCCAATGTTATAAAAAGGTAAGTTATTTTTTTCAAAGTAATAGACAATTAACAAAGTAGCCAAAACACCATAAGTCTACAAAAACCCGCAAATACAAAAATGTCTAGTCTCGAGGTCAGTGATTTCCAACCTTTATAGAGCCAAGGTACATATTTTACAATTGAAAAATCCCACGGCACACCAACAAACGTAAATGTCACCAAAAATGGATCGATTAATTACTGTATGTACTTTCTGCCATCTAATAGAAGAGATTTTTTTTTTTTTTGTTCTGTCTGTCATTGTCTCCCACTGGCATAAATTGATGAATAAAGATACAATATTTCTTGGAATAAATGTTTTTTTAGCAATTACATAAAATTGGCTAACTTCCCACGGCACACCTGAAGAGCGCTCACGGCACACTAATGTACCGCGGCACACTGTTTGGGAATCACTGCTCTAGGTAATCAAAGACAAACGTAAGCCACAAAAGAAAATACAAAAAAAATACCAGACTTTAAAATGTAATAAAAAATAACTTGCGTTACCCAGTATCTAACATAGTGACAGAAAATTACATTAAAAAAACTCAACCGTAAAAGAATCATGCCACAAAATGATGGAGATTAAAAAGATAAGACAAAAAAAATAAAAACCACAGAAAATCTGACCCAAAAAATCCAAAATGTAACAAAGCTCCAAAATCTAAAGGAAAAACAAACAAACCAAATGGTAAAGAATACAAATGTCACAAAAACCCAAAATGGACAAAATCACCCAAATTTGAAATAATAATGAAAAAAACACAGACTAAAAAAGATGGGAAACATTTACAAGAAAATAAAGTACTCAAAACAACAGGGGCTAACTAAATTGACACTTTAAGTGTCAAAAAAAACAGTTTCAGTTCACATGAAATTTGGCCCATCAATCATGATTAAAATCACAAATTGAGAAAGCTTTACTGGACACAAAGTCTTGCATTTTGCACTTTTAGGGTCCTTTTTTTCTTACAGGTCCTTTCAAATACAAACTCATCTTGGAGATTCAGTCCAATTGCACCCATATTTGATGCAGATAGACTTGACTGATAAATTGTGATGGATTTGAGTTTTTGGGTATTGTTTGTGGCGACCGTAGTGGCACCCGGCACATTTTGAGCGCAGCCCGCCATGGCTGCTAGCAGCTTTGTGTTGCTATCCATCATCTTTCCCCTTCCATCCTTATCTTTCTTTTTGTCAACATCTCCGCTTCCACCTTTCACGGTGTTCAGAGGGGAGGCTTTTATCTAAAGGAATGTTGGGGGCGGGTGACGAGATGAAATGTAACTTCCTTGTGATTTCCCTCAGTCTTATCCTCCCACCCCGAGGAAGTACTTTTAAAGGAAGCGCTCCCGTCATATCCTATCTCGTCCCGCAGAAAAGTGTCACCACTCTTCCCTGGAGGTGGCGGCGTCTGCTCTCTGCTTGTTTTAGGGGCGATAACACCCTCGCTCTGTGCCTGTCGATGACGCGGCTACCCCAAACGCCCTCCCTCCTCCGTTCCGGGACTTTCAACCGGCATCTTTTCATTCTCACACCCTGTCACATATCTGGGAAACACTACAAGAAATAAACCAGAGAGTCGCCAGTGTTCTCCCGCCTAGGGGCTAAATGTATCCTTCCCGAAACGCAGAAGATGCTCCGGATGGGTTGGGAATCGCTCGGGATCTATAAAAAGAAGCCAGTGTTTTGCTTGGAAACAAATTAAAAGTAAAAATAGTATCAGCATCGGAGAGCAACAGAAACCAAGAAAGTTGCAAAAACATTTTTTTTGCCTCCAAACAAAGAAGGGGCAAAAGATTAATGCAATGTCGGGGTGTAGAGTGGTAAAGTTATTCGCTCACCGAGCGGCGTTTGTAACTTCAAATATAACGACAACCCTGTACCACTGGAAAAAAGGCTCCAAAAGATGATCCACTCATTTGTCTGGGCAGACTGAAACCACTTCCATGGATGCTACCTTGCTTCGTTAGCATGATCCAGCCTGTCCTTCCTATTTTGAGATAGCCACAATTTAATGCTAATGTCTCCCAATCCCAATGTAGATGGGACACTTGCTCTGGTCGGGGGGGGGGGGGGCTTGACTGACATCGCCCTATTGTCTTGTCACGCTGCGCCCCTCGTATTCTCTGAACGGACATCTCCTGGGTCGGCGCTGCGCAACGTTCGCCATCTGTGGGATTGCGTTTGACGTGATGGACACGTGGCGTCTGGACTCTGTGCTCTCGCTTGACCTCCTGTTGGCCAAAGGTCTGAAGGACAACACTCAAGGGGGCTCTCCAGTGACCTTACACTGAATCATATTACTGAAGATGGCAGTCTTCTCATTGGTTTGATTTCAGTTGAAAAACAAAGTATTTTCATGATCAATGCATTGGTAAATAGTGCTCACAAATAAATGACTGACAGAAATCTCATCTTTAAGTGGGCACATTTCCAAGGTGGAATTAGATTTTTGGTACGCTAGATCAGTCCACTCTGACATAGTGGACTCAAGGCCATGCAAGACCAAAACTGTGAAGAGATCACTACAGGGGCTTGTCTGTTTATAAGGGTCCTGACATACGACTTTTCGAGGTGACAAACTGGTATGCAGAACAGCGTAGGAATATGTTGTCACATGGCACAAAAAGGCAAGCTGAGTTAGTTGTGTACAGTTTTTCAATGTAAATTTTGTTAATGCCCCAGGTGTTTTTCATGCAAATATTTCCTGTAATTACTCTACATACTGTTAGGAAAGGTTGGTGATTGCAATCTGACTTGCACACAAATTTGGGTTGTCTGGCCAACAGTAATGGAACTCCAAAATTGAGATCCCCTGTAGCTTAAAAAAAAAAACAAAAAAAAAACATACTAAATGTATAAGATGACCAATCAAATGAAGATGAATATTAATCTTGATTATAAATCCTACATTTACAGTTGCTGTTTTATCATTGTCTGGTAGTGTTGTAGAACTTGATTGACATCGTGGTCTTGGAATTTTCAGGTGGACTTTTGCTGAGATGGACATTTTGAAATGTTTTGTATTAACCAGCCCTTTAAATGGTATTTGTTTTTGACTCTGACTCAAGCCCTCAGTCTTGATTTGGTATTCTGGAGTCTTGACTACAACTGTAGGATGAGTTTCTGAAATTTCTGTCTTCCCACAAATTGTGTACTTAAACTAAACAGTCATGAAGGGAAAAGCAGGGAAATCCCCGATACACTACAAAATATTTTGGGTAACCAAAGAAAAAGTCCTAGTACTCCTAAGAACTTGTTTGAATAGTGGTTAGTATAAGCCACGCTCATTATTTGTCACTTTGACGTACTTTGGAGTGTGTTGAGGATAGAGGTCGACATCTCGATAGACTTGGAATGTTTGTGTTGTTTGGTCTTTACAAAAAATGCATTCATCTCAATAAGTAAAGGCAGGAAAGCACGTTAAGGAGGTTGCGGGGGTAGATTTTGTTCATTTTTATTGGGTGGGTGGGTGGGTGGGGGATGCCCAGCACCTGTCCTGTCACCCCCGCTTATACCACACACATTTCAAAACACCGCCGCACACAGAGCGGCAGTTTCATCTGGGTCAACTGGATGTTGGCTCACCTGATTGGGCCCGAGGACGAGGCGCCATATTTGCTTAGCTGGTCGCTAATGTCACTGTAACATAAGAACCCTCGCAATAGGCTCCTCTCCAGACTGACATGACACATGTGGATGCAAGTAATGGATTTATTTATTTGGAAATGTTTTTTTTTGTTTGTTTGTTTGTTTTTGCCCCTTTTCAATGGAAAATTCAATACCAGAGGGATTGTTGTGTGTACTCCGTACTCCCTGTGCAAACTTTTTTTTTTTTTTTTTCCCCCCGCCAACATCCTCACAACTCAACGGTTTGCTGAAATTTCTTTTCTCAATACACAATTCTTCACAATTTCCCATTGTGGGCCCCCCACCCCTCCATTATGAACCACATCGATTTTGATTTTCCACTCAGATTTCCGATTTCCAACCAAACTGATTTTTAATAATCTTGCTTAGGATTTAACTGTTTATCTTCTGCAAATGCTTTTCCTCCACAAAAACAACAACTTCCCGCCGGCAGTCTAAATTCAACAAATCATAAACATCATCTTAGGCCCAGCAGACAAAAAAATCACTTACAATTGCTAATGAAGCTCTTTGATGACGAATTGCAAGTCAACCCTGCAGACATCCAAGCGGTCTCTTGGATTGTAATATACATAAAATATACTGTTCAGTACCTGACCTTAGGGTTGGATGATAAGGCCTCAGAATAAAATAAGCTTTTTTTTTTTTTTTTAAACAATCCCCCCCAATTTGCTTCGATAATACAAAAACGACAGACATTTAAAACACATTTCGCTCCCTCACCCCCCTTGTTTTATTTGTCATGATACATATTGTTCCTTTTTCCCAGCAATAACTTCCAAAGAAATAATAGAAATGCATATTTATGTTGATGAACAATGTGAAAATTGTTCTGTCATGAAATCGTGCATGTGAACACGATTGCTTTTTAATGTTCGTCTGTTAAAATGAGCCATCAAACTCCATGGCTCAGCTAGTGCATAATTGTCTGTTTCGGTGCGTGAGGCCACACCCTCTTCGGCTCTGTCTTTTCTCACGTACGATAGAATTGTACAAGTGAGGCACGACGGCTCGGAAACACGTACTGAAGTTCAAGTAAAAAATGTCGTATGTAGATAAATCACTGCTTTGCCACATATAATAAGGCAGCAAGTATTTGGCAGTGTTCACCGCTAGTGACGCCATAATTGTCTATCACACTTTCTTATCATGGAAAACAATGTGGAAATAATTCTGTTCATGTTGTCTGTTTCTGAGCAAATACATATTTTTTGGGGGGGGGGGTGGGAATAATCACTACAGCGTTTGGAAAGAGTCAAATGTTACAACTCCTTTTGTAATCTCGCCCCACTCTGTTAGCAACCACATTGTTATTGCAAGGTGTGCAAGTCAGCAGCAATGCGCTTTGTACAATGGAAGTAGCTAAAAAAAAAACAAAAAAATTCCACACAGTCTGAGTATTTTGAAAAGTGAAGTGAGCGTACGATTGACCGTGCCTGCCACCGGGAGATACGAGAGCAGTAAGAGTAGCTGAGGGCCTAGGTTGTTTCTCTGGACCTGTTCCAGGCTCTCTGGGTACAAATCTGAGATAAGCGCTTCCCTCACAGGCAGCAACATTCAGGATCTGTAGCGATCCAGTGCCAGCAAAGAAAAGAAGCTTCTTTAACAGCCTGATAAGCTTGCACAGGAACAGGTGTCTTCACATCCCACTGGGACAAAAAAAAAAGTAATGACCCCAGGGAATCAATCAAGGTTATCGCTTTCCTAGAAGTAGTAGTCGTTTAGATTCGCGGTGAGAGAGAGAGCCAAGAGCTACTGCAAAATGGACATCCCACACTTAGCATCTATTACATTTGTGGCATTGAGATTTTTGGACCTATGGTGGCAGACAAACACTAAGTCAATTCTGCTGCTGCCACCTTCAACATGTCACGAAACTCTCAAAGTAGAACCTTGATTATAAGGCTCTATCTTATAAGGAATAGTTCCTAGAAACAGAAATGTCTCTTGTTCTTTGTTCTTGTTACTTTCTTATTCTTTGTTCTGAATGTTGTACCAAGGCAAAACCGACTGCCAGAGAAAAATTCCTTGTGTTTTTACACACTTGGCCAATAAAGCTGATTTTGATTCTGATTATGAGATTGCATGCAACTTTGGCCAATTTGGGCCAAAACTGAACCAATGTGACCCTTCAAGGAAAAGTCCTAAACAACCTGCCCCTGGCTTGGCACCAGTTGTCTACAACTGATACAACTGATGAACTGGCGACAAAGCGGACAAAACCTCCAACACGAAATCCTCGTTTTAATGCCACAACCCTTGTTCTAAACCTTACTTTGAAACCCATATCTCGAAAGCTACTACTATTACTATATGGGAAATTTTCAAACACTTCTCTTAATTTGAAAGCCTAATGCAGGCTTCAAATCCTAAAAGGGGATGGTGCTTAAACTCTCGAGGAAAGACATTACCGCCAAGGGATTTTCCAGGCCTTTTAGCAAAGTTGAAGAATTCTGTACATTTTGCTTTTCTCTTGGAAAGCTGACGCTGGTTAACGATCCCAAACCCCCCGCTCCCACTTCTTCCCTCCGCACCCCCTATGGCCATTTCACATCTTGTTTTTAACCTTCAACATGAACCCCACAAACTGTACGACTATAAAGTTTTTCATTCCATCAGAGCTTTTAGAGCCACTCTGGATTTGAAACTAAAGAGACATTTTGGAGATGATAAATCACCAAAATAGCAGATAGTTTTGCATCTCGATATTTCAGCCAAGGCTTCAAAACCAGACGTCGTCTCGGCGTAATCTCCCGATCAGCGCGGATAGGAATAGTCTTTAGTTTTCCCCGCATGTGAAACCTCAGCCGGGCTAGGAGGCTATCTGCTCATCTTCACCAATGTTTGGGTTTGTCTGCAGGAGCCTTGCGGGATTTGTAACTTTTGCACCCACACTGCACTTAGCCCAACACCCCCCCCCCCACCTCAATCAAAACTTTAAGTCTTGATTAAATCCTTCCATGTATTATGAGAGCGATTTATCACGCCCATCTACACTGTATATTTTGTATTCATGATTCCAAAGGTTTCATTTCAGACCAAAAATATTTCTTTGTTTTCATCATTCAACACAGGAACATTAATTCCTTGAAGTTGTGCTTATTGTTTGAAAAAAATCCACTGGGAAATTCTTCTTTACCATAGTAAAAATAATCCCTGATTAGTTTCAAGGATCAAGCGATAACAAACATTCAGCTCAGTTTCCTTTTGAGATAAAACAATTCAAAATCAATAGAGTTCATAAATATGCCTTGAAATCTTTCAAAAACTTGTGGTCGAAAGAGACCTGACCATGAACCTCTGCAGTTCCAGCAATCATCGAGGAGCCTTGTACTGATACCTGTACCATTCTGACTTTTTACATCTCCTATGACGGTGTTCTTTTGTCGTATGGTATTCATATGAATAGGTTTCTTGCTGCGATATAAAACAAGTGTTCTGTCCATTGAAGCTTGTTTAGAAATTGCTTCAATCCAAGTGTTGAAAGAAACCTACCGATCTTATGTTGGATGTGTCCCATTCAACAATTCAAAAACTGTAGTCTGTAAAAACCTGGCGAGGAACTCTCAGCGTTTCAAAGCTGTTTGCAGAGACCTTGACTGGGACCCTGTTCTGACACTGTACATATTCATTGGAAACCCCCCCCCCCCAAATCAATATTATTCTTGCTTTGACAGAAGTGTGGAGAAGTTTGTTAAAAGAATCCTATCCATCTATTGTTGATGTGCTTAGACACTGGAAAGTCCATCATAGTTATCTGAAATTAGTCAAGATCCAACAGGATTTTACATAAAATTGATTAAATGTTTTAAGTTGGAGGATGATTATCAAAACGTGACTTGCCTCCATGGAAGAAACGGGAAACTTCAGCTGCCAAACATGGGCACGCAATCGCTGCCTCTGATGTTCAACATGTGCAGTTTCAATCCCCTTTGTTAAAAAGTTGAATGAGAATTGCGTCGCGTCCGGCAATTGCGTCTGCTCACGATCACAGTCGCGTCCCCGGTTCTGACCCTGGTCCTGGCGCCTCCTCGCCTCGAAGCCCCTTCTCCCTCAGTGCCTGAACCGCACGTCAGTTCCCAACCTCTTTTCCCGCCATGAAGCGACTGGTTTCCATTAAAAACCAAATGGGATCTTTCAGGGGATGACACAGTGGACTGGAGTGTATCAAAGCCTGTCTGCCTTCGTCATTCATAAAGTTTTCTGCTGGGTGGCCGCCACGAGGCACGGTTAACGGAACGGCTATACTGCACAATAAATGTGAGACTTGGAAACGCGCTAATATGTAGCATGCAGCCTTAACCCTTGTTTGAAACCCGGCGGGTGAAATTTATGGCTTGTTGCAATGAGATTCTGACTTCCTTTCTGATAAATCCTACTGGAAAACTTTATTGAAACCACCATGGAGCCCCAAAAATTTAATCCCCGATCGAAGACAAAGAAGTGTTTAGTTTGAGAGCTCTCACCCGAAATATTCATCCCAATTCTTTTGTCAAGAAGGCCACTGTTCTTCAGTCAGGCTCATTTACCAAGGTTCTTTTTGTAACCATTGGGCTTCAACGAGTTTTTGTTCCCCCTCTTGGTTAGCCACTGGTGCTTTTGCATAACTGGCTTCTGTGCAGCTGGTGTGGGGTCAGTTCCCACTCATCAGAAAAATGTGAAAAAAGTGTGGAATCGTGTTCGTAGAGAGACCATTTTAAATAAATGCAGTGCGACTGACTTTGAGTCTTCGCGGGATCCTTTCCTACTTCCGCTGTACTCCTAAAACATGCAGGCGCACATGCGGATACCCAGGTATGTACTCTATGAAAGCACTATAAACCCCCCACGAAGTACATATAAGCCCTAATGCAAGGTGACTGCGACATTACACCTTGCTTTAAAGATGCCATCCAATCAGCGCACATTAAGATATTACTGCAGCCAGTTAAAAAATATGAGCAGAGCGATGTGGCTCCCAAAGTAGGCCAGATGAATAAAAGATGCTCTCTGCAGCGCCGCCACCATTAAAGTTTAATTGACAACTTAACAGGAAATAATGTGCTGGACCAGCGTCTCCTATTGAAAGGTTACATCTTATACACGAAAATGCTTAATTTAATGTTATTGTGAAAAGTTTGGAAATATGTGACTTCAACCAATGGCAATGGGGGTGAAAGTCACTCCAGGCCAAACCAAAGAACAAGGGACGTTGAATATAATGGCTCCAAACAAACATCTCCCATTCTCAACCCCATTATGAGTTTTGTTGTGAGTGCTTTATGGCTTTAATTTAACTGGAGACAAGCTAACTAACCGGCTGGTGCGAGTGATTATATTCTCCTAATGGGCCAACTTGCATCAAAAAGCAAATATGCTTGGCGAGACTGTTTGCAGAGCAGCCCGTTGGCCAGCGAAAAAGACTCGACTCAGTGAATGCACCGTAATAAAGCTGTCATCGGCGCAGGCTTTCGTTTCATATTCTGCTACAAAATTATACGCGTGCAACTGGAGCACCCCAGGAATTTTGGCAATGATAGTCTTACTTTGTGGACTTCGCCGGTCACCTCGTCTACCCCCCCCCCCCCCAACCCCCTAAATAAATAAATCTGTGGCGCAGTTCTTTGCTGTGACAGGGAATTGCAGTTATTTGGATTAAAACTCCATAAATAATATTATAGACAACTGTATGGAGCCAACGGCTTCAGGAAGTCCTTTTTTCGTTATTTGCTGTTACGACTGACATGCCAGCCAACCTATAAAAGTGATGTCATCAGCTGTTTACCGGTGTTGTATTTAAACGACTGACGTGTAAACTGACCACTGATGATGAATGGGATGAAGGATCACCTGTGCCAGATATAATGATTAACATGTAGAAAACGTAAGCATTTTAAATACCCATGAGTCATTAAGTCATTGGGTCCCTAAGCTATTCTTGACTATTTTTTTTCTACACAACGTTGTACATTTGTGTGTGTGAGGGCTAAATTTAAAGCTACACAGAAGCTCACCAACTACCAGCATTAATTACCAAGCACTATGCTGCATTATCTTCCACACCCTCCTCCCTTGCTCTCCCACAAGCTGGTGCACCGCGGCACCTCAGGCTTCCCAGCGGCGAATGTGCACATGCGCGTGCGTGCGTTTGTCATCTGGTAATACATCATCGGAGCTTGAGCGGGCCCCCGAGCCAGAAGTTAATGAAGTGAAATGAGACTTATTAGGCAAACAGCTTTAAAGTCACTGACAAGCAAATGTAGAGGGGGGGTGAAATTATTCATGACACTTGAGACAAAAGGTGAACAAAAAGCAAGACCCCCCCGCTGCGCAAAACTGAAATTCTTTACACTCATATTTAAAAATGACTGACAGCACCTAAACGTGAAGCAGTATTTACCTAATAGGGGAAAAACATTAACTCAGCTCGGCTTCCAGCATTCTTTTATGTCAAACCTATTCCTTTAAAAAGCGATGGACTACAAAATGGAAGACTTCAATTAGGGTTAGGCTCAACTAGCTCAATTTGTAATAATTGGCTAGGGTCTGACCAGTGAAGAGTAAGCGATGTCAACCTTGGATTTCGATCATTTAGATTAATAGTAAAAGAGGGAGGGTTGCTAAAGAGAGGAGGTGAGCAAGAATAAAAGCGAGAGGGAGAGAGGTTTTCAGTGGCTGTGCACCGGCAACTAAAAACTAGATTTGTGGCAAAACCAGTGGCCGACTCATTAGCATGTAATAATTTGAAATGGCCGACCAACGAAGTTTAAGTCCTGTAACCTACCAGTCAATGATGCTATTTGAATGATTGACCATGTAGAAGGATTGATAAATAGCAAGTGATGCAGACAAACAGTCACCAGTCCTGTTTAATTATGAACATATCTGCATAAAATGATGTGCAAGATGATGGTTTTTAGTTTTGTTTTGAAATATCTACTCTAGAGAAGAAAAAAAAGGATTGGCGACATGAGCTAAAATTTTCACAATGCCATCCAATTATTTATCCATCAAGCAAGAATCCCATTTGTTTTTTCAAGAGGTTTTTGGCCAGTTTTAGAGGACTATAGGGGGGCGGCTGTTGTTGATGTGCTCGCCGTTTGAGTTCTCCGCGGAGGTCATCCTGCTAATTAGCGCCAGTCGTCATCAGGTAACGGTGACTCCGCTATGCAACCCCGGTTTCCCAAACGCCTCCCTTCAAAGTGGCCGCCAGATGCACACATGCACGCTCCCAGCGTGCTGCTCTCGGGTCAGCCAGCGAGCAGGGGCAACATTACTCATGACTGTCACATCTTTGGAAGCGGCTTTAGTATTTTGGGTGCGCAGCATCCGCCCCATCCCCCGCTCCTTGCGCTCCCTTGTCAATGTTGAACGCAATTGTTCTACTTTGGTGACTCACAAAGATGACCATCAATTAAAATCTCAAGTTCCACGCCCACTCCTCCGCCTCCCTCCAAAGACCAGGAGGTCGCTGGCGACTTTGAAGCTTGATATGTTTGTTTGCCTAAAAGGTGTTCGGCTTGAGCTAAGTCATCTCTTTTTTTCCCCCTCAGTGCCCTCGCAACACGGGACCCTCACCCCGCATTGGCCCCCAAGCTACGTTTGCTTAAGGGGTCATCAAGATGAGGTCACCCTACTCAGCCTCTGGGCGACGCCCCAGAATGTAGCCTGACCCCAGTCTTTACTCAAACTCAAGGTTGACGCTGGAATTGAGAATTAGACTTGCCAGCATCAGCCTTCTGATCTGACAGGAAGGAAGGTTGAACTTAAACACCTCAGTTGAAAATAACGCTCCTTAACTAATTCATGAATCAATCAGAAGTTGGACTTGGGTCAATAGTTATCAATGTATCTTCATATTTCCACTTAGCAAGAAATTTAGTACACTTGTATACTTTCCAGTTTATGGGAAGCATTTAGGGGTCGGTGCTTTTCTCTATTTTCATTTTGCTTTTCTCTGTTTTTATTTTGCTGAGCCAATAAGTTTTTAAACCAACAAGGCACTTGATCATGCAGGTGATCATGATTGACAGTTTCATAGCGAGAATCTATGTAAATTTAGAATGATGAGCACAACTGCAACTGTAATACTGTTTACGACCAACGGTTCAATTATGTAAACAATAGCACAGTGCTGTCACTGCATCAGTGCAAGACTTTGATATTGCAGTGGTACAAAGAACCATGATAGCCAAAGATTTTATAACTGTGTTTATGGTACTTAAAAAAATTATTTAATTTATCTTGTAGCTCAGTTCACCACACATCTCTGGTACCTTTACTGTAGTGACCATTTATTGCTGAATAAACTATAGCTTAGCTCACTAATTTTCCAAGTAATCCCGCCCAACACAGCATTGAGACTCTCATATGAAGACCAATCAGTGGTGCTGTTTATGTGACTGACGTGTAGACCGACCAATGAAGAATAACTTGATGGACACCAGGAGAAGAGAATCTTCTTCTGTGACTGATATGGTGTCCGTCTAGTGCCACAGACGCAATAGCCTGAAGGCTGTCGGTAGGCTAAGAGGGGGATTTTGAGAGGCCAGCACGTGCACGTCTGGGTGGGCGTGGCAGCGGTGCTGCACTTTGAAGGGAGCGTATGCATTACCATGTGTTGTTTAATTCAATGGGGAATTATTCAAATCAACTCCGCTAACCAATCAAGAGTCAATTACTTAACAGTTACGCTGATTAATTTGTTTAATTATCCGACATACTGCTTCATGTCACGTGACATATTCCCCCGGAGATGCCCGGGAATATGCTCAGCGACAGTTTGGTGGGGGGTATGGGGGTCGTTCAGCAGACCTCTGTGAGTAAGGAGGCGAGAGATAAGACACGCAGAGCAACAACAGTCTTGAGTTCTGGTCTGTGAGCTCGGGCCATGCTAATAAAACCTCGCAGGCCTTTAACGTCGCTCGTCTGAGCAGTTTCCTGGCCAGATGCATGAATGTATTCATGCATGTGTCAACTGTGCACATAAAACAAATAAACGGGGGAAAAAAATGCAACCACAATCTTCGACTTAAGCATTTGGGTATCACAGAAATACATTTCTGTCTTGAAATGTAAACTGTTACAAAAATTTCATGGCACACAAATAAAAATCTCACATGCATAATATATACATAATTCCCTTCTTAGTTTAATTATTAATTAGGTCAGTGTGAAGTCTGAGCCTGTTTAGTTGAACACCAATCATTCTTTTGTATGAATGGCAACAAGTGGATACACCTGGTCAGTTGTAACTTCTTCTACATGGTAGAAAGGAATTGAATTTTTCAGCCTGTCATTATACATCACTGGATGTACACATGGATTTATGACAAAGATAGTTCATTTGCAGTCATTGAATGATTTTTTTAACCAAATACAGCACAACTGATGATCTCCCATAGTACATTAACATTAAGTAAAGACTAATCATTGCAGTAGTGACTCCGAGGCAACTGTTAAACCGGGATATTAACCTGATTCCCGTGTCGGTCGTTTGCCCATGGGACAGTAAATCTCAATCTGGCCCGTCTTTGCGTCACGGCATTGTAGTTTTTGAGATTGTGAACCATCTTTATCGCGCACCTAATTATTTACAGTTACGTGGAGAAAGTGAAGGAAAATACCCAGGAAAACATGCGTCTTTGAGCAAATGGTTTTGAAACTGCATCCCCAGTCAGTTTCCATCAGTAATGTGAAATTAAGACCTGTTCATTATGAGAAGACCCATAAAAAATATCAAGTCATATCAGAAAAAAAGCAGTTTTACCTCCTTTTGGCAGGGTTGCTTCTAAAAAGAACTCTACCTCGATGGTGTTCAAATATTCCCAAATTACCATTTATGAAGGACTGGAGATTCTCCTTTTGAGACATCAGTAGGTCTTGCAGGATAGACAATTAAAGACGGGGGGGACTCCATTGAAGCAATAGCAAATTGCCCCTTCCCTCTTTCTCAAGGATCTCTTTGATGCATCACTACAAGCTTCCTGAAGTAAACACAGACTAATTGTCTGGATCAGGTCGAGATTGTTATCTGTACTTCTTTGCTCCCAACTTCCTCCATCCAAGCTGCACCATAGTGATCAGATCTCTGGAGGACACTCGGCTAACACCCAACTGTATCCGACCGCAGCCCTCCATCACCCACCCTCCGCATATCTCCTGACCTTTTAATCCAAACAGCGAGCCTCACAATTAACACAAACACTGATAAAGGACAACTTCTAGAAGCTTTAGCACCCTGTTTTAATTGTGCACTTATCTTTTAATTGGCTGCTTGCTTACAAGCGCACACATACCCGCACACACGAGTTGACTTTGTTGCCAAGTGGTGGAAGGTTTGGGAGGGGAAAAACATTCGGAGAAGAGGAGACGGGAGAAAGCAGGTGACGAGACGCTGAACATCTGGCAGACGGGAAGTGAAGACAGAATCGTCCTTTTTGAAGTGTGCAGAATAAATATTGGTGCTGATGTTGTAATCTGTTTGCCCGCAGACCCTCGTTACACGTAAACACGCACACACATACACCATCCGGTAAGCCCTTCTTGTGGATTCTGCTAGCCCTCTTTGGGGGTGGGGCAGGGCAAGGTTTGCGGTGAAATGGCCTGCTCGTGTACAATTTTGCCTGGTGTGGAGTTGTTTTTCATTTTTTTTTTTTTTAAGGATTGGCTAAGGCAGGAAATATGGTAGGTGCATCTATTATGAGTAGACATATTAAAAGTTACACCTGAAAAGATATGAAGTCTGCCATTTTGGTTAGAAGTGGCTATTTCAGGCACATTTTGGACATTTACCTTTATTTTGTTTGGAATATTGAATTGCGTAATATATGAAGAAATGTACATTTCAAAGAATTTCTTTTCGTCATTGCAGAATTTGACTCAAACACAGGAGAAAAAGCCGTGTCAATGGGGAGACTCAAAACCGATGCTTAAGAGACAGGAAGTTAGCCACTTTGCTTTGAAACAGCTATTTGACATTTGTAAGTGTCATATAAACACTGATTCATCCGACATACGGCCTTTGCAAAGGCTTGATTTTTCAACTGCGTGTGTGGTCGTAATATGGCACCAAATTTAGACTCACCACATGAAACGGATATAAAAGCCAACTCCCCAAGACCTCGATCAAAGGTTTTGTGAGTGAAGAAGGTCCCAACCTGAAAACATTCATAGGTGCCTTCTTACTGACTGAAATTTAAAGAAGCAAGAACTCTGCTCTTAATGTATCCTGAGTGTTGCATTTCAGACTAAAAGTTTGACACGTCAGCGTCTTTGCGAGTGAAACTGATTCTGACCAGTCTTGTGCGGGGGCACGTCTGCTCACTTCCAGTTAAAGAGACACTGTTCACTTGAGATTGGCCATCTTGCCAACCGACCTGCCAATCCTGTTGTGACCCTATACTGGCACTTTGTGGAATAAGGGGCTTGGTGTTTTAGAGCGCTGGTGTCAAGGAAGCTGACAAGACTGACTGGTGAAGTGAGCGCCTCATCATACACGTCCTGATGTTATGGTTATTTCTGCAAGCACAGCTCCCTTTGCTTTTGTTCAATGTATCACTGTCAGTCAAGGAGGATGTAAAAAGAATAATACTGTAGGTCGACGCGCAGAGTGACACTTTTGGAGTCTTAAATTGGTGCTCAAGGGGTTGCAGAAGCCGATCGGAGTGAGCCTTGTGGGGATCTTGCGGTCTGTTTACATGTTTCTGTTCTTGCAGTGGCAGACAAGCTAGTAGAACCTGAATATGAATGTGGTCTTGCTCTAATCCTGTGTTTTTGAATATTTTTTTTTAAAAACTCTGCTGGGGATGCAACGTACTAGGGCTGAGATGAAATATTGCAACTTTTCGTATTGTTCACTCACACATTTATGTGTCATGAGAGTGCTCGTGTGCTTTGGGAAATTATCCAATTCCACCTAGTCTTAGTAGTTTCTGTACAGGTTTCTATGTCAGCGACGTATAGTTGAAGGCAGAATTATGAAAAGTTCACTTTACCTGTATATCCAACTATTGCCATTCATGCAACAGAGTCATAGCGAAGTGAATTTGAGAAAATTGAGACATTATTGACATTGTGTAAAGCTATTGTGACATTTGTTTGATGTTGTGCCATGAAATGTGCTTTGGCTCAATAAAAGATTAAGAGACTGAAATATAGCCACAAATCTGCTTGCTGTCAGATCTGAGCATGGACTGACAGACGCTGGATCAAAATTGGGGTAATTCATTATTAAAAATGACTTTCAACTGCATGAAAAAAAAACACAAGGAGACATCAAGTTATTTAGCGCTAACACAATCGGTGCAGACGTACAACGAGATTTACTGCTCTAGCTGACGCTCAATGAGATTTTAATGGCCGTCGCTGCCTGCCCGTCCAAATCGAACATTAGATCTTTGTCACGGATTGAAGCTCACCCAGCGGCCGGTGTTCCCTCCAAATCATGTCATTTGACCCGAATCTCCCATTCCATTAGCTGGCGTTCCCAACGGGGGACGCTCGCACTTCCCTCAACACTTGAACTCTGACCCGCAGCCAATAACAGCCAGGGAGGTTTTATAGGCACGGATGCAATTGAAGTGGTCTCCCTTTATGGAATTTCATTTTGTTATCCCTATGCCTCCTGGCATGTGGATAAAAATCTGTCTCGTAATATATATGAAATATAGGGTTGTTGTGCGGAAAGGGCAGCAACAATGGTAAATAGAAAAAAAACAAAACAAGGGATGACCGATGATGGTTTTATCTATACTTACAGGCATGTTTTGTTTTTTTTTTTTGCCCCACAATTGTAAACAATTCCGAGATGTCATAACTTGCGGCTAAAATGCTTTCATCAAAATACCCCAAAGATCAAGAACTATAGGACACTTTCCATAATTTTTGTGGCTTTGACCATTTTGAGTGGGGTGTCCTGGCTGAAAAAATGGATCCACTGCTCACCCCACCCCCTTTTCCTGCAGGACCGTGTGGCTCTAGTTGCCATGACGACTAGGGATGTAGCTAACTCTGCATAGTGCGTTATTATGTAAATTACCCACACACTTGAGACCCAACTCAAGAAGCAATAGAAGCAATTAGACAATTTTTCCATTGGTTCTGTTATGTAATTAGCCTTTGTCTTTGTTGCAAGTAGGTTATAAGCTCCCCTTTTCAATTCTTTTTTTTTTCTCTCAATTGAAGTCACTGGTAGTGTTTGTAATTGTCTTGTTATACAAGAGTTTACGCTTTGTTCCATTGGGAATGGAGTAAGATGACCCAAAAAATGTGCAGCTTGGAATTGCATATCGTCAAAAGTTTCTATGAAGAACGACTTTTGTAATGTATAAGCTGGCATTGTGTTTTTGGCAAAGTTCAGGGCAATTGTCTTTGAGTACCTTCGCCTGGAGTTGCCATACACGAAACAATATGAAAATGATTTTTGCTCGTGTTGTCATACAGGAATTAATTGTATGGGGCGGGGGAACATCTGCCAGAACAAAAAGATGGATAGTAAAGCAACACTAATAGTTGTAACTGATTCATTTTTGCATTCATCATGAAAAAAAAAGGTAACTACATTAGCAAAATGAGTCCGTCAGGGCTAATTAAAGTGCAACAGCTCTTTTTAAGGCTCATCTTGCAAAAGATACGCAGAAGGACAGGCACTTGTACTGCCTGGCGAGTTCTGAGGATTCTAGAAGTCTTCTGCTGGGATATAAACAATCCGCTTGAGATGGACAGATTTGGAATTAGTCAGTTTGCTGGAGCTAATTCTTCCAGCCTGAGAGCGGCAATGTCAAACCTAAGCGTACTTAATGAGTTGAACACTTCATTGGATCCACCTGCCGATTCCTTATTAGAAACCGATACTTTGCATGTGATTGACACTGGGGCGTTCAGACCAAAGACTTTGAAGCACATCTGAGGCACACGGTCATGCATAATCCGGCGCGACACTGCTCAAAATCCCAACTCGCTCTGAAAAGGACTGGGTAATGACGACTCCGATGGAGGAGCTGCTGAGGCTTAGAGTAGATAAAAAAGGACCAAGGTGGTGGAAAGCGATGGATGAAGTTGAGGATCCTGAAGGACCCGTGGGACCGCCTGAGACAGCAGGACAGGAGGGGATACAAGGCAAAACTTGAAAACTCAGCCAGGAGCTCAAGATGGTCACAGAGCGTTATTGGTTGCCTCCACAACAATTTGGCACAAGTGCTTCCCCGAGACCCCTCAAGTCTTCACTGTCGAGAACCCTGGCTGGGGGATAAAAAAAAAAAGCGTAGACGATGGGCGGAATGCGTCGGGTTTCTGGCCTCTTCTCGCAATGTTGATCCAAAACGCGAGCATTAAACATAAATTATTACTCCTTCCTGGAATGTTCCCGAAAGATGTTTTGAGATGCTTTAAGTCCAAGGAAGAGTTTGAACTCACGGCTCTGCAGAGGCCAGTAAAATGTCCACACAACAAACTATAGGAAACCACGGAGACACGGAGACGGGAAGGGCGTCGTCAACAGAAGATATTTGTTGAGAACAGTTTACATCCGGAGCTCAAACCATAAAAGTACTCGGAAAATGTGGGAGTCCAACAGGTTTTTGGAATCGCAAACAAACTTAAAGCTACTTTTTGGAAAATATCTTCACAACAGTTAAGATGAGAGTGATGCATTTTGCATGAAATAAAAAAAAAATCCCATAAGAAGAACATAAGGTGAGACATGTTATCAGTTATCCAAAATGAACTGCATTCCTTTTTTCATACTAAATACAGTACATTACCCACCTAACCAGTTTAAAAAAAAAAAGAAAATGTCAGTTTTCTATCAATTTTGAGTGCTTCTTTGGTGTGTAAATCTGTTTGCCCGTAATATTTTTTAAAGAACCATTTTAAATCTCTGAAAAGATGATTTAGGGTGGCAATAAAAGAGGGCCTGATGTGCTGCTATTTTTTTTCTTCACTTTGGTATGGAAATCTGGCCATTTTTCATGTGTTACTGGATTGCTTTTTTCTCGTACGAAACCTTACCGAATCCCCATGAGAAGATTATTTATGGTTGTAATTAATCGCCATTAATTTTCACAAAATATTTCTAATAACCATCCATAAATAATTGTTTCTGTGTGGAACAGAGCCTTCAGATAATGCGTTGTCCACCGGTGGCCGGAGAAATCCATTGAAATGCCTCCAAAAAAGTTCTTCAGTTGGACTTGGTCATAGTTGGGATGAAGGCGTCCCGTCCAGATGGATGAGATGAATGCACATTCATCTCTACCAATCATAGTGAGGACAGGAGGAGATCGCTCTTTTGGACATCCCGAAGATGATTTATTGTTTCTACGTCGGGCAAACGGGGAACGGCGAGACGGGATCGGGGGGGGGGGGGGTGTTGGCGGGTTTAGAGACTATAAATATTGCCCGGGCAAGACGAGTAGAGGCGACGGACAGATTGAGGGTCTTCCCTTTTCCTTCTTTGATCATATTCTGCCCACTATGATAATATGACTGGAGAAAAAGAATGCAGTGTCCAACTGTGGTTCTTATGAAGCTCTTTCATAACTATTAACTGTGTGATGACACCGCTGGATATTCGGATTGATTTACCTCCTCCAGGGATCACTTGGCCCGGACCAAAGATTCATTGGGGGCCCTTAATGGCTGCGGCTGCCTCAGCGGTGTTTCAAAGCCAAGATCCAGCGACTCCATACTTCATATCATCGCAGTAATACTCTTATTTATGAGCTCGCCGCTGAAAGCCGTAGAATTAGACGGATCAGAGACCTCGTTTTTCCAAGACCTTCCCCCCAAAAAAAGAGAAATCAATAAAGTACAAAACCATCAAGTAAAAGTATTATGGAAGTTCTGAAGTAGTTTTTGGTGGAAAGCAACAGGAACCAAGAACACATGAGGATAACAAAAATTACCCATCCATTTGAGCTGAGAAGTGATCATAATTAATTTGTATGTAAATCCATGTTTCTGAAGTTCCTGGCCATATACTGAGGGTGACATTTTACAACCAAGTACATCTTGGTAGCTGCATTCTCTGAAAATGTGTTGGCAAACAAAGCGACAAAGGTATTACGTTGGCAGCACCATAGACTGCATTTGAAAAGTAAAAAGAAATTGACTTTTTCTTTTCCCCTGTTTCATCTTCCGTCCTTTTTCCCACTTTTGCATCTTTTTTTTCCTTTCATTTTTTTTTTCATTTTTTCCACTTGAGCCATTTCCCCTTTCATATATTTTATTAATCTAACCTTTGTTTATCCAGATAAGGCTATAGATCATATTCGTTCTCTTCCTTTTTTTCTCATCTTCTATTTGTCCATTCTCCAATTTTATTTTTTCAAATATTTTTAATTTCCCATACATTATCCTGGCCACTTATCCTCACAAGGGTCACTGGAGCGCTTTAGCCTATCCCAGCTATCTTCGTGCAGGAGGCGGGGTACACTGTGAACTGGTTGCCACAGTCGCACTTCAGGGAAGTTTAGAGTCTCCAATGCTTTTACGATGAGGGAGGAAACCGGCGTTCTCGGAGAAAACCCACATAGGCACATGGTAAACATGCAAACTCCAGGCAGGCGGGGCCGGGATTTGAACCCTGGTCCTCAGAACTGTGAGGTAGACTGTGTCGTGCCGCCATGCTGGCCTTTCATTTCCCATTTAGATCTTTTCCCTCTCATTACCACGACGACCAAGGGTGGGCGCTAGCGCTACTGTCGCCCGGTCGTCACGGTGACAAATGCAGTACTCGGCATTCATAAGATGCAACTTTTGCCCAAAAAACGTCTGCACCCGAGATCATGTGATGGTGGTGTGCGTTTCCTTGGCGGGCAAAAAAAGAGGAAGAGGAGGAGGAGGAGTGGAAGGAACTCCACTGTTTGTTCATAGTGGGAGAGACTAGGACCAAGAAAACAGGAAGGGACAAGAGAACTCCTCTCCTTATCTTTTTGTTCAGACATGCAGGTGGAAGCCCCACAATGCTCTTCTTCCTTTTCTTCTTTTTTCTATTCATTCTATTCCCCCTTTTTCTTTTTTCCCCACTTTTCCTATTTGCCTTGTTTTTCTCCATTTTCCATTTCCCTTTTCTCTTTTTTTGCACCTTTTCTTCCTTCCTCCTCCCTTTGTTTCATCACTTTTCTGTTTTCCTTTCCCATTTTCCATACTTTTCCAGTGACTATTGTCCATTTCCAATCGTAAATATCTCACGGGCGTTTGCTTTAAGAGGTTTTAACATACGAGGTCAACATTTTTGATCTGAAAAAGCTTTACACGACGTTTAGCTCGGTAACGCTTCAGTTCACCCCCCGAAGCTTTTTGAAAGCAGTTTTCAACAAAGCAATTAATTTGTGAACTAATATACTCGAAATTAAATGTTTTGAATGGTTTGGTGCTGCATGAAAGGGGAGATGATCTACCTCTAATCAGCCCGAAGGCTGCATGCTCCCCCCTCAGGCAAACAGGATGCAACAAGTCGGAGGAATCAGTATGAGGTTGGGAAGAAATTTAAAAAAAAAAGAGCGAAGGGACGGTGGATGCTCAGACAGCCAGAGGCATGAGAATAAACCCAAAGCAGATGTAGAACATGTCCAACACGTGTGTTAACATCAAGCAGCACGGCGAGTAAGTGGTTTGCACACAGGCTTCAGTCTTCAGATGAGTCGTCGCTAATTCTAACCCTTAATTGAAAATTTGAATTAATCTGGATGCTAAACTGTTACAACTAACCCTAACTGGCTGCCAAATGTTGGGGATTTTGTACTGGGTAGTTTTGTCTCTCAAATTATTTTTAAAGCGTGAATGCCAACCAAAACAGACCAAATGCTATGTTACCTATGTTTTGTACTGTTTTTGTACCGACACAACTAAAATGACAGTTTTTTTTTTTCTTTTCTTTGAGCTGTGGCATCACATTTGGCATTTTCAAGCAGACCCCACCCTTGGTCCTTCTTAAAGTTCCTCCCTAATGGCACTAATGAGCGTGTGGAGTACTTGGAAACATGACTGAAGCAAGAAAAAGGAATGACGGAGCCAAACGTCAGCCAAGCGGACCAGGGAGAAAATTATTCCTCCCTGGGGAATTAAAAGACTGAGCCCTGGTGTCTCCGAGCCAGAGTATCAGTTCTGCCCCAGACGCCGTGATTTTTGGGCATGGTTTTTCAGAGAGAATTTAAAAAATAAAAAATAAACAGCAGCCAAAACCGTTGGCTCTCTAGCCTGAAAATTGCGAGAGTAAACCGGTGCAGTGGAAATATGTTTCATGGCGTGGGGATTTGTTTTATCAATATCATATTTGGAGAAGCATCCCAGAGTGCCTTTGCACCACTGACCCGACCCTTTTTTTTTTTCTGTTATTTTGTTACTTTGTTAGCTAAAGAGGGAATGAAACTGTTGCTTGGTTAATCATATAAAAATTGACGGATTACATTTTGTAAATGCTTATAGAGCCCAGAAAATAATGCAATTTTAAGGATATGCTGTCATCAGATCTGTTGGAAAGACCAAACTTACATGACATGAACAAAAAATATTTAGGAATATTTGATTGTACTTGTTTGTCTGAGTCTGTTGCCAAGTCATCTGTAGAGGTTGAAAAAAGGTAACGAGCCTATTTTGACTAAATGAGTCGCAAGTACTCTAGAGTTAAAAATTCTGAAAAATCTACTTTACGTATTAAGTATTTCTACTTCATTAATTTCCAGCATTGGTCATAAGAGGCAAAGCTATCACCACTCAGTGGGTACCGAACTGTCTGCAGCGTAATTGCACAGTTCATTTTCTTTTTTTTTTTTTTTTTTATGGTGCGGTTAAGGACAGTCATTTTGTACCGGGATCCTACAATGGAAATTTTCCAGAACAGTCAGCTACATGGGATGGCATTGTATTTGTTTTTCTCTTTGGATTTGATCATACAGTGGGCTTAATTCCATTTTCCAAATAATAATTGCATGTTTGGGTTCACCTTTTGTGTCATACAAGCGCTGACCTGTAGGGTTTGTCAGAATACCTCGTGCACTGCATTCCTCGATGCAATTTCTCCCCCTTCCTGCAAGAAATAAACTAAAACGAGGGGACAGTCTGGCGCTAAAGTGGTACCGCAAATGCGACGACGGCTCGCAATATCGTGTTTGAGGTTAGAAAATGATGTCGTGCGCTTTATGACATGGTTTCTGTCGTTTCGCACACTCCGATGCTGACGTCGGCCAGATGAGTCAGCGGCTGGAGAGAGCGTTTCGTCTTGGGAATGAGGACAAAACCACAACATCTTAAAAGGATTCCCGAGGAGTTACCACGCACGTTTTGGGGATTTGGTGACATCGCGCTGTTGATTTTAAGATATGATTTTCTGCAACTGGGTGAGGTCCCTGGCCTCTCTGGCCAGTCGGAACACTCCACAAAGAAATTGTTTATCACAAGGATAAAACAGATGAAGTGCATGTGGGGGGTCTGGGGGACTGCCGTGGTGAGCTCTTGGCTCGAGATCCGGGACTTTGTCCGCATGACCATCTTGTTAAAAGGTGGGCCAAGACCCCTCTGGATGAAACCCATATGTCGCGCCTCTTGCCCTGCACAGGGCCAAAGCATACAAGACATCTCGATAGTCACAGCTTCATTTTCCAAAATTGTAAATGTCCTTCTCGAGTGTAATTTTAGTAGTTGAGGACTGTTTGGTCTTGATTCGTTTTGTTGGTCAGGTATTGTGTGTCAGTGTGTGTAAATTGGTTCCTCAACTAGATGGTTTGTCAGTTCGTTGGCTGGTTGTTTGGTTACTTAGTTCATTTGTTGAGCCGCTTGTTTGTTTGTTTTCTGTGAGTAATTGCATTATTGTGACGTTTTGATTAACTTTGCTCAATATTTAATCTTCTAGTAGATTTGCCCATCAGTTAATTCATCATTTTATTTATTTATTTATCCATTTGTGGGTCAATTTGTTTTGATATCCTTTGTCAATTTATGATTGTGTGGGATTGGTTGATTAGTTGGCTTGTTTGTTGATTATGTAGTTGATACCCCGATATCCACTCATTAAGTTGGCTTGTCCATGTTGGTCGGTCATTTGGTTGGTTAGGTAATTTGTCCGTATATTGCTTTGTCCAATATTTGGTTGGTGAGGTAATTTATTTGTCCATGCATATGTTGACTAGTTACTGTATGTCCATTAATGTGACAATGGGATAGTTAATTAATTTGTGCATCTGTCAGTCTATAAATAGCCATAGTTTCGAGATTGAACCTTGATTTGTTTATTCATCCAATGGTCAGTTGGTTGATTTATTCTATAGCTTTATAGTAGCCTCGTTGTTTCAGTAATCATTTCGCGAGTATATTTTTTAAATGTTGGTAGATGGGAGTTTTTTGACTGGTTGATTGGATTGTTTGCGCATCTGTCTGCTATTTATGAAATGACTGAGCCCTCACGCTCTGCTATATAAAGTCGCATGGTGGGATTTGGTCAGGGCAGTCACAGGGAGGTGACACTCAATTTTGGAAAATTATACTCAGTAGGTTATAAGTGGTTACTCAAGATTTACATTTGTTATTGACTGCTTTGTTTCGCTCTCCCACCACGCTGGACTATATTAGTTCCAGAACTATACCGCGCAGATGCCCGCAAGAGGCACTACAGGGGCGTTACCTCAGTGTGTGTGTGTGTGTGTGTGTGTGTGTGTGTGTGTGTGTGTGTGTGTGCGTGTGTGTGTCTAATAATGTGTAATGTGCGCCTGTCTCTTACCACCAGACACAACCTCACCCCGGCGGCTGCGAGAAACTTTTACATGAACTGCCGTTTAGTCATAATCAAACAACCACCTATTATAAATAAAGCATGACAAATAGTCTCGAGCTCATAGCGTTGATTCTGTGGCCCACTCCGCTTCATTATAGCGACAGCGAGAGGTACGTTTGTCTTGCTTTTGCCCACCAAAGAGACTCCAAGTACAACAAACACCTTCGACAAAAGGCCGCTTGGAATATAAAGACTAATGAGTAACTGCAAGTCAAACAGCGGAGCAACGCGCCGCTTGTTTGCTTTGTGGGCTCGCACGTCAACGGGCTTTCATTAGACTACGAGTGGCCATTCATCACTGCCACAACACACACAGTTTTGTAGCAATATTTCGTATAATAATGGCATAAACACTGGGGGAAAGGCCAACAGTTATCCTTCATGTTGTGTTCGGACAGGGGAAAAATTGCTTACAAGGTCTGCTGGCACACCACCTTTAAACGTGGGCAGATTCCCGGTCACGAACATACGTGATGTTAATGCACACATCACCTTGAGCGTTGTGCCACATGCTGCGTCACCAAGTATTCACCTGATCACGTGTGGCAGCCTGCAGAGGTAATTTTCAGTTTCCAATTAATCTGTCGTGTGCAAACTGCAAGAACTCCACTGATTTAAACTCCAGCTCCATCAGAACGGCATCTCGTATAAAACTTCAAGGATGTACTGTACAGTATTTACAAATTGTACCCATCCACTGAGCTTGATTTTACTTTAAGCCCATATTCCTCAGCCCTACATAAAGAGTATGTCATTTCAAGGTAAAATAGCACTCTATTGATTGTGAATGGTAGTTTATTCAACCTGCTGGCTAGCTTGCATTGTCATTGTCAGTCATCTGCAATGCCGACACATTTTGCGCTATGCAAATTTGATGGCCATGTGATTTTTAGTAATGGGTGTTTGGTTTCATGCAGCTTCTTTACATCTGCAAATGACATTTATACATTTACTCAGGTGTGAAGGCGCAAGAGGCAACAGAGATTTGCGAGGCAAATGGAAAGTGTGCCGACCGTGAATGTAACATAATTTTATGTATTCTGCAAACACATAGTAGTCATTTAAAAAGAAACTTCGGACAAATACGTAAACCTTTTAATTGAAGCCAACATGCGTATTAGATGAAGACATTTTAAAGCATAAACCACATGTTCGTGTTTTCACCTGCTTTCTTAGCTAACATAAAAATGTGCATTCCCCAAATGCAACTGTTGCAGATCGAGGAACATATGCTTGCGTTTTTCTGCCAACCTGCGCCGGACCTTTAGGGCCAAGTGCTTGATTTCAAAGGGTTAAAGCCAGTGTGTCTTCTTAACCCTAACTACACACAAAATGTGATTTCACACACGCAGTTTACCATGCACCCTGCTCTGGTTTAACCCTTTGACTGGCCACCTGCCTGCTGCAATCTGCCCGGCGTGTTCTGCGCTCCAGACATGTTTGACCTACGCACATGTGTCTCCAAACAATAAACATGGGCACTCAAGTCTGAGCCCCCGATAAGACCTTTGACAATCCCGGCTAATCTTTTTGGGGAGGTGAAACCTGAAAGTAGCTACGTGAAGAACGATCCACCACCCCTCCTGTGGTCCACGTTGAACAAGTTCAAAGAGCAGCTGTGTTATTTCTAAAATGGTTTGTGCTAACTGTTGGTGATATTTTTGACACTATCACAGTTTTCACTTCAGGACATCGACCCTCCATCTTTTAGCTGCATTATAATGGTGAAAGAGCAGGGTTCCAGTTTTTACCTGACCATTATCGGTTGTGATCGGCTGTTGGTGAATTTCACAAATTTTCAGTCGATTTCAATTCATGGAGCAAAGATTGCAACAATTTTTTTGACCAAGAAACGCTCTAGATGGAGAGGTTGGGGGGGTGGGCGGTACATTCGGTTGTTCAGTGAACTCGTGTTTTCCCCCATTACTTTTAGTTGTTCGGAACAAAGTATGTGATAGAGTTGGAAGACTTTGGTTGTTTGGCAATGTTGACCGTTTTCTGTTTGATTTCAACTGTTCAGGCCAAGGTTGTTATCTGATCCTCTTCACTTATCGAGTATTTCCTTTTTCTGCAGCCAAGTTGTTTGTGGGGGTTTGATGGATGAGTGTGAGTGGTTGTTTGAAATAGTTTCCAGGAGATTTCAATTTGTTTGCAATGAAGTTGTCGACGGGGGATGGGAGCAATCGGGTGTTTGGCAAACTTTGGTGTTTCTCATCCATTTTTGGAGTAAAGTTTTCAACTGGGTTCAGTGTCATTAGCTGTTTGACAAAGTTGTCGGTTTCCTGGTCAATTTCCGTGGTTAGGAGTGAGATTGTCGACTGAAGTCGGTGTGACCAAAATTGTTAATTTCACCATTGATTCTATAGTTGAGGTGGAAAATTATTGCTCTTTTGTTCTGGGTATTTTTTTTCCTTTCTGCATAATTCTGCCGACTGAAGAAACACAACATGGCAAATGTACTAATGCTCTTACACAAAAACAGCTGGACCTTTTTTTTTTTTTTTTTTTTTTTAAACGTTTGCATCATCCGAAACGGTCAGCACTGTAGCGGAAGGATTTCGCGCCATGTCACGCAAAGAAAAGCAGACGGCGAGAAATCCATTGCGGTGTCGTCCGGAGAAATGAGGCCGCTAGAGACAAACTCCTGAAACGTCAATCACTGGCTTGACAACCATTTCTACACATTTAACACGGCCTCTTAAAAGTGGGTCTAAAGGGATACGGTGGAATGCCGTGAGAACTCAAAAAAAGAATGAAAGGAAGCCTCTTCTTCATTGGAGGTGGGGCAGTGGTCTCTCATCCCATTCGCATGCACAAAGACGTGTTTATCGTCCAGTGTCCATCATCACAGAAATGCATTTTAACACCCCAACCGCTCCTAAACCCCTCCCCCCAAACTTTTGGGTGGAAAAAATGGGATTTAGGAAAAAAAAAAAAGATCCTAAATTTATGGTGCTACAAACCATTTTTCAAAACAGGCTAAAATACATTTCACAGAGAGCCTTGAATATGCTTAGCTGTGCAACCCCCTTTCTTTTTGGTGATGAGTCGCCCAGGCGGCTCGCCAACGGGGGCCTCGTTAAAGGGCTCCCTGCAAAAGAGCCGCCAATTCGGGCCCCCGCAAGATTTAAGGGGGGAATGAGTTGAGGGTGTCGGGATGGTCAGCCGGAACATAAATGCCTGGCATTGTTTCTTGTGAGGAGATGTTCTCAGCGGGGAGTCAATAAAAACCCCAGTGGCAACACTGACGCTCGCAGCTCCGGGGGCTCCCCAAGGGAACACCCCAAGAGCCTCTGCCTGGGAAAAAACAGCTGAGGGGACCCCTCACACCATGTCTTTTTTTTTTTCCCCCCTTCCCCCTGCTAGGTTTATCATACAAGGACATGTATAGCGGCGTCACCTCTTGAAATCTCGATGCTGCTCCGCTCACCTCAAAACCTAAAATGAAACAGAAGCAACTTAGAGGCAAACTGGCCAGAGCTGTTAATTCCTCTGGTGGAAACAATTGGCGTGCATGCCTCTACCTATGAAAGTCTACATGTCTACACAGCGCACAGATGAGGCGGAGAAAAGGGGGGAGGGCCCACCGAGTCTTTTGTGGAACGTTCTTGCCTGCCTCGTCGCCGAGCCATGAGATGGGCGAACATGAAATCTGAGTGGAAAAGGCCCACAAAGGGTTGCAGGAGGATGACTAGGGAAGGAGCGCCGGGGGGAAAAGGGGGGTGGTTTGTCCCTACACCCCAGGCTTCCAGAAAGTAGCAAAACCCCACAGATCCCTGTGAAAGGAGTCCTTATGAGGACCTGGCTGTTACTCCAGCCCGGATTAAGAGGCTGCCAGATCCCGTATGGCTCTGTCTTTTTTTTTTTTTTTTTTTTTTTTTGAAATCTCTCACTCACAGGACGCACATTCTTGTGCGCTTTATTACAAACAGAAAAATTCAGACCATCCTTGTTTGGTACTGTTCTGCTGTTGAGAGTTGGTAATTCAATTCAAAGGACTTCTCAGTATCTGATCTCCAATCCACATGCATGTTCTGGGTTCCTTGCCAAAATAAGACTCCAGGAAACGGGCTTTAGATAAGGAGTTTTAAGAACGGATCGGAATTGCAAGTAAGGCTTTAAAGACTGGGTTACAGTTTTTAATTAGGGTTTCAAGACTGGGTTGGGGTTTTAAATTAAGATTTCCAGGTTGGCTTGGTTTCAAATGAAGGTTAAAACACAGGTTTTTCAAATTAGGGTTCCAAAACGGGATTAAGGTTTGCAAATGACTTTTGGAGATTAAAATTAGGGTTTAAAGACGGGGTTGGTTTACAAATTAGATTTACAAACTAAAGTTTGGGTTCCAATTCAGGGTTAGTGTTTCAAGAAATGGTTGGGGTCCCTCTGTAATTGGAAGAATACAGATGTTCACAACATCCAAAGGTGCGACATGCAATAATAATCCCAATGTTTGATCAAATTTAAAAAAGGTGAATGCATTGTAGGAGATGGCGATATATAATGATATTGAAATATTTATTTATTTGTGTCTCCAATTTACTTCACCCTACTTTGATTTGGGAACAAAAATTAGTGACACATCAAATGAGCGCGTCATCATTAGTTCCCTCTTGTTCATTTTCATCCATGTGAAATAAACAAAAGCATTCGCAACGAAAGCGATTTTTCTGTCATCTGTTTTGTCTTCGCGGCGAACGTCAAAGCGACCAGTCTCCTGGAAGCGAGAGGCGAGCCAGGAAGAATTCGGCTAAACTCGGGCGCCCGCGTGGATGTCAAGCCCCCCTCCACTCCCTTCTGCCCTGTCGCTGGCTAACTTCTCATTCAGGAAGATTTACAGTAATCTAGTTGATCAAAGACAGCATTGCAATCCCATTCCGCTAATCCGCTTTGATGGCGACTCGCGCGCATGTAATAATGCAGGCAAAGTTTTGGGGTTTTTTTTTTCCATTTGTCTGAATTCTTTCCCGGAAAACGAGCAAATTCTGAAACCCTTTAAACTTTATCTTAGAAGGGGCATATTTAAAGGAATGTTAGAGTGTTGCGATTTCATATATGTTTTGAGAAAGGGTTAGGGTTTCACATGAAAGTTTAAGTCAATTTTAGAGTTTAAAGGAGGAGAGAGGTTCAAATTAGGATTAGTGTTTTACAAGTATTAGATTTTCAAATGATTAATTCAGCTTTGGTCAAATTTGGAAATTTGGTTACGGTTCCACAAGCTTTCAAGAGAGTTGTTAGTTTCAAATTATTATAATAATAATTCTTAGATATTTTAAGACAAGGTCAGCATTTCAAATTAGGGTTAGTGTTAAATCAAATTGAGGTCCTCAACATTAGGATTTGACTCCTGGGTTAGGGTTTCCAATTCAGGGTTTCAAGACTGGGTTGTGGTTTCACATGATGGTTTTAAAGTATTTTAGTGTCGGTGTGTTTGTTACAAATTAAGGGTTCAAACTGGGATTAGGTTTCATAATTTATTTATATATTTTTCACCAAGTGCCCTACCTTTTGGTCTCGTGCAACGTTGTAATCATTATGACATTTGTTTCTCCTTTAACTGCATCAGCTGCCTTGAGGTTTATTAATAATGTGCATGCATTTTTTAAAATTATTATTTAGGTATCAAATTTGCAAGCAGTTACAGAAAATTTCAAACCCTATGTGTGTTTGTGTGTGCGTGTGTTCGATTTTAGGGATGGGGGTGGGGGACACAGTGTGAAATTATGTGGCGTATGCAACCCCTAGTGGTAACTGCGGGTGTTGCACTTTAGTCAAAGAAAAGTCTATTCAATAGGTCTAGAATATAAAGCCTTTAAATAAATATTATATATCCTGTATATTTATGTAAATATGAAGACCAGACGTAATGTTTTTTTGCAATTGTTAGGAATGTCTTTTCTTATTTCATGTGCTGTGCAAAGCTTCAAATACTGTGAGAAAATGTATAAAATATGGTAATCTTACAGAGCAAAATAGGCCCCCTTTTTTGAAAAACTTGACTTTTTTCCACAATCTCTCATTAATATACTGTCCTAGAAGGGTTAAAATTAAATATTCCATTCCATCTCTTGGAGTAGTCACCAGTTAGTCGCCGGTCACCAATGGAACACTGTTCACACTAACATCCTCAGCTGTGACTAATTCAGTCTTCTTTTCTTTTCTTTTTTTTTTTTGCCTTTATGCCTTTTAGCTTAACATTTTGGTTGTTCTAGACTTGATTGCACACTGTTCAAAACATGTTCATGATTTGCTGTGTTAAACTGCTGAAAAGAAGACAGCCTGGTATCAAATGTTTTGAAGGGGGGGGGGGGTCTAGTAGGTTAGGATCTGTTGAAACACTGTAGCGTGTGTGTGCGTACCATTCTTCAACTGTGTATACAAATACAATTCAAACTCACTTGAAACAGCAGTTGCTGGTGCAGTAGGGGGGGAAAAATACTAAACTAGCGTTGTAGCACTCAGCTAGCTAGTTACAGTCTTGTCACATTTATCGGCATCATTGATTTCAGAAAAAAAACTGTTGGACTTAAGTGGATTCGGTAAAATCAAACTGCTACCTGGAAAGAAAAAAAAAAGTACTGAACTGTGTATTTGGCATGATATACCCCTATTCGTCACCGTTTTGACAGCAGCACACTGCAGCTGTCTAAGATGATAGTTTAAGTTGCAAGACTGCACCTTTTTGCTGAAGCAATTGCAAATTGATTTATTCACCAGTCTGTTTGAGACAGAACTCGCCGAAGCGGAACATACCATGTCTGAAACATATGTTCACACCGACAATGTACAGTAACGGTTACATAACAAATCCAATTTATCTAAAAAGGGGGTAAGAAGCTAGTTTAGATGTCCAGTGTGGAAAAAGTCTGTCAGTAGGCCGCAAATTCCTTAGTCTATTCCAGCTTTCTCATTCAGTTTCAGTAACCTGCACACAAAGATCAGTTTGGAAACTTTCTACCAAGCATATTTATTCCCATATACAGTTACCACCTCGTGCATGATGTCACAAGTGAAAATTTCACACACATTAAGGTCACAGTCGCAAACACGGCGTGAGCTCATGGTTCTGGAACGCTAACCTTAGCGCGCTAACAGCCCCGGTGGAGCCCTCGTAATCGCCGTCCCTGCTCGTTATCCCGCCGGTGACGGAACAAGGTCTTGCGGAGGAAATAAAGTAGATTTAATTTGAGGAGGTGCGCATCATGCTGCAGACATCGAGACATTGGACACTGCCAGGCTTATCTCCAACACAGCCCGCTTGATAACGGCCTTCGGCTGAATGGCCCAGATCCTGTCGGTATTTCTTTTTTGGGGGCATTATAATGACCTCAATGTGAACCACTAAGTAGCAATGACCAATGAGGAGGAAGAGTCCATCTTTCCCACCCTTTCTAAGTGAATGTAGGGCAGTCTGAAGTGGGGTCATCCAGGCAAAGACAGATTTCAACGTCCACCCACCCAACAGTTGCCACTCGCGGCCTCTTTGTGCCCCGCTATCCTTTATAAGGAATCAATCATTCAACAACTTGCGACGAAAGGCGCATTCAGTTACTTAAAAGCCAGCAATGTCAACAACTACATTACCAGTGACACAGAGGAAGAAAAGTCCATTCATCCATTTTCCCATTCATTTCATCCTGTTCCAGGAGCCAATCCCAGAAATTTTAGGGTACAGTAAATGGTGGACTATCCTCTAAACAAATAAAACTGATTTCAATGGGGACACAACTACAGTACGTGAAATAATATACTGTACTGCATATCAAGAAATGTAAACCTGATGAGTCAGTGCATTCCGCAAACACATCCCAACATATGAAAAACACAGTTGTGCGCACGCTACGCCGCACGGCTAGCACATTTCAAAACGGGGATACGCTTGTCTTCTTTTGATGGCGTCCGGCAAGCTGTGAAGGCGAGATAAGCGGGGCTGGCATTTTTCTTGGCGGCGGTTGTGTCTCCGACTTGGCCCATTATCATGAGAAAGAGGCAGGGAATTAGCCCGGAACACTGATTCATGTTCAAAATTGGGATTAGCAATCTTGGCCAGTCAAATCCCTTCAAAACGCAAGCGAATAAAACGGCAGATAACAACCGAGCGCCCGGATGGGTGATGCCGTTTGTATTTATTGTTACAGTACAATAAACATCATTTTAAAATTGTTTTATAGACACTCATCCCTTGCACATCACTGAGAATTGTAATGCGCTTAGTTTTTTTGTTTTGTTTTGAATAATCTCTCTATTTTGAAATGCATATGTTTTTTCATTTAAAAAAAAAAAAAAAAAAAAAAACTTGGCTTTCTTTCTTTGACCCCACAAATTTTGCTCCTTTGGAAGGTTCTGGAGCAGCAAGCACCTCTTTTTTGGCTCTCAGGAAAATTACGCGGCGCTGACGTATTAGCAGCTAGCACATCTCCCACCTGATTTTTTAATTGTGTTTTCTTAGTCAAATTTTTTTTTTCCCCCCCTCATTAGGGTAGTGCATATGTTGGAGCCCACATCGTAGCTGATTTTGGATGAGAGGCGGGACTACACGGTGGATTGGTCATCTGCCAATCACTGATTGGTTGACACATCCACCATTAACACTCAGATTAGCACCTATGGATGTCACCCATTGAGAAGTAGCCATTTCTGGCAAATTCTGAAACCTGAACTGGAACTAAAAAAAACATTCATCTCAGACACCAATTTTTCCTTGGGTGTTGCTATAGAGTAAAGTTTGCAATTTATTATATTTTCCTTGCTTGGAGCAAGTTTTCCCGCCACGTGTTGTGACGAGTTTAATGACGCAAATGCATATAGCAAGCGTTTTAATTCTGATGGATGAAAGCAGAGTGGAAAAAGCGTTTAAGAAAAAAAAAAAAAACCTGCCGCCGTCGTCGGGTGGAGAATCGAGTGAAGTCGTGTGGCTCCTCATTAAGGCTTGAAGAAGCTTAGCTGCAGTCTGCCACTCCCGCCAAATGAACACTTTGCGTGCACACACACACACACTTACACACACTAACCTTATCATTGAGTGCCGGTGGTTATTACACAGCATCTGTCTGTGCTGATTAAAGGAGGAACACACACAGGGATGCGAGTCACGAGAGCGAGGGAATGCTGCGGCTGCAAATTATTCTCTTTATTCCATTTGCACCGTCACTGCGTTCATGCAGCATCTTGTACAGTAATTCAAAATCATCGGCTCAATTATTAGTGTGTGCTTTGATGCTAATGATGAAACTGAACTTTACGCTTGATCTTGAATGAAATGAAATCAAGCAAGCAAGTTAGTGCCATCCCAAAACTCAGTCGCGCCTGGACTAAGGTTGGAAAAATTTGGGCCCTCTAGGAATAATTTTGTTTTTATTACATTTCCCTTGGCGTCAACATACAAGAATTTGTGTGACCAAATTTGGTGGCCCTCTCAACCAAAGGAAGAAGCATGAAAACACCTCAAGGATGCATCCCAGACTGTGGTTTGAAGCAATTATTTTGGGGACAAATTGGCGGAAAAAAAAGGGTCAGAAAGTTAGACCAAAGAAAAATTGCCCCACAGCACTAATTTCTTTGCACACAAACAATGTTCTTTTATAACAGGATTTACGAACAAGTCTCAAGGACTCATGCTCAGGAATAGGAAAAATAAGAAGGGATCTTATGTGGGCAGAGTAGGACACCAGAATTTCACAAGTTAAAGGTGAAATCCAGTGCTTTTCATGAACACTATCCAATAGGTCATGTAATATGTACCTTATTTTGACAACGTTATGTTAAATCCTCTCATTTAATAATGTTTTGAGAAGATTTTTCACGACAATTATGAATTTTCAGGTGCGCTGCTATTTTCACGAGTCACATGACCTACGTGGGCAGATGTGACGTGTACCGTGACGCAACAAAGGCTCGATTACATGGGACACCAAATATGCCCAGCGCCGATTTCTTGTATTTGTCCTCACCTGATGAAGAAATAGCAGTATCGGCATCAGTCACCACCGAAGCTCAGCGAAAGGCCTCCCCGGTCGTCAAAGCTCGTCTCGCGTGAGCTTCGGCGTCCAGGAAGGCCTTGAGCTGAGCTTCGGCGTCCGGGGCTAACGGCCTCCGCCGCCTGGAAGCTTGGCCCGCCACCTGAGCTTGCTCGTCAGACTCCGTGTCCTTCCCGTCCAAAGAACCATCCACGGCTGCCAGCCCGGAGCTCCCAGGGGCCTTTGTTTACGCACTTATGTCGCGTGTAGAGCTCACAGTAGGCAGACTCCGCGTCATTCCGCCTGAAGAACCATCTGAATATTCAACATTAATTACAGCCACAGGTTCAAATCTGTACGGAAGCATTCCTCCGTCTTCCCGATCAACCGATACTGCTATTTATTCATCAGATGAGGATAAATCCGAGAAATCAGTGCTGGGCATAAATGGTGTCCCGTGTAATTGAGCATTTGGAACGACAGTACATGCCACATCCGCCCACGTAGGTCATGTGACTTGCGAAAATTTGTGAATTGTCGATTAAAAAATCTTCTCCAAACACTTTTAAATGAGAGGATTTAACGTCACATTGTCAAAATAGGGTACTTATTACATGACCTATTGGATACACATACCATAGTATAGCATAGCACTGGATTTCCCCTTTAAAGGATTCGCCATGAAAACGAGGGAGCAAGGGCCCACAACAGTGAGGGGTGTTTTGCACGTTTCCCAATCCCCCCCTCGCCCCTGAAAAAAAAAGTCTCATGCACCCATGATCAATTTTACAAGGAAGTCGGCCAGGTTGCATCCAATTTCTAGCTTTACAACCTCAGATTTATGACTAGTAAATCAATTGAGCCTAATAGTGACCGCAAATGTACTATATCGTCACAGATGCATTGTCTATTTGTGCAAATGTTGAGTAAACTGCACCCCAGTCAGCCTCAACCTCAGCAGGAAAGAAAAAAAAGATCCTTGGTTATTTACAAGACGCTAATGAATTACATTATTTAATCCGCACCATCAGCGCTGTAATTAAGAAGTGGTAAAGGCTTGGATTTCACATGGTGAAGGATTAATATGCAGTCAAGTTCAAGGCAAAACATGGAGATTGAACTACATGGGTGAACTGTGATTTAATTACAAATTATACAGGACTATATGTTATAGCTGGTTGTAATTGAAGGCAAGTCATAGTGTTACAGAATTAAATGTAGCGATCGACTAATGATGTCTAGTGGAGAGGAACGGCAACATTTGTCCGACTTTTTATGTCCGCTTAAATTCACATGAACACAAACATTCTGCTTTATTTCCAGCAACATGCACACTAATCCCCTCTCCATGCTACGTATTATGGGGTTAAGCCTTTATGAAGGCGGACCTACTCCATGTCTTACATTGATTTGGCCATGATAAAGTAGCTGTGATCACACACTTTAAAAAGGCGAGGAAAATCAAAGCCCAGTTGCGGACATCAAATATGGCTTATATTTTGTGTGATTAGGTACAGAATTTCTGTGCAAGTTAGAAATGTAAAATAGCCTTACATTCTCCTATAATCAGCTTTCAGGCGATTGGGCAAAAAAATTTAGTTTGAAAATTGTCCACTTATGAACAACAAAAATTGCTTGAACTTTTTTGCCCAAAGAGCTACCTCCGGACAATGGACCTTTCCGATGGCGAGCTTAAGCTCCGCCCCCATAGCCGTGTCCCACAAGCTTCCAAAATGGCGATTGAACATAACATGTTTGAAGTCGATTTTCTATCGCATATTCCAGATAATATTGGGGTATGTTTTTTTGCCAAATGCGTCAGACTTGTCCAAGAGTGTTCTACAGAGAGGTCTCAACTATTTCACGCAAGGATATGGACACGGAATTAAGCTTTTGGACAGAACAGGACGCAATGTCAGAGGTACAGCAAAATGTTGGCGATCGATGCAAAAAAACTCTGATGCCTCACAAACTACATGTTGAAATCCAACAGGATAAAATAGTGGAATCGTGCTGCAAACGTAAAGCAGGGTGAGTACTTTTTACTTGGAAAGATCGCAAGTAATTGTAGTCTTTATAAGTGAGTGGTTGTGTTCATTTGACTTGGCTCTTAATTGGCCCCAGTGCTCTGTCTTAAAAGTCCAATGAGATCAAAATAGGCAAATAGACATTTCTCTTGCATGACATCACGCATTTATGTATCACTAACCCGACTCTTCGGCATAAAACATTGCACACTTCATTCAGAAGGTCAGTGATACACTAACAAAGTGAAAATTGTTCTCCTGCAATGTATAAAGCACCGATAATAATTAAATCAAACTCAGAGAAGATACTTCTCTTTCACTTACCTTTAAACATACAGCCTTGTGTTTGTTGGTAGTGTTCACATTTAGTTGTACGTGCGGTCTTCCGCAAGCCTTAATGCATCGTAGACACTTCGTCAACTGTGTTTTAGGCTACGGAAAATGAATCAACCTGGCCCCTTGTGACCTAGCCAGATATCTTTCATCAGAATTGTATGTTCCCCAAGCGCATCTGAGGACCATTTTCTTCGTAACGTTAACTTTTCCAAGCGCACGCTACTCACAACCAACATTGCTTGTGGGACAATAGGGCGAGAGGGGCGTGTCAAACCAGGGGTCAAGACAATGCGGCTATCTGATTGGCTATTATTGTACAAGTGATTGACAGGTCGGAAAGGTCCATAGTGCAGTTACGTGTCAAATGCTATAGTCATTTAGATTTTGTTTTCTTCTCTTGGGCGCTCTCTATATCTCGAAACTCTAATTTATTCTACTATACTATGTATATACTACTGAATAGTGAGGGACTTGAATAATTAATGACCCATAGCCTAATTAGCCAGGATGGAACTACTTGTCTGAGCCAAAGAGCATCAGTACCCTGGACATCTATTGACTTCATGTTGCTTCATCAAAGCCGAGGGTGCAGCGGTGGGTGTCTTCCCCCTTGCTAAAGCTAAAGTAGTGCGACTTCCATTGGGAATGCCACCACCTGGTCGCCGGTGCCCTTTTTTTGATCGCCCCAGGCTACGTGCTGATCACACGGGTCTGGCTGGGTGTTTAACGTGTACGCTCGCTGAACTGAAGTTGATAGTTCTGCCCCGCGCAACTCTCAGCGGTCCTCATTTGGCCTCCGCCCGACGCGATCCATCACTCGGCGCACAAAGGGACAAAGGAAGGCCTGTACCGCCGGAGGCTAGCCCCTCTTCTGGGCTGGGGTGAGGTGTTACGGTGGAACTACCCCATTCTCTGCCTTCCACAGAAGGGTTAATGACGGCGTGAATGAGCGGCTATTGTCGCGCGGCTGATAGACCGTCTATTGTGGCAGTGGGACAATTGGCTGGACTTTTAAAAAGATCAGGGTTTTACCTCGCACAGCTCAAAGAGAACCTGTCTGCTTGTTTTTTTTTTTTATGTGCAATGGGCTGCGCTAGCACCCAGTCTGTTCAATGGCCGCCTTTGATTGGGCAGGACAAAAGGGGGAGGTGGGAGTGAGTGTGCACTCGGGCGTCAATCTTTAACCTGTACACTGACAAAAACACCATAGAGAGCCCAAGCCTCAGCCAGCAATATAGTGACTACTATTCGTGAATAAGCATGATGTGAATTGCCTTTTTCTCTCTCCCTATAATAGGTTCAACTATTTGCCTAGAATACTTGCAACTCTAACTATACCACTAACTATCCATCCATTTTCTACCGCTTCTCCAGGTCGGGTCACGGGGGAAGTACCTTCAGCAAGGATACCCAGACTTCCCTTTCCCCGGCCACTTCTTCCAGCTCTACCGGAGGGATCCCGAGGCGTTCCCAGGCCAGCCGAGAGACATAGTCTCTTCAGCGTGTCCTGGGTCATTCCCGGGGTCTCTTTCCGGTGAGACACGCATGGAACACCTCACCAGGGAGGCGTCCGGGAATCGTTCAGATCAGATGCCCCAGCCACCTCATCTCCCTCCCCTCAATCCGGAGGAGCAGCGGCTCAACACTGAGTCCCTTCTGGATGACCGACCTTCTCACCCTTGGCGATCCGATCCCCGGCTACAGAAACTAGCTCTAGGGACAGGGAATGTCACCACAAACTACAATCGTGCAAATGTTATTTCGAACTCATCTTACATTAGCCTTAAAAATAAATAGCTGAGTTGATTTTTCTGGCTCCTTGGCACCCTATAAAAATACCAATAACTAGTAAGTATCTTTCAGCTTGTCCCTTTCGGGGTCGCCACAGCGTGTCATCTCAGATGAACGCACATATATGTTTGGCACAATTTTTACGCCGGATGCCCTTCCTGACGCAACCCTTCTCAGGGAGTGGAGGCCCCAGTGGGATACGAACCCACAACCCCTGGTTTACCAAACCAGTGCTCTTACCGCTGAGCTACAGGGCCTCTATAAAAATACCAATAACTACTTTCCCATTATTATTTTTGACCCAGTGATGCTCTGCAAACAATTTTTGAACCAACTGATCAACTGTTTGAGTGGTTGAAGTTATTTCTTTTCATTTAACCAGTTGGGAGGCTCCAGAACACCTACAACTTTTGATTGATTTAAGTCATTTTGAGAATTTTTATGCACATGTAGAAAATTGAGTTGTCGTATTTCCTTGGTCTTCATGAATTGACTCAATTGTAATGTACAGTACTATATTTTTCAGGTCCAAATACCTGTGACTTAAAATTTTGTCCTTTAAAATCCAATCAGCATGACCAATTATGCACAGGTCAGTCACAAACTGAAGAAAACATTTTCTCAAGAAATGGCTATTTCGTGAAAGGATTTTAAAGAAACAGCTAAATATTTCCTAATATAATTTTCTTTAGCATTAAAACATATTTGTGTAATGTCTTATTCTTATATGCAGTAGGTATGAATTCAGTAGTCCACCCCCTATGGCAGGCAAATTGGGGCTGTATGTGGCCACTGAACTACGTGTTTGACACCTGATGTACAGTATCCTTCACTAACTTTTCAAACATGAGCACTTTTCATATTTGTTGCAGTGTTCGAATTGTGCAATGCAGAAAACTGAAAAGCAATCAAAGAAGTGCAGACTTTGGGAACGCTCGGGCCCAAATAATGGTGGTTTTGCATCCATTTTCTTTCACGTTGGCTACCAGCTGATATCCAGCTGGTGTGACACAAAACAGCAGCGTGGTGGAAAATTCACATAAAAATCTGACGATCTCAATTAGGTAGCTCACTAAATATGCTTAATTTTGCACCCTGGTGCTAACTGGCCAAAGAAAAACTAATTAAAATTACCGTAGTGTAGCTTTTACATACTCATGCTAACCCATTAATGTACGAGGTTTTTTTTTTTGCCAATTTCACATCCACTCAAAAACTATTTTAAAATTTTGAATTTTATCTTTTAAATAAAACCATAACTTAACCACTCCACTAGGCCCATTGCAAAATAGAAGTCCATGTTTGAAGAATTACAAAAAAAAAAAAAAAAAAAAAAAAGGTCTCTGTTGTGTTGCAGAATGACCTCACACTACTTAAGTTCGTTTAGCTCATTTGGCTCACTAGTTGTAATTGGACTCTAAAAATATTCGCCACAGTTTTAGCCCTAAGATAGGACACAATAAAACCGAGTGTCACCCAAAAACGCAGCTTTGTGCGGCCTCATTGCATTTTTACGACTCAATTCCACCCCTTTCTGCTGACACAGCGTCTACAATCCTGCCATTTAATTTCCAATAAGTGCAAATTGTCCCTGCCATTTTACGGCCATGCTGAGTTTGGGTGCAGTTTTTTTTGGGGGGGTGTGGGGTGGGGCTTGTAAAGATTAACACGGCACAAAAGCTATTTCGCTACCTCTTGTGTTAGGGTAAGCATTGACATCATTGGTTTATTAGCATAGAACAGCAGTCATTTAAGTTTAATCCTGGAAACAGAAATTGGTTTTTGATTAGTTTTTCTTTAATTGATCAACAAAGTAAGTGCAAATTTAATAAAACCAAGATCAGCTTAGTTCGGTACATCAGTTTACAGCGAAACAATGCATGCACGTCTCACTAGTCTAACTGTGTGGAAAAGAATAGAACTATACACTGGTGAAGTGTTGGATGAACATATTAAATGTAAATAGATTGTGAACAAGGTAGCGAGATAGCATGTAAAAAATAGTTTTATATGGTATAAATGGTTGAAAATTAAAATACATTATATACTGTAAAATATAATGTGAAAGCAAACATTACATCCTCTATCAATGTACAGTCTGTATAGCTAAGCAATTCAGAATGAAATTAAATGTATTAAATATGTAAACAAAACATGATGTTGCAATGTATACAAAAAGCAGCTGGAATAGTCAGCAGCATTTCAAAAAACTGTTATTGGTCTAAGTCACAGGTGTCAAATTTAAGACCTGGGAGCCAGATGCGGCCAGCCGCATGATTTTACGTGGCCCACGAAAGCAAATCATGTGTATGACCTTCCATGATTTTTCAAACATCAACAATAGTTGAAAAACCCATTACCCTTGATTTCTGATTCCAAAACTAGTTGGTAAATTTAATGTGTAAATATGATGGGTCATTTAAAGATTTTCATGGTTTCAGTCATAATGCCCTCTGACAGAAACCCTAACTACAGTGTGGCCCGCGATAAGAATGAGTTTGATACCCTTTGGTCTAAGTAGTCAATGCATATGCAGTTGAGTAAAACTAAATGAATAATATAATTAATAAACAGAATGCTGTACTGCCATGAACTGCTTGGCTTGAAAACACAAACGTACGTGACTGTGAATAGTCCGTACATGAGTAGTTGAGACCAAAATGCTGGCATGCATACAACTTTTTAACTACAAAAACACAGAACATCAATAGCTGCAAAATTACAGTATCAGAACAAATACGTACTTGAGAATCAAACGACAAGGATGGAGAAATACAATCCAAAGCAGCTGTGAATGTGAACAGCAGCAATATAAGAATGACAGTATGCATGAAAGAAAAGGCATACGTGTATTAACCTAATATTGCAGTATACACGGAAGGCAGAAGTAATAGTCAGCGGCATTGTGTGCGCCAACTACCGCACGACCCAATCATCCACTTTGGTCAGCACTTGAGCCGTTTTCTGAGACAATGCGCAGCTTCCCGGGTTGCCTTTAAAACGCCTCTGGCGGCGTTACGCGCTCTAATTGCGGCTCAAGCTCTCGACTTTACAGTGAAAGTTTCCCGTCAATGGGGAATTCGCCCCCCTCCTGTCCAGCCGGCCCCCTTCCCCTGGCAAAGACAATGTGTTTTTACAGCACCTCATTAATGACAGCGTGATGGCACTTTGAAAGGAGGACTCCCCTTTGCTGGAAAGTTGCTTCATTCGAAGCCGATTGCTGTGGATTAAGGCACTTGTGGCCTTTGTGGACCTCATTCTCTCCCCCCCCCCCCTCTTCTTATTACTAGCATTAGCATCCAAATGTCCCGCGTGATTTAAAGAGCTTGACAGGAGAAATAAAGTCCCATTTGCATTTGACTCGTTCTTCAGTGCAGCGGGCCGGCAGCTCCAAGCTTGAAAGGCCGCATCTGTTTTCGTCTTTAAATGTTAAACGTAACAAAGGGTGTTGACTGTTAAAGCACTCAATTTATCACCATCAAATAATAATTAAATGGGGTTTTTATTGCGCCAAAGTTTCCTGTCAGCTTAGGAACATCGAATCACACTTTTGCTTTTGTATGATTTTGAGTATTGAAGCTGGTACAGTAATCAGTCCAGATTAAATATTTCTATTTGTGTGCGTATGCAAACGTAGCCCGTCATTGTTGGAATTGTCCAATAATGCTTACGTCTTTGTTCAAATTTGCTCATATTTGAGTTATGAATGTCAGATAGTGCTTACATTTGTCTAAGATGGGCATCCACACTTACTGCTGGAATTAAAATTTTGTATAGTCACTCCAGTGTGTAGTCGAGCTGAGTTGTGAGCACACTACCTCAGGGGTCACCAATGCGGTGCCTGCGGGCGAATGGTAGCCCACGAGGTCCATATAAGGCACCCGTGAGGCATGTTCTCAAAATACCATAGGCCACAAATTACTATTATTTGTGCTTTAAATCCTGAATCTGACTTACTTATTTATGTGAATTAAAATTTCAAAATACCTGTAATGTCATTTACCACAATAAAAAAAATATATTTTATGTATGTATGTAATGAAGTGAGTCTAAAATTTGCTGCAAACAGGTCACGTAGCCCTTAATACGATCGGTGCTCACGTAGTAGCCCTCGGCCTCAAAAAGGTTCCTGAGCCCTGCACTACCTTGATATTGTGTATTACCTTGCGTATTTTGTGTGAAAGTTGATCGTTGTTCAAAAGCAGCCCGATCATGAAGCTCAAATATCACTTCTATTTCTAAACGATTTCTTGAAAACATTTTGTGGCTATAAGTGTAGTTATTTGGGTTAAACAGAGCTTTACATTTTGTACCATTTCTTAGCTTTTAAATAAAAGTAAATTGGTGGAGAGTAGCTGAGCTATGAACCAGTACTAATATTTTTTTTTTATTTGAAATTTTGAAAAGAATTTTTGGGAAAAAAAATTCCTGTAATCCAATGTGAAATTTATGTGAAAAGTTATTTGTATGATTTCCTCACTAAGTTTGGATAATTGGACCGTTATTCTTGAAAACTGCTTACATTTTTGTATGATTTGGTCTACATCTCTGATTTAAACATGATGATTTAAAATTTATACACAGATGAGACAAATTCGTCCAGGATGTTGCCACATACAGAAGTTGAGTTCTTCTTTGAAGTGAGTAGATTTTAAGGTCCAAATGGGCTATGGAGACCTTCCCATTGTGTCCCGTCTTGGGGGTCACGACAAGTGGAAGCGAAGCCCAGCTGGTATCTTCTGCCAGATGATGGAACAGAACAGGAACTGCCGCTCAGCTGCTCCACCTGCCGCCCCTACAACTCGGCCCTGGGGGTTGCCCGGGAGCTCCCGCTGGGCGGCGTCACGGCAACCAAAAGCGCTCCCCCGCCGACCGGGGCCAAGCTGTTACATGTCAGCGCAAGTTGCCGGCTTCATTAGCATATAAAGAGAAGAGAGGCAGCATCATCTGGGGCCATACTGCACCCCCGAGGTCCCCTCAAATGACTCTTGAGCACCTTGCCCGGGTTTCTGTACAGCTAGAAGTTGCTCGCCCCATCTTTAGTTTGTCAGGGAGGGTGCAATATTTTGACAATAGCGTAGGACTGAGAAAAGATAAACATCCAGGAAGGCTGGAATTGGCAACATTGCCAAGATTGACCAGAATTACAGTGGAAAATCGTTTCACGTCCATTCAGGAAAATGAAGAAATTTGAGATGGTTTACGACAGACCAGGATTAGGATAAAACAATAATCCAGGAAAATTGGTTGACCTCATGTTGGAAAACTGTCCAGTTATGAATATCAAATAGTGGTGATGTTTTTGTACAGTTTTTCAAAATATTTTGTCTGTCAGTCTCTTAAAATGGTCCAAGTATGAATTTCATTTCCCAGTTCCCAGTCAGGTTGGAAGGAATACAGTCATGGGCTCCATTTTTATTTAGTTTTTTTTTTTTTTGGTATTACTTTGTACATTTTATAGTTTAACCAGAGTTGCTGGAGGTTCAGAGGTCAAATGGCTCAATTCTGATCAATGGTCTGTTAATGAAAGGAGACCTCATCAAAAGCTCATCAGCAACAACTTTGACCGATGATTTTGTTGTATGGTACTAAGCAGTACTGGTTCTGGTACCTGGTGAGCCGAGGTAATGTCGACCGTCTGCTCGTTGCTCATTGGTCAAGCAGATACGTCATTGCAGACACTGCTAGAAATGACAAAAATAAACGTTTGCATAACCAATTTGCAGTGCCTCTGTTACACTGCGATCTCCCTTTGCCTGTCCGATGTTGACCAATTACGCCTTTATTGACCATCCTATGGCATGTTTTGTCTCGCTTCAGGGTTCTAATGATTTTTTTTTAATTGGAAGAAGATGGAACAATAGAGCCATGTTTACTTGTAAATCAGGTGCTGATACGACGTCCGGCTGCGTCCGCGTTCATTGCGCGCCAGGCTGATAACACTTATCTGTTTCTGACTGTAAGTTCTTCGAGTCCACCGGTCCTCTTGTCCTGCAGAACCTTGATTAGCGCCGCCTAGTTTTGGACACGGGTTAGGGTTAGTCTTGTATACTATTTATTGTGTATGGTGTAAGCAGAGCTGTGCACATCGAGCCTCTTTTAATCCCTTTTGGGGTCTGATTTCAAGAAAACACGAAATGACTGGGAGTTCAAACTGGGTGAATTTCCGGCATGTCAGAAATGACAGAGTTACGACTGGATTTCCCAACCTCCAAGACGGCAAACTCCTTATGGATTTGCCTTGTAATTAGCGTCTGTGAATGTCCTCTTGATTTGTTTTGACAGATGACATTTCGAAGGCGAGCTTGCAACACCAACAGGACTAAAGTGGATCAGCAAGGACTCAAATGTGCAGTTTGAGCGCTTCAATTGTTGGCATTGTCTTTGTGTCGCAGGAAATTTACTTGGGCCGCAAGCGTTAACTTGGAATGCAAAAGTAACACTCGCAAGATTGTAGCTCAAGAGTTTCCAGATGTTTTAGCGCTTGTCAGGACCACTTTTCCACCACTCCAGGTGGCGTCCAGATGCAGGGTCACACCATCCCTACTCGGGGGTGACTTAAAACGTGTCGTAAAAAAATGAAGGAAGAAGAAAAACAGCTCGCAGAAGGAGTCCAATAAGATGGACTTCCTCTCAGCGTTGCACTAATGTTGTGGCAGCTCGTTGGGGTGGGAGTTGACACATTAGCCCGGTGGGAGTGGGGTCAGGGTATGGGGTGTCGCCACGCGTTCTGTTCTGGATCAGCGAGAGCGCAAAGTGGCAGCTCGGGTTCACTTCAGGCCTTTGACTTATTGCCAGGTGCCAAAAGCAAGAAAACACGGCAGCAAATTTCTTTCTTCCAAATGTCCTGGTAGTGTCGCCTGTCGCTTTGAGGCCCAATAGCGTGCGCCATTAGTGTTGGACTTTTTGACCAGGTCCAGCAGATGGCACTGTGGGGGGGGGGGGGAGCATTTTAGTTGGGACTACAGAGAAATGATTCCATAAGGCTTGTTGAGCTGCACTATTGTTAGAGACCAAGAGTCGGGAACCTTTTCGACTGAGGGAGCCATAAAGGCCAAATATTTAAAAATGTAATTTCAAAAGAGCCATACAGTATTTTCAAAAGCAAGTACAGGTGTATTTGTGGATTTATGTAAGACCAACACTTTTAGATTACAATAAGTCTCTCAATTATATCAAATAACATTGTTACACTGTTGCTCACCAATGATGACAAAAGTACTTCTTACCATTAATGCGACAACTCGTGCTGCAAGGTTTTGCTGATGGCTTTGGAGTCTGTCGTATATCAGATTAGGCTTCACGCAGGCATTGAGACTTCCATCCGTTCATCGTGAAGGTAATTAAATTTGATTTGCCATCATGCCGGTACAACGGTGAACAGTTCTTGCCAGCAAATTATTATTAAGATTATCTTGTCTTTATGCAGAGTTGGCAAAATGTTGATTGGCAACGTCGAGGACGAATGCTCTGGCATACTCCCCATCTGTGAATTTAAACACAGCAGAACCCTCCCTCTCCACAAAAGCTGTCTATTCTTGTTGAAAACTTCAGTACGCCGCATATTTTTGTCTTTGAGTGACTCTTTGCCAAAAGCGTTTCCATAATTAGTTGTTCCGACACGATCAGCGTTAGACCCTTCTGCACCTCTGGACATAGACTACCACGCAAAAACTACAGCAAACCCAATAGGCCAAACTGTGTCAATGTCAATTGCGTTGCCTCCTACACTTAACTACGGGAACCTCAATAGGACAAACCTTATCTGCACGACAGAAATCACATGTACAGTATGTCGTTATGAGGGTCCGCGAGCCATATGCAACCACCAAAAGAGCCAGGTATGGCTCACGAGCCATAGGGAATGAATACGTGCATGTATGGCGGCACGGTGGCGCAGCTGGAAAGCGGTGGCCTCACAGTTCTGAGGTCCTGGGTTTGATCCCGGACCCGCCTGTGTGGAGTTTGCACGTTCTCCCCGTACTTGCATGGGTTTTCCCCGGCCATTCCATTTCCCAAAAACGTGCAACATTAATTGGACACTCTAAATTGCCCCTAGGTGTGATTGTGAGTGTGGCTGTTTGTCTCTGTGCCCGGCGATTGGCTGGCAACGAGTTCAGGGTGTATCCCGAATCCTGCCCGTTGACAGCTGGGATAGGCTCCAGCACACCCCGTGACCCTCGTGAGGATAAGCGGCTAAGAAAATGGATGGATGGATCTATGGCTGTATATGAATTCTGCCAAGCAACAGCTTATAACCCTTAGTTTTACTTCAGGTGTATATCATAAATTTCGTAAATGAACATTTTTGTGGATATTTGAGTACTTTATCATAGGCAATAAAATCATATATGAAAATGCCTGAGGAATTCTGCCTCGCACCATTGGCCAAAATTGGCGTTAGAAACTTGTATTTATTTTCCATGAGGTTTGATACTTTGTTGTTGGACTTAATGCAAATGGTTAATCGATGTTTGTAATTTTCCTGGGTGAAAAACACACATGCTGTAAAATGTTCTTGTTAGTTGTGCAAAGTTGTAATAACCCAAAATGCAGCAGAGGCTTCCAAGGGCGTCCACTCTGCCACACCTCACAGAAATGATGCCTCTCTAATGGACTGGGGGGCCGACTATATTGGGCTGCCTCAGGAACCCCCTGCACCTCCCCACTTTTTTTTTTTTTTAAACGGCAGCCATAAAATTCAGTGACCCATATAGGAATATGTCGACCATATGGCCTTTCAGTGTGTGCATGTGATTTAGTGCAGTGAGCGCAACAGTGTTTTTAATGCGTCGAGCTAAGTAGCTAACATCCTCCTCGAAGGACTGCCATCAAAATGACAATCTTTCTTTTTCTTTTAATTAAAACCGTAAACACTCATTAAAGCAGTCAAGCATGCTGTGCGCTTGGAAAGCAGCAGCTTATTAGCTGAAAGGAGAAATCGTGCAGAGCGAACCAAGGAGGATCATAATTAATCTATCACGTTGTTCTTTAACTGACAAGCAAACGAATGAGATAAATAAATGACGAACAGACAAACCTAGAAAGTATCTGACCAAGTAGCTGATGTACCAACTTCACGAGCTGTCTTTTATTTAAGCTTCAACCTTTAGCCATGCAATGTATAAGGATGTCAATTTTTCAGATTGGCTTCATAAGCTTGGTTGCTGTCTTTGATGCGCTCATGTTGATGGACGGCTGAGGGTGCACCCCGACCCCACCCGTGACCTTCATGGCAGGGTGGAAGCATGCAAGGAATTAGAAATGTATGGTGTGGGCTAAATCTTTGTTTATTAGGTAAGGAAGTTGGGGCCTCGTTGGCGTGTGATGCCAAATTACCAGTGCGCTAATGCTAACTATGCCAATGTAGAAAATGAGGCCGCACGACACAAATCCGCCGTACCCGGCGGCTTCTCTGGCGGCGGCGATGGCAAACAGATGGTGTCGAGGCCCGTGAACCTCTCATACCTTGTGCTATTTGCATTTCATGAGCCTTAATTGCATCTTCTGACCGAGCCCCCTCACTCTTAAAGACCCCCACGCACCTCACTACCAGCTAGTGATAGATGACGACGGCGAACATTCTTTTTGTAGAATAAAGATCTGAAATCTGGTTTTAAAAAAAAAAAAGAAAAGGAAATTTGGACCATTCTAGCATAGGAGCTAACATGTTAGCTTTGCATCAAAGTAGTTATTCGGTCACTGTGATTTGATAGGCGCGAATCCGCCCGTGCGCCATCGCACTCGCAAATCTGCACAGTCAAGCACGAAAAGTCACGCGTGTAAAATTTGGTACGAGTCAAAATACATAAGTAGACGTCGCTTATTTTGTGTAGTTTTGACCAATATTCCCTCGAAGCTGCGCCACTGCGCAGTTGTTGCACACTCTCAGTGCACATGAAAACCGATCCGGTGCAGTGAACCACAGCCTGTTGTCTCTTTTTTTTTTAAACGTGGAAGCACACAGCCTCTTGACAACGAGCTGCTGCTCAGCCAGCTTCTACTTCCTAGTTTACCTGACACCGCCCCCCTCTGGTCTTAAAGGGATACACTCATAATTACAAACAGAACACACACCTGCAACTTTATATCTGCGAGCATGACTGGTTGACCACACGCGTGTCTTTATATCTACACTTGTACATTTTTTAAATGTGAGTAACTGCTTATTTTACCATAAAATGTAATATATAATTTCTGTGGCAGTTGATCCACATTAATGTAAGGTTGGTGGATAATTTGGTATCAGGAGAAATATTGCAAATTCCAGGAAGTGGGATAGTGGTGACAAACATTTTGTATAGTGTCATTATCATTTGATCTGTCTTTTTGTATTACCAAAGAGGAAAACAATCGATGAAAACCAGATTTTTTTTTTTTGTTCAGGCCTCGTTTGAAGGGGAATCGATTTTGCTTGGCGTCTCACTTTGTTTCCTATAACCAACTCGACTTTTTGATCGTTTTAAAATTACTAACTTCCATTATCAATGACTGATGCCAGATGAATGAAAATGAGACAAGGAACAGTAGTGGCACTTTTAGCCATCGCAGTGTTAATGAATTGGGGGAGGGGGGGGGAGACAGAGTGAGAGAGAGAGAGAGAGAGAGAGAGAGAGAGAGAGAGAGTGTTCTGGCGTCAGGAGACTCTTCGCCGTCCCAAATTTTGTGAATTGAGCTGTACTATTAACAGTTGTCCACACGGGGTCAGTGCTCGCTCGTCCTTTTATGTTGATTGCGCCTTGTTGCACTGAGCAACGAAAGCCGACAGATGGCAGTGTCTCACTTTGCTTGAATTTTTATCGAGCGGTACTGGAGATTGGAATATGTCGAACATTTCAGCATTTTTGGACGTCTGGAAGTCGTGATATGGATATTCTCATATTTATACTGGGGCATTACAAATGAGTGTGATATTTGGTGTGAGAAATGTCAAAACAAATTCCTTGGGACAGTCTATATTGAGATAGCACGGTGGATCAGTCGGAATGTGTTGCCCTCACATTTTTGAGAACCAGGGTTCAATCGCGACCCTCCCTGTGTGGAATTTGCATGTTCTCCCCGTCCCTGCGTGGGTTTCCTCCGGGCACTCAGGTTTCCTCCTCCATCAAAAAAAACATGCAATATTATATTAGTTGGACATGCTAAATTGCCCCTAAGTGTGATTATGAGTGTGGCTGTTTGTCTCTATGTGCCCTGGATTGGCTGGTAACCAGTTCAGGGTGTACCCCGCCTCCTGGCCGTTGACAGCTGGGATAGGTTCCAGCACTCCCCGCGACCCTCGTGAGGATAAGCGGCAAAGAAAATGGATGGATGGATGTCTATATTGTAAACGTGCATACATGGACCCAATATCATTTTGCGGCTCTTGAGTATCGATACTGTATGATTACAGAAAATGAGACATTGAGAGTGTGGAAAATGCCATAATAACAAAGACAGTAATATTTAATCATAACTGTTTAATTTGACAAAAGTATCACGGTAATGATACGAGATGGTATCATAAATACTAGCTAATGACGGGTTGTCTTTAAAAAAAAAAAAATCCAAGCTGGTGACACAATCTGTCATCTATTCAAATTTGCAATTATTTAGCAAACATGCATATTTTCACTGTCAATATTTGACGCCTGTGTATTGATACTGTACTGCAGGGGTGTCAAACTCATTTTAAGTTTAATTTTTGGCCACATTTTACTCAGCGTTTCCCTCAGAGGGCCATTATGACTGTGAAACCATAAAAATCTTTAGCCGCCTCATCATTTTTACACATGAAGTTTATGCACTAGTTTTGGAATCAGAAATCAAGGGTAATGGGTTTTTCAACTATTGTTGTTTGGTAACAGAAAAATGGGTGTAATAGTGCAACGTTATCATTTATGACGTGCCAATTTGAAATTTTGGGACAGATTCGAACAAAAATCATGGAAGTTGATACATGATTTGCCTCCGCGGGCCACATACAATCGTGTGGCGGGCCGGATCTGGACCCCGGGCCTTGAGTTGGAAACCTGTGCTGTATTGCATCAATACACAATATGTCAATGTGATATATTACGTGTGGGGGGAGGGAGATGAAAGCCAAAGGTTTTGGGTGGTCAGAGAGGTCCTCTTTAATAGTTACGCTATAAGTCACAGTTAGCTTTGGTAACACGGCGAGCGCTACACACGCGTGTAAACATCAGACAATGCACGCACACACAAAGCACTCGCGGCAAAATGGCTGGGCAGTCATCATCAGAGCGCGACGTCTCTTCTGACTGGACCCACACTGGACATTATACAATACAATACACGTGTATGTATAAATGCAAGATGGCTGCCGCTTAGTGCTTGATAGTGCTGGCAGCTTTGTTGTACAGTATATAATCAGCTCACAGATTAATACAATGCAAATGGTTCAAAATTAGCTTTTATTTTCACGTTTGCAGCCCTGGTAGTGTTTGTATGTTCATGTGTGTTCATGTGTGTGTGCGTGTTTCGTTTACGTGCGACATCTGTTTCATTCCACATGCATCAAGTAATTAGTGCGACTTCAGTCCCTTTTCTTGGCGGAATATATCAGCGCTTGCTCGCTAATCGTGAGTTTGTATTTTCAATGGCGTTAAGGCGTGTGCGCCTGTTCGTCACGCACAACTTTACTACACGACGACGTTGTGCGGCGGAGTTCAAGTATGCGCGGGGCCGCCTCCTCGTCGCCTCGGCCTCGTTTTCATCTCATTTGCATATGCGGTTAATAGTCATAAATACAAAGTGGTATAGCCGCTCTGGAAAACGAACAAAAAAAAAAAACATAAGCAAATGACAAAGCTGCAAAGCGCAAGCTGCAGAGTATATCTTTTTGTACTATTCTACTTAATACTGATAGTCCAAATGACTGAATGGATTTGAAATCCGACATCCACCAACCGACCCACGAACGGCGTGATGAAAGAGGAATGATAAATATTTATAATAGAATAATAGCACCATCTTTTGTTTTTGTCGAAAAGAAATATAAAAACCTCACATAGAAAAAAAGGACCAGCTCTAATAGCTTGTTGTTTTTTTTTTTTTATCCTGGCTTGCTTACCACTCTTAATTTCAAACTAAACACGCACAAAACAATTTGCTAATCCTTGTTTGTTTTTAAACATGCACTTTGGTTAATGTACTCATCTGTTAATTATTTGGCAAAAAAAAACAAAACGCGGAGGCACTTAAGCTAAACAAGCTCACGTGACAGAGCAACACAAAAACTATGTACACGTATGTAAAAGTGTTACATTATAAATAGGTTTTAAACCATAGATACTATATACATCTTGAAACAGAGACACGGTCGGTTTGCACGGGGGCGTCGGCGAGTGGCGGCGTAGCTGGGGGGGGGGGGGGATGACGTCAGCGCAGTTGTGGCGATGGCAACGCTCATTCTCGCTTCCTCAAGATGACGTAGATAAGGCCGCTGATCAACGCCAACGGGAAGGCCACCCACGCCAGGATGTAGGAATAGCCGAAGGCATCCGTCTCGGGCACCCATTCAGGGCTCATCACCGTGTAGATGATGGCACCGCTCATCACAAACAGACCTGGAGAAAGTTGGGAGAATTATTAAAAAAAAAAAGAATCGGCGGCGACTTTGGAATGGCTTATGAAATGGTCACTGAATCTTTGCGGAGTGACCGAATTTAGCGTCGTCCGTAGGGTGACTGGACTCCCCTTTCTGTGCCTCCTGAACACATTCCTGATTAATGTATTTTGATTAAGCCCAAGACCCTGGGGGCAGACATAAGGTCCTAAAAGAACTGAGACTAAAGCAGCTGGAAGGTCGAGAGTTGTGATTCTAAAAATGCAATGGTAAGCGAAAGATTCACAGCCTAAATCCAGTTCTTTAAGAAATATTTTAAATGTTTTAGTCACAGCCCACATGCCTAACTGACAAAAGATTCTGAGCATAACCAAGACTAGACCTAGGGCTCAAAGCAGGACATAAGTCCTGTATCATACATGGGCATAATTGGGGCTGCACCCTTCAGAGGACCCAACTAACCTGTGTGGTCCACAAAGGGGATGACTTGGTACGCCCCTGAGAAAGCATTTCGACTACCTAGTCATTTGGACCATTTCCTTCAATGCACCGTGTACTGGTGAAGTGTTGTGAGCATATCAAACCAGGACTAGACTCAGAAGCAGACTTGGGATACACCATTGTACATGTCAAAATTCTTAACCCCACTTCGCAGATGACTATTTGGAAGCACCTAGGAAAGGAGTCAGACAGTTCCTGACAATTGGTTCTGGACATACGCAACGAATAGGTCAAAACTCAGAACCCAACATAACTAGGCTACATAGTCTATGAAGACACCACCTTGGTAAGCATTTACAAAAGCAGTCAGATGGTTTAGGATCTCCCTTGGACTCCTCCCTTAGTATATTCAGGGTACCGTATGTCCAACTGGGACTAGGTCTCGGACATGACAAAGGACCATGCACTTGGGTTTAAAAACCATAGTTGTACTCATACATTGGTTTACAATTATATCATCACAACAATTTTAAAATTCTGCTCATTGGACAGATTTCCTCAAAAACACAATTTGGCAGTTCTTTGCCAATTTTTGTGTCCGGGTGGTGTACTCACTGGCAAGGATCTGGAAGGTTCCAGTGATGAAGAAGCGTCCGCCCTTCTGCAGCGTGAAGAGCTGGCAGAAGAAAAGAAAGAGAGCCAGGCAGCTGAAGATGATGGACAGGATCATGAGGGCCTGGACCGCCTGGATCCATTCTGAACGTGAAAAAAAGAGCAAGAGAAGACGTAATCAATAACAGCCTGGTCATCGGAGACCGAAGCGGAGTAAACGCCCGTCATTAAAGCTGTAACGAGAGCGGCGAGCAAACAACCGTGCAGATGCTGTCCGGGGCATGTTTACTTCAGGGACCTTATAATGGATCCATAACGGTGCTGGTAGACATGGTATTTTTTTTTTTTTTTTAACCCTACTGCCTCCATCCATCCCTTGCATCACACCCGGCGACTAAACATTGATCCAGACACCGCGAGACCTCCAAGGCCAAAACAGTGGAGTCCATTTACCCATTAAATGCCCGAGATGATCGGAATTTCCCACACTTCCAGATAGGCCACCACATTAGGTACAAAATCTATCCATGTCGAATACCAAATAAAAATCCTCCATTTTGAGAGGTCTTAAAACATTTTCCTGTAATTAATATTTTGTTTACAGTTTTGATGTCTGACAGTCTGAATAGCTCTCTTGAGATTTTATGGACCTGTGATCATTATAACAGCTCCTGTACTTGCTTTCATTCACGTCATTCATCACAAGATATGAAACAAACATACACATACATTCAAATTTTGTAGCGACGACCCTACAATGGTCAATTCAAACCAAAATGGCTGACTCCCTGTCTCTTTTCAGGGATGGCTTCTTGAAGCTTTTTTTGTGAGTCTACTCATAGCAAATACATATTTCCAAGGGATAATGATCCAGGGGTGAATATTTCAATTAAAAACTAACACATGCAAATTTACACCACCATGGCATTCTTATAGTGTCATAGAACTTTGCTGCCATGCGCCGCAAACACGTAGTGAGAGGAACTAAAAATCCTCACCATCTGTGTAAGATAGAGATTTCACAAGAGGTTCATTTAACAGCATTTTAGGACAAATGTCTTTACAAGCACCCCTGAAAAGGCCAAAATGACGATAAATGGCTTTTTCCCAAACCAAACTGGCAGCCTTCCCTTGACGTTTTTGTTTTATTTATGATAGACATGCCTACCAAATTTTGTGTTAAGTGTAATTGGGCTGTAAAAATTAAAATTTCCTAATTTGGAGTCAACCATCCAGCCATTGCACAAACTCTGGATGGCAATTTCCTGTAAAATTTACCCTAAATTGCATTCTGTGAATGAAAATGAAATCCAGGCCTGGCTTCACTTCAAGTCAAAATGGCCGACATGCTGTGTCTTGATGGGTGCCTCTAGTCATATCAAATTTGACTTCACTAGGTGAAGCTGGCTTTGGAGACTGGATTTTAAGAAGTCCACTACCCTTTACACAGTTGAAATTAAATCCAATTAGTCTATATACTGACAATGTTGCGGTTTTACTTTCTAAACAAAGCCTGCATTGTCTGTCTGCGTGTGTGTGATTGTATGTGTGTGTGTGTGTGTGTGTGTGTGTGGTGCACCGCTTCCTGTGAAGCGAGATGGATGCGATAAGCGAGGAAAGCCGACACGCTCGGACTATTAGCGGCGCTTCGGCCATCTCGCCGAGGGATTTGTTGTTTTTTTTTTTTTTTTTTTGCAAACATTACGTAATCCAGCGATCTGATGATAGCCAGGCAGAATGTTCCGTCCACTGGCCTTTACGGACGGATGCTTCACCGGCGAGCCTTTTTCCTTCCTCAACTGTCAACTTGACACGTTTCCCTTCTCGGTGTCATAAAAACACACAAATCAATCATGCCACTGTGGCTCCAACGCAAAACAGGAAAATAACATTTGATAAGCAATGAGCTTGGTGGTTCTTGTTTGTTTTTTTTCTGTCGCAAAGTTATGTGGCTAAGTTACGTCACTAATTTTCCGTATCGTAACAAAAAAATATAACATCCTATGGAAATGGCTTTGTTGGAATATATGTTACTGTTTAACCAGTGCGACATTTCCTCCCCCCGCCATGATGCTAGGTGGTGACGCTAGCATGACTGTCACTTGTTAGCATTCTATAACGATAAAAGCCAGCGACCTTTTGTGGCAGGCAAAACATGCTTTTCCGCTAGATGGTGGAAGGTGGCTAACTAGGAAACTGGGTAACACGAATCCATGTATTTATTTTGTTGTCACATTGCTAATCGGCTACATGTTAACATTACTACCGTCATGTTATAATTGCAAAAACATGAACATCCCACTGAAGTTGAACCTTTGGGAGATTCCAACTTGAAAGTTATTTTTTGTAAATGGAAAGGACGACCATTTCGGTGTTTACCTCGTTTTGTAACGATGCTAGCGTTATTGATGACACATATAACAAACTAAACTTCCCACAAACCAATGATCTTCCTAGGTAATTCTGTTGCTAGGCGCGTACATGTAACTTTAATAACATCTTTCTCAGTGACTTGTAAGGTTGACATGTTATAATGTGAGTGAATTCCATGTGCCATTTTTTTTTTCTTGGAAAAAATGGTGTGGTTTAAATATGCGTTACCATGTGACCCCTCCCACCACCACCACCACCACCACCCTCCAACCGGCAACCAGACCATAGAAATTAGCTCAATTTGGCCCTTTTATGTAAAAAAAGAACAAATATCACAACTTGATTACTCAGCAGACATTTACGCCTGGTGACACCCTGCACCCCTGAAAACTGCCCCCTCCCTCCCCCCGCACGCGAGACCTCTAGCTTCCTGTCATCTGTTGCACACATTTGTACACACACACGCACGCCTGCTTAAATAAACACACTGCGTCATGAGGCCTCGTGAAAGCAAGTCAAACAAACTACCTGATAAAACACACGGCACGGCCGAGACCGGCCCGCCTCGGCCCATTCTGGACCGGTGACATCACCGGCGAAAGCACACAAAACATGTGCGGCACGTTCTAACGTTGGCGCAAAATAACCTCCACTCAAATCCCGTCACAAGCATGCATGCTATATAAATCTCTTGGAGTGCAGCTGCTGACTCCCCAAATTGTCCTGGTGGACACTTGCAAGCCAAGATGGGACAGCGTCCTCTGATACTGGGCGTGACCCGTCATCAGCATGAGCGGCGCAAACACGCGTACACACGCACACGCGCACTGGCATGCTTTAAATACTCCTCGGCAACCCCACCCTCATTTACAAGCATCCCAAATGGCCGGTCACTATGCTGTTTCTGCGCACAGGACCTCAATATGGACATCACGCCACCGACTATTTATACAAGCGGCGGCCTTTCCAGCAGCCAATGGCGCATTCTCTCCCTTAGATGGCGCCAGAGGGGCAACCCCGACACACCCTCACAATTGGCAAGTCATCCTGCACAGTGCTTCGCAGGCGGGCGCAGCAGCAGAATAATATTAATCGTGCCATCGAGCCTCAGCAAGGTCACTGCTCGACTTCTCGATAAGAATAAAGTTATTGTGACTTTTCCAGACGCCCTCCATGTTGTTGTCATCAGTAATAATCATGTCATTGTGACAGAAGTCACTTGTAGTACTGTCATTGGATTACTAATAATCGTCAATAATAATCATCTCATAATATTAAGTCTATAGTCATAATAATGTCACAGTAGGTCATAAAGTTTGTCGGACTGCCACCACTGTTGATTTCCGTAATCAACTACATAAATCTAATACTACTACTACATTAATTTTTGAAGTCATATATTCTTTCATGGCACTCCCACAGCACCAGCACATTAATATGGTCATCATTAGTAATAATGGTAATAATCGCATCTATAATATCAATAAGTATACTGTCATTAACCATATTAATAGTCGTTATGGGGCCTCATTGGCGCTGCACGATGATAATCATGTCATGGTGTAAATCCTTCATAGCACTGGCACTCCTGGTACATACTTTGTATATAAATCATACAAATAACGGTAATACCAAGAATGTCAGTAATACTATTGATGCAAATGATAATATTGATCATCTTAATAATGTTTGTGATTGATGATGAAGTTCAATCGCAATGTCGTTGCACGAGTCGGCGGACTGCTTTATTGCTGATAATGATAATCCCAATAACCACTCTGTTAATAGAATTCATATAAATATAATCATCAAGATTGTCGTTGTGCACTGTTTTACCAAATATCAGTGGTAATGATCATATTAATCATGTCAATAATGATTTTCAATAATTTCAGCCATCGTGTCATTCCTATTAATAATCACTGTCCACAATATCAGCAACGTTAATCATGTCGCGGGGGGGGGGGGGGTCCCCGTTGCAATGGAGTCACTTTACGATTACTTTTTTTTTTTTAATTAATCATCATTATCATATATTGTATAAAATGAATGGGACTCTGACCTCCAGTGGAGGCGCCGTCGCAGCGGTAGCCTCCATTGGCGATGGAGCAGTTGGTCCACAGGTCCGAGGTTCCGGTGTCACTCGAGGTCCACACCTGTGGAGCCCCCACACCCAGTAAAGAAAAATATATATATATTTATAAACTCTAGTGACGCGTGTATTGTTTACATTAAGACTCGGCCAAGCCGCAACCAGCCCACACCCACCGCACCCCACCCCACCCCCACGGAAACGCCACTCACGCTGACGATGGTGGAGACGAAGAGGAGCACCAGAGCGGCGACGTGCAGGAGGACGATGCCCAGGAGAAGCAGCAGCATCTTGGCGAGAGAAGAAGTCTGGAGCGAGGCGAGCAAGAGGAGGAAGGTTGGAGGAAGAAGAGCAATCAGCGCGCGTGGCTGTGTGCGCGCTCGCGGGACATGGGTGTGTCACTGCAGCACGCTCCGGACCAGCGCGCCCACTTTTTCTTTTTTTTTTTTTTTTATTCGACCAAACACACCGAAAGCGCTCCAATGACACCTTTTACCGAACCTTTTAAGCTCTAAACGTCACATGCAACCATTTTAACATCTTTAAAAAAAAAAAAAAGTCACCGATAAAGCACAAAGTCCACTTTAGGTCCACTTTTTCAATTTAAAAAAAAAAAAAAAAAGTTGTACTTACCTGGAGAAGCGAGCGTGTATTCCTAGAGGGAGGCGGGGGAAAAAAAGCAGTAATAAGTTTGTGTCCAAACGAGTAGAAGGAGCGAGTGTTGTCCTCGAGCTGCTGCGTGTGACGGCGAGCAGACAGCGGGCCGCCTCTTATAAAGTCTCTCATTATGGAGGGGACAAGACCCGCCCCGGCCGCCCGGCCGCCCGGCCCCCCAACACGTTTAGTCCACTCACACTGCGTCATGGCGCGCTGTTGCCCCTGGTTACCAGCCCTGTGCGTAATCACTGTTTTGCGCTGGTTGTTGTTATAGTAGTAGTAGTAGTCGTAGCAATGGGAAGAGAGACGTATGCTTGCCTTCTACTTTTTTTTTCTCAAAGAACATTTTACGTCTAATCTTTGTATTCGTAGTTTATGCAGTTATAGTACTTTTTATTTGATTAAAAAAAAAAACCGAATTAACACTTTCTGGCTTTACTGATTTTAGGCGGTTTAAATAAGCAAAGCAAATTTATTTGTATCGCGCATTTCATAGACGAGGTTACTCAATGCTTTACATGATTAAAAGCATTTGAAAACAAAGAAACATTTTAAACGGGATAAAAACAATGAAAAGGGCAAACAAAATGTAAAAAAAGAGTTAAAACTGCATACAGTGCAAATAATGATCAAAAAGTGGATATATTCTAAAAAGCATGAGAAAAAAGAAGTTTTCAACGTGTATTGAAAAACATTCACATTTGGGGCTGACCTCCTCTGTTGGCAACGGATTCCATTTGTGTGCAGCATAACAGCTAAATACTGCTTCACCGTGTTTGCTTTGGACTCCGCGTGCCACTATTTGACCCGAGTCAGTCGATCTCAGAGCTCAACTGGGTTTCTATTCTGTAAGCATTTCTTTCATGTATTCAGCGTAAAAATTGTGCCAAACATAGATGTGCGTTCACCTGAGATGACACGCTGTGGCGACCCCGAAAGGGACAAGCCGAAAGAAACAACAACAACATTCAGGACCCAAGTCATTTAGTGATTTATAGACCAAATAGTACTTTTTAAATCACCATTTTGTTTGTCAATAAATGAAATACCTTTTTCAACTTCATATATCTTTCCCTATTTAAAAAATCAATATTTGGCCACCTCCCAAAAACCCGATTTGTTCAAAAAAATTTTTTTAGAATCAATTTTATTTGGTAACAAACTTCAACATGTCCTTTAGTCTGTGGTTATTTTACAAAAAAAAAATCTGCTACTTCATGTATTTTTAAGATTTGTATTTAATTACATCACAACTTTAATCTGATTTGATTGGTTTTAAATCCATAATTTCATTTGTCAATAAATAAAAAAAAATAACTTTTTTATACTTTTATTTTTTAATTGGAATTTTAACTTGTAACGTTTATAATCACTACCTAGTTTGGAAAAAATGAGTATAGTAGTCTTATAATATTATCCAATGCTTGTAAATTTTTTGTACTTGCAGTAATGGTTTTCTTTGTTCAATTAAAAAAAAGTTTATAGAAGTATTGCAATGAATTTTGAATTAATATACTGTACTTAGAGAACGCCACTGAATGTAAGTTTGTAAGCGGAGTAGTACGATGTTCCAGTAAGGGATGTGGGTGGGGTGGGGTTGGGGGGAGGTCCTTCCTAGTTGATGCTGCTTGTGGTTGCCGTGGAAACAGGAAACATAAACAAAAGTTGTCATGAAGTCTGTGACTCACTGTCTGTGTGAATGTATGCGCTACGCTAGCTAGCATCTGTGTAGGGTTCTCCTCTGTTTATGACTCATTCCCCTGCAACGTGTGTGTGTGCGTGTGTGTGTGTGCACATGCATGTTCATCATAATGAAACAACGAGCAGGATTCCAGGAAATGTGCAAGGAGAGGTCAAAGCTGTAAATATTCCTAAATATTGCTGTCGAGTTGCTCCTAAAAACAGGAAGTGTCCTGAGAGTGTGTGTCACCTCGTGTCCTTCCTGCTGCAACTAGTAACTAAAAACACACGCTGCGCTCATCTTTAGCCGCTAAGATGTGTCGACATCTACTCTCTCCACTGCACTTGTGTCAAGATGGAGGCTAGCGTAACTCTTAAAGCGGCCCCCCGACGAGGTGCTTAGCAACCCCTCTGATAGCCCAACAAGCCGACGGGAGAGTGGCGAGGGAGTGAAGTTCCTCGAGGCAGTAAAGCACGCGCTGCTGCAGAGTCTCGTTAAAATGTTTTCCATGCCTTATATGTCCATGTTTGGCCAGACGCGACGCAGCGGAAGGTCGTCGCTGTTCGAGAGTTGCAAACGTTCAAGGGATGCATTTGCACATCCTTGGGTTTTTCATCGGGAAACCCTGGGGTGGGGGGGGGCTTGCTGGAGGTTGAACACACAAGTGGCAGTTACTTCATCCACCTACCAGCATGGATGGCCCTGTGGCAAGCCCTTTTAACACATTTACTACCTAGGCCTAAACCTGATGTTATCCTAAATATATCTTGACCTGTAACTATGACCAGTCAGAATCAAATTGTAGATTTCTCAAACTGTAATTAAATAAATCTACAATGGCATTGTTTTGAGTGGGGACACAGACTACGGGGTGGCATGAATTAGAAGTCCTAACAGTAAAGTACAAATGAAAACTACATCTGTTGAGCAAGCTTTAGAAACTCTCACTTCTGTTGCTGCGGCAGGACCAATGGGGAGAGAGGACCGGAGGACGAGGCCCAGCTGGTTTAGACACGTTGCTTAACGTTCGACGTCACACTTGAGCTCTTTTAGTTCTTCCCATCAGGTTAGGGAAGGGTGGGGTCAAGGTAGGGGCGATGGGGATGGGGACTAGCATGAGTTCTTGTAATGTCATTCAACCTCCAGGATTGGTGAGACTGTTTAAACACAATTAAATAAACGTTGCTTTATTCCTGTTTTTTTTTTTTTTTTACAGATTTATCATGAGGGAGAACCCAAGTGCAACCCTGCTCCTGAGGTCCTGGCCCCTTGCGGACCAAAGGACCAAACCTTGGGAGAGACCATTAACACCCTGTATTCTATGTGAGTAGTGCAGTAGTGGAAAACTTTCTATTGCTGTTTTTTTTTTTTTTTTTTGTCATGACCTACTGTGTTAAATAATTAACTAAAGTCCACAGAGTCAATCGAGCAAATTCAGCTCCCATATTTTCCACATTATGAGGCACACCCAAAAGCCTTTAATTTTCTCAAAAGCTGACAGTGCGCCTCATAGTCCGATGCGCCTTATATATTGATCAATATTGAGGCTGTAGCCCAGATCCATCTAATGGACGAATAACATAACTCTAGTCTCTACTGTTGCGTCTATTCTGTGCGCCTTATAATGCGGTGCGCCTTATATATGAAAAAAAGTTTAAAAACATGCCATTCATTAAAGGTGCGCCTTATAATGCGGTGCGCCTTGTAGTGCAGAAAATACAATATGTAGCACGCTTGGGCAAAAGCAAATGTAACAAGAATGTAACCAACCTGTAGCTACCTTTAGCATTACTGCTAAGTGAACCAATAGCAAGTCTTTCCCACAGAGTTAATAATTGATAAGCCGCCAACTAAATATTGGACATTCTTTGAGAGCCATCTTGACAGTCCTAAAAGAAAATCCATAGAGGGCTCTGCTCTCTGAACTACTCGAGAGATACCTCATTCAAAATAAATAGGATTATTGATTGGGATATGATTAGAAACCAGTTGGGTTCTTGCTTTTGTCATAGAGCTAACGGCGAGATGGTCTTGGGGGACTCATTGCACTGTTGCATTTGAACAGGAAATTGAGAAGTCAGAGCCACGACAGATGAACTTGTTTGTTTTGATCTGTCGTCACATTTTAATCCGACCTGACCAAACCCAGTGAGTGCAGATGCATGTGTTACAGCACAGAATTATCGTGACCTCTCTTACTTCATACCACTCATTCATCAACCCATCCAATCTTTAACATATCGTCGAGTTCAGGTGTTTTACATTTTGCGGAAATGGACTTTAGTTGGTTTTGGGAGTAACTGGACAAATTATAGAGAACAAGTTTGCTTTTGAAGGATCCACAAAACAGACCCGGAAAATCCCTAAAATGTCCTCCTCAAAGCTACACAGATTTTGTCTTTACTGGCATGGCTTCTTAAGATTGTTTTTGTACTAAATTTTGCATTCACAAGTAAAACTGCCTTTAACGGCTGAATTTAAAATAATCCAATGTTGCTCTGGTCCAATTTTGGTGCTCGTGTACCGAGCTTAAGTGTCCTAAAACTTTGTCATCATGCTGTGTCCACACTCAAAGACAAAAACAAATGTTTTGCAATTTAGCATCGCTCGTCTCTCGAATATACTTGGTTAAAGTTTGTTAGCAAAACTACAAAAACCTTTAGAACAAGTTTGCTTTTGAAAGACAACTGGAATCCTACAAAATGACTCCCAGTTGGCCGCTTGAAACCACCATGGTAAACACTGTCTCTTCGCGGGTACTGGTTTGAAAGACCTAACAAATTTCATGTTCCTATTTTAGACTGGATTTGTGGGCTGAATTTTCATAGAATTTCTGCGGCACTTCCAATCAAATATGGCGTATAGTAGTCAACCCACGAATACGCTACAAAATACTGTAAGTTGTCATTCTCCAAGCGCAAGACCGTTGCAAAGGGAAACCGCAAGGTTCTTATCTTTTCGTCTTAAGGCTTCCTCGCCTCGTCTGCTTTTTCAGTAACGCTCAGCGGCCTCTCGAGAGGCTCCTTCCACACTGTGGCTGCACTCCAACAGCCACAGGAAGTTCCCATGAACGTTCCCAACGTTTGCCCGGGGGTCTGACGTGAACCACGATATAGACCGCCAGGGAGGTCCCCGTTGCATGCTAACAGCTAATCCTCCAGCAGAATGTCGGACCCATGTATGTCATCTGCGTGTCTTCAAATAGATATTGTGCAAAAGTTCCTGGAAATATGCGACAGATTTGACTGGTCAAGCACATGACGACGGTGAAAGTACTTGCAGTAAATAAAAAAAGCAACTGTTAACTTTTGAACCAAGATACCTCATACTGTGGATGTATTTCCAAGTCAATAGGGGTCTTGTTTTGATACTTCTAGACAAACCTTTGCGCTCAAAGGCCACACCGGATCAGAATTGGCAATCATTTATAAATAACGTAGAAATACAAACTAAAAGAAAGTTAAGTGTACGCATGTCGTGTTTATGTAAGATGTTAATTCTTGACCCATCTCTCACTCTGTCTCCGTGCAGTCGGAATGTAACGATGCAAAACAACACGCGGCCGTTAAAAATAACCCGCCAATATGCTTGGAGCGCCGCGAAGATTCCAGCGTACATTCCGCATGTACGGCGGGGGGAGGAAGGGAGGGGAGGCCCTGGTCTGGGTTGGGGCTCAAAGAGGAGCAGCTATTTGCGGTCCACCAAAAAAGAGACGTAGAGACACAGCTGTTTATTCCTTGCAAACTTTCTCCAGGAATTCCCTGGGAATTCCTGTCCCTTTTGTGAGCTTGGAGGAGGGTTCTTCTGCACTAAACTCACCAGACCAAGCCTCTGTGCCCCCTGCTTTGTGCATTTCTTTTGTCCAACAGAAGATCAAAGGTGAAAGGTGAAGATGTCACAGCATTGCTGGGGAATATTTTAGTTCCGTGCACGTCAGAGTATCCAGCAGAACCTCCATTTCTGAACATTAGATTGAGCATAATTTTCCCACAAGCTACATGTAAACAAACAATTGGTTCCAGCTCTGACTTAAGTCTCTATTTTAGAAAGTTACTACACTTTGAACGGAATACAAAATACTCTATATCAAACATCAAAAATCTTTTTACTTAGCAAGCTAATAAGAGGTACTGCCCTGATTCAAAATGTAGCTGCCCTGATGAACTGCACCAAACTACAGTAGTGTCACGAGTCCCTTTAGTGCGATCATAGCCAGTTACTGTAGATGTCACTAAACTGTAAAAATGAAATCCGTTTGACTCTGACTTCCTGGTTTGCAATTTGTTTTGGGTACAAGTCGGCACGCAAGTATCTCGCCCTCACGCAAACGATAGCTTTTAAATTGCTAACCCTGCTAGCTGTTTTACAGTTATCCAAACGACCAACAGCTTTTCGACTGGATCCATAAGTTTCTCTCCATCCTCCTAAACATGAAGTACTTCACTCCTTTGGCTTTGTCAGCATTAACAAAGTGCTTTTTCCCCCCTACCGTGGATTGTTTCTTCCATTCGATATTGCACTTGTAAACACGCTTTGCAATGCATGCGCCATTGCCATTTCTTTTTTCCTAGTCCACAGGGAGGCAAAATCTCTTGTCACACTTGTGCATTGATTTTGTTGGACCCATACTGAGATAAAATGCAAAAATAAAAGCAAAAACCATTTTGAAGGCAGACAATGCAAACAAAGTAGCAACCGACTGCAATACTGGAGCGGTTTAGCGTCATCCGCCTCCCCACAATGACTACACCGCTCGACACAAAGAAGGTTTGACAATCTGATATTTATGTTTGGTCTGTGATTCATAAATGTAATAGTTCAAACATTGAGCCGTTTGGTTACACTGTAGGTTGATAACCACAGGGGTTTCGGGTGGGGGGGGGGGTGGAGGGTTATTTGGAATATTTTCTAGATGGGTCGGCTGTGACGCCAGCCTTGTGCAGGTTCACAAGTTCATAGACTACTTTGCTTTTTTGCTGTGAGTTTCAGCTTTTGCCTCATTTGGATTTCCACCATCCAATGTATTGACAAGTACAACATTAGTCTTTGAGGTTTGATAGCGTCAATCTATGATGGAAATTAATCACATCAATTGCTTGGTCAGCACGAGAGGCGCCAGGTCTGCCCCGTATCACCTTTGTTTTTTTCTAAATCTACTCAGCTCTGGAATGTTCTTGGGTGTGCATGTAAACACACCTATATTAAACACACAGGCGTTGAGGATGTCATGAGGCTTCCGGTGTTGTGAGTCAAACACAATGCTGTTTGAACAGCACGGTAACGGGCTGTAAAAGCTTACACACAAAGCAAAGTGCAAGTCACGCACACACACTATCAGTTTTATTAGCGCAGTCGCTCCCTCCGGTGTCACAAACGGCAAAAACTGCACCACGATCACGCCCGTGCGTTTAGAATTGTGCCTGCTCATATATTGATTTGAAAAAGCATTAGCATGCTGCCACAGTCCGCTCGGTGCGGTGGCGGCGACTCAATCACGGCGTGGGTCGGGCCCCGGCGGGGCAGCGCACGCTTGGTGTGCGGGTGGGGCCTGTTGCGGCGTCTCCCTTCGAAGGAAACTGCTGAGTCATTCTTAGGCTGCTGATAAAGATGCGAGCGTGCGTGTGTGCGTGTTTCTGTGATTGTGAAGTGACACTTGGGTCGCATTAAGATGACAAAGGTGAAAGAGTTGTGTCTTTAAGGGACCATCAGGGACAAAACTCTGGATTACATCTCACGCACTACTAAAGCGCTCTCATGCACAGTATTGACAGTCGCGTGCACACTAGTGAAATGTTCTCGTACACACTACTGATCCCCCTACACAGGTGAAACACATTTTTCATGTATCATATTGAAATCTTGTGGCTAGGGCTGCGACTAAAGATTTAAATAATCTATTTCAATTAATTGATGGATAAGATTTGAAAATCTTTTTAAAATGTCCCGTTTTTAATTGACAGCAGAAAATGCACGAACATTGAGGTGTATTGTTCCAGAAGTTTGGTCCATAACGTGTCAGAAAATGGGCAAAAAAGTAAATATTTGCCATGTCATGTAATTATCCAAGTCGCTTATCCTCACGAGGGTTGCGGGAAAGCTGGAGCCTATCACAGCTAACTTCGAACGAAAGGCGGACTACACCCTGAACTGGTCGGCAGTCAGTTGCAGGGCAGATATCGACACCATCACTGAGCGGGAATCGATCCCACGCTGCCTGCACCAAAGGTAGGCGTGTGTGCCACTACACCATTAGTGGCTCCTGTAAATATTTGCAAATGTCTTATTTTGATGAAACACACACACAATCAGTCTGCTTTATTATTATAATATAATTACTAGCCCCAAACCCTCCAGCATTCATGTGACCCTGGTCAGGATAAACGGTTCAGAAAATTGATGAATTGATAATTAGCCATCATTAGCTTTTCACAGTCGATCCTTATTCCCTACGAATATGAAGACCCATCATATTGTTTTTGTCGTCTTCCATGACAGTGGAGAAGCGCACACGAAAAATGTTAATACATGTCACGTTATTTTGTCATAATGCAGTCGCCTTCCACTCCTTGTAGCACACTCTAACCTAATCACATGCCATTTGTTCAAGTGTATCCCGTGAGTCTCGGTACACTGGGGAAGGTCTTGCGTATGCTCATGCACTTCTCCTGGTCCAGGAAGAGCGAGTTAGCCTTGATGGAGAGGTCGTGCTCCAGCGTCACTTTGGTCCTGAGCAGAGACTGGAGGCTGCCCTCGGCCTCGATCAGCCTCTCCTGCAGCTTGCGGATGGTGTCCTCGATCTCCCGCACCTCGTCCACCAGCCTGCAGACGTGGCAGATGTTGAAATGTGGCTTATTCAGAAAATCTGGGCTACTTAATCAGCACCCAGATACCTGTGGTGCGGATTGTCCCTGCAGAGCTCCACGTTGGGCCGGCGGGTGCGCTCCTCCAGCCTGGTCTGAGCCACCTTCAGCGGGCTCTCTTTGTCCCGCAGAGCCTTCTTCAGGGACTCAATGAGCTTTTCTGTCTGGAAAATCTCCTGTAGGGTCTGCGTGAGGCCAACATAAGACAGATAAGATCCTGACAACAAAGCGCTCCAGTGTGGCCGAGAGGCAATTGAATGTGACCTACGAGCTCTAATCTCCGAATGGTCTAAAATACTCTTAGCGGCCTACCCCATTTGGCTTCTTTCCTGATAAAAGGCACGTGCTTGTTGTCACTTACAGTACTGACTTGAAACATAGTAGCCTAATCTTGTTTGCTCTCGGGCATCAGACATTTTCTAACTCCAACTTAATTGGCGTCTTTCATTATACAGTACATAGTCTGTGTATATATGTAAATATGTTTTCTAATGATGGTTATCCATTTAAATAATTTCAACATTCAAAAGTGGGATTTCATTAGAATTTGAATTTTTAACCTATAAGGACTTTTCAGTGTAATTTTGTATAATAGTCTTATTTTCTGAGTAACATTATTAGTATTATTTTTATTACTATTACATTTGGCACCCAATGTTTCTAAAGTGAGATCAGATTATCTAAATAATTTCATTGCTTTTCAATGATTTTTTTAAAAAATATTTTTATTATTCTCTAACAATTAATTTATTTAATAATTAAAAAAAAAAAACGTCTTTTTCTAGTACAAATTAGTATTGTTTTTAATTGCAATTGTCGAATGATATCTAAGGGGATTTTGGTGTCGAACCTGCCCCCCACTTAATGACTAATGATCCCAAAAACAAGTGTGGTCAAGTGATGACTTTCACCTTGGCCAAGTGCGTTTGTAGACTGTTACGGGCGTCGGCCGTCTGTGCCACGCGACTGGTGAAGGACACATTGACGTTGTTGAACTGACTCCACATTTCGCTTGACGTGACGTTGAGCAGTGTCTCGATCTCATCGCGGACTTTACGCGAGGCGGCACGTTGGCCCTGCGAGCGCAGCAAGTTGTCGTCCGTGAACTTGGACCAAGACTCCGGCAGCGAGAGCCTGCGGGCGAATGATGGGACAAAAATCACCTTGATGATTTCAACAAATGTCGGTTTTGATTAGTCGCCACTCACGAGGAGTCCAGTCGTTCAACGCCCCGGAAGAAGCCGATGCCGTCAGACGTGTTCCTCAGGTGATGGCAGCGACCGTCTATCCTCTCCGCCGTCACTTTGTCGTTCAGATCTCGTTCCAGCTCGTGTTGCACCGCTCTGTTGAATCTGTTCACCGCCCCCCACAGAATAAAGCCAGAAAATATTTTTAAAATAATCTACTCGAAGGCATTTCCATTACACTGACATGACTGGACTCACGCCAGCTGAGCTGCGGCTCTTTCCACGTGTTGCTTCATCCTGCCCTGACAGGACTTTATCACCTCCACTTCCTGTTAGAATCCATATTTTAGTCACTACATTTTATTGCTGGTTTCATGGCTTTCATTTGTAGGTGTTTTCACCTTGATCAGGTCCTTCTCAACCTCGTCGTGGACCAGGTCAATGGCCATGCGCTTCTCCCGGTGGTACAGACACTCCTGAGACACCTGGTGACAAGTTAGCAAACTATGATATCAACAGCTAATATCCTGCTCAGCGATCTGGTATCATATATAAATATTGTACACGATAGCCACAAAATTTGCATGTAGTGAGGCCGACTTGAAAGTGTTTCCAAAGACATAAAAATCAGACATTTCAAACAAAGGAATACTAGTCTGTTTCAAATAGTTAACAAATTACCATCTTACCATCTTCATGCTAACAGGTGCGATCCCATGCTTTGGTAATACATTATTGTTTATAGGTAGACATAAAATATCGATACAGTGATCACAATCTCAATTCCGGATGCTTGCCAACATAGTTCAGGTGGGTACGTGTTGACAACTTCGTGCATCTCCATGCTAAGGGCGAAGATCACATGTGGTACAAATGGGAATGTTCGCTGTGTCACAATGGCCGACTGGCGGTCAACGGGTTATTCAAGCTTATTTGTGTTAATAATAATAGTGTCAAGTTACATTATTAGCTGTATGTACTTATTGGATAAAACTAATTCTAAGCGATTTCACAGCATACCAAAGATACCTGAAGCCCGTCAAAAGCTTCCCGTGCAATCACAAATGAAAGCTTTCGATCGGCCATGTATGATTTTGTCACTTAATGTAATGATCAGACACACTTTACATGATCTTGTTTTGCAATACAATATTAGGATATTGGATATATTTTTCCCTCATTTAATCTTTATTTTTCACACTGGCACAAAAGCAATGATGACAAATTAATCTCACCTTAACTTGCAACACACTGTTAAATGCTTAATGAGAAAGTTACTTTTGGTGACATTTGACGTTTTATAGTTTGCTTACTATCATATACAAATTAAAATGGACGTATTCGTAATCAGTGTGTGACATCAACACCCGCCAAACGTAGGTGAATTTCAGCAATGGCTGGTAGCACTGTTGCTCCCACTATCCACTTTGGCGATTGAATCGGAAGCCGTTCGGTACGCAAATCCCACTGCCCCAATTGACGAAGGTATTTTGATCTGGAAAAAGTTGATTCAACGCCCCCAATGCTGTTGTCCCTTTCCACCTTTGATTGTGGGGGGTTACTGTACAGTTGGCATAATTGATGAAAAGGTGGATGCGGAGACATCACACGAACAATTTAGATGCTTATTCCTGGGGAAATCATGTAGACAGCACAACTTGGGTGTGCCTCGTTGTCCCCTGTTATTTCGGGCAAACAAACAAATAGATGAGCATTAAGTAAGCTGCATTCTTGCATTTAACCTTTAACAAAATGTCGGTCACACGATCTCATCCCCGAAGCGTTATCGGATCCCCAACCTTCTCTGCCGTCGCGGCTCACCTGAAGGGGTCGTTCGGTCTCCGCCAAAGCTCTCTCCAGCCGCCGCTTGACCTCGGTCAGCGCCGCGGTCTCTGCCGCCACATTGTCGACCTCGTGGCTCAGCTCAGAACGCCAGAAGGCGATGTCGTTTAGGCGCTCGCCAATGTCCTTGCTGATGTTCTCCTGCATCCGACGCGTCAGCTGCTCCTTGTCCTGAATCAGTCGCATCGTGTCGCGCCGCAGCCTCTCGGCTGTGTTGCGAGAAGCCTCCGACTGGCGGTAGTTGCCCTGGTTGGCCTTGAACCAGTCGTCGGGCGTGTAGCGGGTGCTCAGCATGCTCCGGTTGGACGGGTAGAACATGGTGTCTGCACGGATGAGATCTGGGATGTCTCGCTGCAAGTCGGGGATAGTGCCGCTGTTCTTGTGAGAGTCGCTGGTCCTCCACTGGTTTGCGCTACGGCTGGCGGGCTGCGTGTTGCGGTAGCTTGACGCCATGGTGGCGATGGCAGGCAGGAAGTTGGCAGTCTTGGGTCGAGCATATGTGCCTGTCAGCTCCATGCCTTCAGATCTACATTAAGACATCTTACTTTCGCATCAAAACTTCAAGCTTACGCTTCTCCCCACCACTCACCTGAAAATGAGCTCAAGTCCTGTACAAGGTGACAGCTCATGCATTATGCACAGACGTATTCTAAGTGGGCCCGTCATTCATTGGCCCGGCCAACCAATGGCAGCGACAAGCGGCCTGTCCAAGATTTCTGTTGACACAATGCTGGTTGCCGCGGGTAACCACTGCCCTCCCCCGCGGGTTGCGTTCATGCTGAGCAGGTGCTTTTACTTAGTCAATAAAAGAAGCCGAAGAGCCTCCGAGTGTAAAATGACCCAACGTGGCATTTGAAAAACCGCAATACAACACAATAGGATACAATTCATACAACATACTGTATATAATGTGCCTTAAGACATATGCACATGTATACACACACCGTGCTCTTAGTTCTGCAAGAACATGATGGCTTTTCTCTTGGATCATCAATTAAGTCGCATTTTAGGTGACACTTTCATGAAATTACCTAGTCGCAGATTGTTGCTTACATGTTGCAGAAGCCCAACATTAAAGAAGTCAGTTGGGTTGTAATTTAAATGACAGAGGAAATGCTCAAGATCAGTAAAGCTTAGCAAGCAAAAGCTTGGCAAGGAACATTTGATTGATTTTTAACGTTATCACAGGCAAGAGTCATTATTTTTCATTCAATGATTTTATCTTTGAAAATTTTTTGGGACTGTTTTATTTAGCAAAAGAAAATAAATTTAACCTAATTTAATCAAATGTGCTTCCCCACAAGTTAGGCTAAACACGTAGCAGTGTTCTTTTTTACCTTGTAGAAGGTTAGTCCTTTATTAAATGGTCATTTAATAACTTGTGACTGTTAGTATCTAATTGCATATTGAATCAAATTAGTTGCCATGTTAGGCGCATAGCTAAGTCGTTTTTTTTTTCATGATTTTGCATTAAATGTGCTGCTGCGCAATCTGAGCTGTCAAGCAAAGCGCCAACTTGTCCGTTTGGATTGCAGTCACACCTGTTGAATAATTGATGTAATCTGTGTTGGGTTACATATCAGTTCTGGAAATGTGGATCGTTTACACCAACATCTTCTTGATGGCTTTCGAAACACACACAGTTGAAAAAATTGCACCGGTGAAGTGCACATACTTATGAAAAAATGTATGTCAGGGTCTAATGTACACATGGAAATCCAGTAGATGGTGACCATCACTTCCTTTTGCTCCAATGTGTATTTTTTACTATCCACTAGTGATTTTCTTGACTCTTTCCGTAAGAATAAACAACGGTGTTTGAACATATTTGGCTATAACGTTTTCTAAAAATAATCTGCTGTTTTACGAGTTGTGTATACGTCGATGAATTCCTCTCCTTTTGAACTCAATTGCCCCAAATTAACTGCTCTGACTGTGGTTAATTGCTTGGCATTTGCCATAAGCTGTTGGTTCCCCAACGATAAAGAGCTGGGAAAGCAGTGGCAAACTGAAACAGCCGTCACAAGCAACAAATGTGTCACCACTGGGGAAAATCCGTTGGACAATTGGATTTTTCTCTTTATAAATCCTGCCAACCACATGTAGGTTTTTCGTGCAAACTTGCTTGTTTTGATTGGCCGCACATCTATGTATTTTTTTGGGGTAGTCAGGGAGGGGGTCGTAAAACGATCCAGAAGTCGTCCATTTTGTTTTCAGGCAGTTCTTCTGAGCTCATCTTCGCGCCTTTGGTCCAACGGCCATTATCGTAAACATAATAGTGACTTGTACTTTAGAATGGAATGAAAAGTCTCAGCATCACTTAACGTGATGAGGTTAAAGCGACTCCAGCCCCCAACATACACACACATGCCTGTCCCGCCCTGACTTCACTCGCTATAAATACACCTTTTTTCCAAAGAAAGCAGGAAAAAGCCAGCCCTCCATGAAATTCCTCCTGCGAGTGGAAAAGAAGTCGTGGAACATAACGAAGGCGTTACAGCTGTGTTTTCTGCAACCAACGCAGGTCCCGGCAAATGTCGAACACGCCATGTGTATGAGGCTGGGACGGGATCTCTGGTTTACTTGGATGGCATCTGGGACCACAGATGTCGGGTTAGCCCTTTTGGCCTGCAATGGATGCCAAGTGGGTAGCATTCATCCCATAATGCAATGCTGTACAAGGTTAGTTAAAAGAGCATAAGAATCCACATCTGTGTTAGTTCTACATTGCTAACCAGTAGGGCTTGCAGGGCATGAATGCTGGCACACTGGCACAGCAAGCGAGTAAATAAATAGATGTCACGGAGTCATATGTTAGCGTCTGGACAGTAACCCCCCACCCCACCACCACCACCACCACCAATTGAGTCCTCGCTGATGCCCCGCATGGTTGCGGGCTCTCTCCTCCGCTCCGCTGCGCTCGACACAGTGCCTCCGATGGAATGTGATGACCACGGAGCGGACAAAGCCCACCATTCATGGCCCCTCGGCCCACTCTGGACGACCACAACTGGGAGCCTTGAATTCATAGTTGAGAGGGGGCTGAATCGGGTGAGGTGCAGTGGGACAGGGGACGCTTGTGTCCACCTCGGTGTAACTCATTCTCTCGGCTCAAATACACGGTTGAAATTGTTTAAGGCAACTGGAAGGACTTTTTAAACAAGGTTGTCAGTCCACTTCCTGTCTGAGTATCCGCTGCGGAAACACAATCGAGTCTGTGCTGTTGCCATGCGACCACTTTTATAAACAGGTCGGTGGCTGCTCGACTGTATTGCCGTTTGACATCTACACTCTTGTTGAGTGTTTATTAATATGCATACTGTCGTGCGATACAATTTACTGTCACCAATCCCTCAGGGTACTCGTTTCAAACCTGGTGGCGTTTGGATGAAGGGACTCAGAGGAGTCGGAATAATTGCGACCCGTTGAGATGCCCAAAATGAAATATTCGATCTTCAGTTTGAACACGAAACTCTACCCTGCGCCCACATCAATCACAAAAACTTGAATGCGTCACAATTTAGCGTTCTCCTTTTCTCTCAATGAATTGGTTTTAATTTTGTAGGGATGTGACGAACGTTCTAGGAGCAGTCTGAAGGAGTACGACCAGTTTAAAATGGTTGCCATGAAGCTAAATTGACAACTTCCTCTTATTTTGACCACATGGGTTTCCTGAATTTTTTTTTTTGGAGCATCCTTCAATGCTTAGCTGTGCCACTCAATTCAATTTCGAAGTTGGGGGAATGTTAAAGCTACATAATAGTTTTCATTTCCTCTGACTTCTTTCGGCGTCCGGTCGTGTTAGATGTGTCTGCACAATTTAGTGTCGAATGGTAAAACAGGAAGTGAGTTTTGGGGAGTTCAGAGATGCTTGTCGGAAAATGAAATGACACAAGTTACACAATGGACGATTCAGTCCTTGACCAAGTTCTGTTCTTTAAGTCCAGCTGTGCAGCCTCTGCTGTGCAACTCACCGACAGAAACCGCTTTGTGCAGAGAGGACATTGGCCTCAAGCGACTATAAAACGTGCACTGAGGCAACAGCGGCAGCCAGTGGAACGCTCCAGCAGGTGATTAAAGGCAGTGAGGAACAAAAAAAAAAGAAGCGAAAGATTTAGGATGGAGGGATTCTCTTCGGAGTGCGACGGGTCGCCGCGCAACCGCTGGCGCTAACTCGGCAAAACTGCAAACTGCAGCAGGGTGGTCTCTATGCAAATGCCATCCCTCTGAGTTTGTCAGACTCAACTGGTTGCACTTCTTCATCCTTCCTCCTGTGGCAGAACTCAAAGTATCGCCCCCTTCATTCCTGAGTTTAGCATCATGATTTTCATTGAGTCCTTTGTTTCATTCATTCTGCTCATTAAATAATATATTGTGAATAATAACATAGAAATCTTAGCCCAATAATTTTATAAAGGCATTTTGAATTGTTATACATATAAATATATAATAATACATATATATATAAAGAAAAATAACTACACCCTGAGCTGGTTGGCAGTTAATCGCAGGGCACATAACACCATCACTGATCCCACTTTGCCCGCAGTTAGTCAGGTCAGGTGTGTGTACCACTACACTATTAGTGACGCCAACAAAAAGTTAATTCATTTAGGTAAAAATGTTGCAAAATATTGTAATTATAGTGAGTGAAAATTGTGATCTCACAACCCACGGGAGGGGCCAAAGGTTTCAAATCCATAATGAGGTGGAAGTGGGGATCTTGGTGGTCCAATCCTAGGCTGCAGAAGCTATCTATAGGGTCATGGAATGTCATCCCTCAAGCGGGGAAGGAGCCTGAGTTTTGTGGCCTGCTTCAACACAGAGCTTGGGCTCTGTTACTAGTCCCTTTGAGCAGGCCCCAGACTCTGCTAGACTCTCCAAAGTGAGAGGTGCCAAGCAAGTGCGGGAATACTTAATGCTTCCCTTGGCTCTGTGACTTGTTGCTCATCATGGATTGTCCATAGCGAGGACATGTTCAAACATAAGAGTCTCCATATGTGTGCTTGGCACCAAGGCATCCTGGGTCACTGCTCGATGATTGACTTTGTAGTCATGTCATTGGACTCGTGACTACATGTCTTGGATGTTTTGGGGAAGAGAGATCTTTCAGCTCCCATCTCCGACAGAACTTTCACCATATCCCAGAGGAGGTGGGGGGACATTGAGACGGAGGAGACAGTTTTTCCATTTATCCATTGCTGAAGTGGGTGAGCAGAACCATGGCCTTAAGATGGTCTGTCCCTGTTTTGGGACAATGTCTGATCCCTTTGGAAGACAACATCCTTGAGCAAGGGAGGTATTTGATGATGTCAGGGAGAGTGACTTCTGCACGGTCTGAATTGTGGTCCGCCGTCTTAGAAAGGGAAAGCAGTACACCGTCAACGCTGTATGTAGAGGGGATGGGGCGATGATGACCTTGACTCGGGATGTTGTGAGTCAGTGGGGAGGGTACTCTAATGACCTCCTCCATTTTAGTGTCACACTTTTCTATAAGCAATTTGAGTCTCGGGGGTTTAGTGGGGCTCTCCGATCTCTGAGTTTGTCATTTGCATGATCCTGTCCCAAGTGGAGGAGTTAAATTATCATGGGGTCTTGTTGAATGTGACAAGAATGGAGGGGGAGATCATCAGGTGGATTGTTCCAGCATTTGGTGTCATTCTGCATCGTCTGTAGTGGAGAAGAAGGATGAGATGTTGCGAGCATCTAGGTTAGGACTCCACCCTGGAAAGCTCTCTGGTGAGTTGCTCTGTGCACATCCCACCAGAGGATGACCCGGGACACGCTTGGAGAGACTGTTTCCCAGCCGGCCTGGGAATGCCTTGGGATCTGCCTGAACAGCTGGGCAAAGTGGAGGGTGAGAGGGAACTCTGGGCTTCCACGCTTAAGTTGCTGCCTCCTTGACCTTGGATAAGTGGAATAAAATGGATGGATGGGTGGCTGGATGAAGGGATGTGTGGATTAATGAATAGGTGATTGAATAAGTCTTTCTTAGTGCTAATACAGAACATGGTTATGTTTTTTTTTTTTTTTTTTTTTAAGTACAGATTGTAAACCTAAAGAGTGATGAAGCCTGAAAAGGTGAAGGCTTGTTAAGTTTTTGCCCGTAATCTGACTCTGCGGTAAAACCCTTTAACTTGGTGAAAATTAATCCCGCAACCCATGTTTGTCTCTTCTGCCATCTTAAATTAACGTTGAACAAAAAGATTTGTCAATACATGTCGATCAAGGAAATGTAGTCAAATGCCTATCCGCTCACTGTCCAGTGACAAAGTCTCTAAAAGAGTGGAACCTGAGCCCCGCGAGCTACGTGCGACACGTCAACCCGACACAAACAGCTGCTCCCGGTGCATTCCTACGGGCCTTGCACGCGATCTGTGTGCACGCTGCCAAAGGCCAAAGTACTCGCTGGAAGGTGTCAGATGCGCCGCCAGGCATGCAAGACACGCCCTACTGCCATTTAGCGACTTCTGATCGGACACCCAAATAGACACGTTTGAGTGCCAACACGGTCCGTGTCGGCTAAATTCCGTCGTCCCAAACAAAAGCGAGAGGGGCGGGAGATTCAGATGCACCACTTCTGCACGAGGCGGAGGAGAGGCATTCAAAACCAAGGCCTTTTTGTTTCTCGAGGCATTTTCCAACCCCTGCGCCTGAACCTCCCCCACCGAGAGCATGCCGGCCGCCCCGCACAAACGCTCAAATTGTCCTCCGGCTTCCCAAATTTGGGACCCAAGCAGAACGAAACCTTTGTCAAAGTATGGCCTGGCCGTGTTCATATTCTGGTTGCTGGATGAAGGGTGCACTTGATTACAAAACAGCGGTCCAGCCCACCCCTAAATCTTTAATTTGTGCGACATCTTTTCAATCGACAACATTGCGGACTAATAGTTCCTACATCTGCCTCACAGTTTTGAGGTCGAACTTTGTTTAAATTTTAAGTCTATATGTGGCTTTTGGCTGATGACCATTCCATGATGTATCCTGCCCCTCGTCCAACGTGAGATAGCTTCCAACTTACCCAAGACCCCACTCAGAATAAGGCCACTGAAAATGGAGTTATTCAGTCTGCCATGCATTCATTGAGTCAGGTGCATGAGCCACGTGAGAGGTGCCCACAGCAATGTGTGCATGTGTAGGTGTGCGTTTGTTTGTTTGTGTGAGATGGCCTGCGGCAGCTGGGAATGCACGTCGATCTCAGAGGGACCCAGCCAAGGTCAGAGAGGAAACCTAAAACGACACGATCCCGGCGGCCGCCGCCAAACCAGCAGCACCCCGAGCATGATGTCACCAACTTCCGGGGGAAACCCTGCATCGAAATGTCAGGAAATGTGGCAAATCCCAGCCAACGTCACTCTGGGGAAGAAGCTGATCTGTCGTCTGCCGGCTTCGCTTGTTTCGGAGCCGACCACCCAAAGACCCGCCGTCACGTGGATGATCTCAAACCGACTTTTGTTGCTCCAAATCCAACCCGCCAACCACAGGCGCGTCCCTGCAGGAGCATGTGAACTCACCACCCAAAACATTAGGTACGCTATAGCAAAAGTGACCAGGAACAGAAGCCCAAGCCAAGTCATGGAGAAATGCATGATTTCAAAAAGAGATGTGGGTCTGCACCTTCAATCAGAGCTGCAGCATAATTGATCAAAGTCCCACATTCATCCAAATACAAATTTATGAATACATTTTTGTGATGGATCGAAAGCCCTAAGTCGGATGCACCACTGCAAACGAGCACCACAGCGATAATAATAAACATGAAGCAGTTGCACATGCTGTACACTCCTCTGATTGGTGTCACCAAGAGGGGAAATGCTTGTAATTACAAGTCATTTTATAGATAATACATCATGTCAGGCACATTTTTACGAGCTCATTTATTCCGCCGCTTCAGGCCAGTCGCCACCATGTTTGTACTTATTGTCCCGCCAATGGCACAAGCACGCCTCTGTGCGCTCGTTGGCTTCGCATTGAAGGTGGGGGCAGAATGGATATTTTGACTGACGTCATTGCTGAAGACTGGGGGGGATTTGTCGGAGGGGCTGCCGCAAGGGCGTTGGTAGAAAATGTGCCAAGGATGAGCGAGGAAGTCACGGGAGGATGGGATCAAATCGGAGCTCCCCGACACCCCCTGTAGTTCATAAGTGGAAATTGTTCCGCCGCGTTTGCTGCTGTGCGACAAAGGCCGACATTGTCCGGTCACGTGAAACGTTTTCAAGCAGGCGCCATTACCTTTTTACAAGGTCTGCATTTGAGACAAAGTCACCTGTGGGAAGATTTCTTACGAGGCGATCAATCGTCTCCTGGTCCGAGGAGGTTTGGGAACGCAGAATTTACGACGCTGACGTCTGCCGTAGCTTCGGGTTACGAGGTTGACGCACTTCGAGGTGTTACCGAGCAGACCTCCTCTTTAGAACTCATCTAGAAGGAAACGGGTCAGGATTTCAATGTAGGGTTTTGAGTCTAGGTTTTGCACCATGATTTTTGAAAGTTTTGTGAAAAAATAATACACTGCAATTTATGCCGTACCGGCGCAGGGTGAGAATTTTTCCCATTTTACCGCGTCTGTAATTTGTGGTTCTCAATCGCTTGGTATGCTGCGACGATTCACCGTCTCAAATTATTTTCGTGACGGTCAAATTCAGACGTGTTGGTCAGTGTGTGTCGGTGGGCACACAGTGTCTCTCTTGAATCGTCTGTGACACTTCTCGGATCAACATGGCGGCGGCACCCGGCTGTATCTTTGAGGCCCGCGGTTCAAAGTTCAAGGTGTCGTCGCTGGTTGGGAGGAATGTCTGGAAGTGCCGTTAGCATTAGCGTTAGCGAAGGAATGGCGGTGTGCTCTTTTTGGCCGCTCACTCGTGCCAACACCCCAAGCATCCCAAGCTTGCTGGGTCAGGTGGGCTTGCACTTCTATAAATAACGACCCCCCCCCCCCCCCCACACACACACACACACACACACACACAACCTTCCTTGAAACATGTTTGACATCCACTGTGCGCGCACGTGCGGGTTTTGTTCATATGTCTCATGTCTGTGTGCCTTTTTTTTTTTTTTTTTTTTTGCTGCCATAGCGTTCCAGCTGTGATAGCACGAGTCACTGCAACTGCTCTGCAAATATCTAATCCACGAATCTCTGCACGTCTCATTTGTTTGTTTTCAGTAAACATACAGCACAGAAATGAGTCTCGGGATCAACTGCAGCCAGTGGCAGTGCTGGCTTTTATCGCGCCCTGTATGATGGGCTGCGATGGCGGTTATCACAAGTGGCTGACCATTGTTCCATTCACTTGGATTTTACTACAATTTCAGGATATATTGCTATAAAAACATATTGAATATTCAAACTGCTAAACTTTTGAATATGAGACCGGTAACCCATTGCAAAAAAAGCTGGGATAGGGGCATATGGATAGATATTACATCACTTTTCCTTTTAACGGCACTCGTGTGCATTCGGGATGGATGACACTAAGTGGTGAATTCTTTCCCGTTCTTGCTTGATGTACAACTTCACTGGTCAATAGTCTGGCGTCTTTGTCGTCGTATTTTGCGCTTCGTAAGGCGCCGCACATTTTCAACGGGAGACGGGGCTGGGCTGCTAGAAGGCCATTTCGGTCCTTTTTTACTAAGAAGCGCTGCTGTTGTCATGTGCAGAATGTGGCTCAGCATTGCCTTACTGAAATATGCAAGGATGCTTGGATGGCAGCAGATCACTCAATCAGTCCAGTTTTATTTATAGAGCACTTTTTGCACATTGATATGCAACTCAGTTTACATAGGACATTACATACAGTAGTTAAAACCAATCCCCTCCCGTCACTCATCCACATGTGCGCACAAAAACACACACACACACACACACACACACACACACACACACACACACCTAAAAGTAATGTATTCACTTATGGCTGTGTGTTGTTGATTTCAGAAGTGTTCGTGAGCCCACATTGTGATATCATTGACACAATGACACCGTTTACTCCAAGAAGCTGTCATTTGAAATAACGAGCAAAATAACAGATTACTTTTCCCGGGCAAGTAATTGGACGACAGTTACTTCTTCTATCCAAAAAAAGTATATTTTTTTTAATCGTCTGTCTATGGAAATAAATATGTGCCACCGGGATTTGAGTTGGAAATTACACAGAAAACAGGATTTGAATTTGAATTGTAAAGTGATCACATTTTCAATTGTTGTAGTGCAGTGTAACTTTTCAATGTTAACAATTCAACCGGCTACAATTCGCTGTCTGAAACACACCGTCTGTGCCACCAGGCAGGGTTACTTTAGGTCAGAACCAAAAAGCCAGCCAATCCAGTTGCGCTTTCTTAGTATGTGACGTCACATGACTAAAAAAGCGTAAATACCTCAGAAATGAAATCGGTCATGGAGCGTAAGGACTGACTCACTGAAGGACTTGCAATAATAAGCTAAAATTATTTTTACAAGGACAAGTGACAACTCTCAACTTCATCTCTGAGCTGGTTGAATGCGCTGCACAGTTCACGTTAGGTAGTAGGGAAAAAGTTTTCTCGCTCTCTGCATCAAAATTACTGTGGTGGGAGCAATAACGTGTGTGTGTGTGTGTGTGGTGTGTGTGTGTGTGTGTGTGCGCGCGCGCATGTCACTCACTTTCACACACACTCACACACACACAGTTGCTTTCATAGATTACAATCAGAAGTGTACTGTCAACGGTGTTTAGGAACTTACTGTATCATGTTGGCATGACAAATCTCTGCTAAGTTGTTGATTTAATGTGGCTTCAACTACACAAATATTGAAGTTATTCCATGAATTTGTAACTGGAATACACTATCAAGTAATGAGTACAGGTAAACTGTTTTTTGGGTGCTGTGGATAAGTACTGCCACTTGGCAGCTGCTGAAATTTACTGACTTTTGAAATCAATCAGTAACTTAGTTACTTAAGTTACTTTTCAGCTCAAGTAATCAGTAAAAAAAAAACTGTAAATTATTGCCATGCTGGTCCAGTAAAAAAAAAAAAAAAAAAAGTTCAGTATATGTGGCGTCTCAAATTAGCAGTTTTCCATAGCTGCAAGTTGGTACTGTATGTGTGCAGGGATGAGTTGCCTGGTCTCCTGTGCTGCACACATACATACCCTTGGAATTACATCCATCCATCCATTTTCTTTGCCACTTATCCTCACGAGGGTCGAGCTGGAGCCTATCCCAGCTCTCAACGGGCAGGAGGCAGGGTACACCCTGAACTGGTTGCCAGCCAATCGCACTCACAATCATACCTAGGGGCAATTTAGAGTCTCCAATTAATGTTGCATGTTTTTGGGATGTGGGAGGAAACCGGAGAGCCCGGAGAAAACCCACGCAGGCACGGGGAGAACATGCAAACTCCACACAGGCGGGCCCGGGATCGAACCCGGGTCCTCAGAACTGTGAGCCGACGCTTTACTACTGTGCTGCCACCCATAGAATTAGATTTTTTTTCTTTTGTTTTTTTTTTGTGGTGTGGGTGCAGCCATACAGGGAGTAATGGCATAATGATGGGACATCATCAATAGGAAGCGTTTCGTCAAGGGTTCAAAAGCACAACTTTTGCAGGTACCACACTAGTGATCACATGACTGAAAGTCCAGTGAGTTGCAGTGGTTCCATTACGTCGGACGTATTCATGGTGTCTTTGTGGCGCAATGCTTCCTCTTGATGGGCGAGGTATTGAGTGACCGTGTCGTGACTGTTTCCACCCAACGTGAGGTCACAGAGTTCTGACACGGCACATCCCGTCAGGCAGCGCTTCCCGCTGTCGGTGGACGAGGGCCCTCTTCCTTCCTCTGAGAGGCCGGTGAATGAAAACGTTAGGGTGGTGTCGGACGCGGTCATAGGAACGGACGCGTCACTGTACTCCATCACTCGGCTGGGGGGGGGGGGGGTTGCACAACGTGGATCCATAGTAGTTCATTAAATTATTTTTTGGGGGGAGGGGGAGGGGTATCTGTAAAGTAAGGCTGGAAAAAAAAGACGGTGTAACTAGGCATATATGGTAATAATAAAAATGACACCACATATTGTATAACATGCATGGAATATGAGTAATAAAGCATTTTAAAATGCTTTTTTAAAGACAACAATGCTGATGTATAGTAGAGACTTTTTAAAGACATTACGATGTATGCTGATGTAAAATGAGATTTTGATTATATCTATATATATATATCTATATCTATATATATATATATTATATATATATATATATATATATATATATATATATATATACATACATAGACATATTCTCGGTGGCATGGCGCCTGAGCTGGAAAGCATTGGCCTCACAGTTCTGAGGTCCCAGGTTCGACCCCGGCCCCGCCTGTGTGGAGTTTGCATGTTCTCCCGATGCCTGCGTGGGTTTTCTCCGGGTACTCCGGTTTCCTCTCACATCCCAAAAACATGCAACATTCATTGGACACACTAAATTGCCCCTCGGTGTGATTGTCAGTGCGCCTGTTTGTCTCATGACCTTTTGGCTGCCAACCAGTTCAAGGTGTACCCCGCCTCCTGCCCGTTGACAGCTGGGATAGGCTCCAACACTCCCCGTAACCCTTGTCGGGATAAGCAGTTAAGAAAATGGATTGATGGATATCCATCGTAATAAAAAGACAATTGTATTGAAATACATTTCCTGTTATATAAAAATCTAAATGTACATCAATGCTATATTTTCCATTTTATTTTTGGGTGAGCCATATGGTCAAACGACCAAGGTCTGTTGTTGGAGTGATGGAGACTGATGTGGGTGGAGCCCCCCCCCCCCCCCCTTCAATCTAATTTGCAAGCATAATCTTATAAAAGGCAGCAAGCGGGCGGAGTCCGTCGCTCGCGTGGACTCGGCCAGTCTTTTCCTTTGTGTGTTTGGTGCCATCAGGTGGTAGTAATTGTAATTGCAGTGAAGGCACACACCCGCGCTCAGAAACAAAAATGATTCTATTTTAGAGGTACAACATGCAAACATGTGGTGGATTCGTATGACGAAAAAATACTTACGAGAGGCAAGTCGTGCCATTTTATTGAATTTTTTTAAAATGAAGCTTTATTGTTCCGGGAAGAAGTAGTAAACTTGCAATGTAATCGAAGACAATATAATATAAAGAAAAGAAACTGATTTACATTTTTTTTTAAACCCCAAAAGGTACATTTTTGTATATTTGTTTAAAAAATGTGCAGGGGGTGTGGGGTGGTAAGGTGTGAATTCCTTCAGATTAGTGTATAACATTTTTCATTCATTCAAATATGTTTGGATTCTCTTTTTTTCCTTCTCTGTCACTCACTCACTCAGACAAGAAAACAAAAACTGTTAGTCACCTTTAATTTTTATCCAATTTCTTAGCTGCTTATCCCCACCCATCCATTTTCTTAGCCACTTATCCTCACAAGGGTCACAGGAGTGCTGGAGCCTATCCCAGCTGTCTTCGGGCAGCCTGAACTGGTTGTGTGCGTGTGTGTTTGTATATATATATATATATATATATATATATATATATATATATATATATATGAATGCAAAGTAAGCCATTTTTAACCAGACATTTTGTTAAAAAAAACCACCTTTTCATAATTAAAAAGATATGATCAACAGTTCAGAAAATAGATGGGTGTATTTATTGGACATGATTCCAAAATGTATAGTATGGCATGTTAAAATGAAATAGATGTACATACGTTGAGGACTATCTTAATTCTGATGTATAGAGCATTTAAAAACGGATCTTAAATTTTTTTTTTTTAGGCAATTCAACAATAGGCTGACCAAGTTTTTTTTAAATGGCAATTGAGTAAAATTGTGTTCTAAGCCTTTTTTTTTTTTAATAAGGCAATTAAAGAAAGACTTTTCTTTAAACACAAACGACATCTGTTGATGCTGTTGTGCTCACTAAGGTCACGGGTGCTGCCCTGAAACATATCCCACGTGTAAAGCATTTTTTTTTTTTTTTAAAACTGTTGCAATTTTTCAAAGTTTAAATTTAGAGTTGTAGAGTAGGGGAAAAAAAATACAATAGGGACGTTACAGATCATGTCTTTCCACTAGAGGGCGCCAGCGTCCTGTAGACGACTGGTGTGCCTAGGCCATGAAGCTCTTCTCGACAAACCTGTTGGAAAGTCAACTTTGACCCCTTTGGGACTGTTTTCAGTCTAAAGAAAGACGCAAACACGCCATTCACCAGCAATGTTTTTTATTGAAAGAGAAAAAATAATAAACAGGGTGGATATTACGTTTTAGAGCAGATAAGATGGCAATATGTTGGTAAGAAAATATCTTTACAGCTGTTTGTATTTTTTTTCTTAATATAAATCCCACCTTTTATTGCAGCTCATTTGCAAGAAATTAAAATACAAAACCAAAGTCCACGCAGCTCAAGACAGCATTTTCACAGCAATTTGGTGCAATGGCCCATTGTTTTGTCAATACAGCAATTTTACAGATTGCTGAATAACGCAACAAACTTCACAAGCATCGATGCCACAATAATTCCGCTGAGTTGATAAGCGCGTTCCAATTTGGCCCTCATACCTCAGAAATGATAGAAAAAAGAAAAAGGGAATCTCTAGAAACACGAGGAAAATAACCTGCTGCTAATGTTAGCGACAAAGTGATTAAAATAAATTTGACGAACATAGAAACACACTAGACCCAACATTCGGTACACCTGCGCCATTTTCTGCATTTCCAAAGACAATTTTAAAAAACAATCTACAAGTTATTGTTAGTTTTTTTAAATACATTGTATATTTAGAAAAGTACCGTTTTCATTTTTTTACGTTATAGCCTGCAAGTTGTCAATTTTTATTTCATTTTTATTCATCAATATGATCATTACAAACACAATTATACAAATAATGAACTAATAGCTCTGATAAAAAAATAGAGATTCTTTTTACTAAAAAGATGAACTTTTTAAATTGATATACCACCTAAAACCCCATGGCAACAAAAATCATAGCTGTTTATGGTTTAAAATATAGTGGCACTGGCATGCATGTTACGAAATAGATTATACTGCTAATAATTTAATTACTTTGTAATGTGTCACAAACTTTGGAGGTGGGTAATTTAGGATTTTATATTCTAGAAAAATTACTTCTATAAAAAATATTGTTTGAATTGCAATGTTGGATTTTTTTTTGTGAAATGCAAAGTACAACCACAATTAGAAAAATAGTTTATATGATAACCAAAATATGTCAAGTTATTGTCATGAAGATATTGTTTTTGGCTGCAGGTGTACCAAATATTGTGGTCTTGAAGTTTTTTCCTGCCGGGATGACCAGACGATGGCATCGCGGCAACGATCCACACGTGGGGTCCGTTGATTGGTTGAGTGTCTCTTCGATTTAGTTCTGTGCGAATTCTGTCACGACGACGTCCATTTTGGGGAGTTCCCGTCGGGGAGGCCGTTTCGCTTTGAGTGCAACAACATCGGGGTGTTACCCAACCATGTTTAGTTCGCCACCTTCACAAAAACACATACAACAACTTTTTTGTTTTTTAATTACACACTCATTTTTTTTTAATGCGACTCAAGTGCAAACACACCTTTTTAAAAACTGCAGTGAAAATTTGAAACACCCTGTAATTACTTTAACAAGTCATTAATTCGTCAATCCATTTTTTTTCTAAAAAAAATTTCTTATCCTCACTGGGGTGACAGATAATGGGTGAGCCTATCGCAGTCGACTTTGGGCAAGAGGTGGGGCACAATTAGCTCTTCACACATTCACCCCGCAAGACAAAATGGAATCTTCAATAAACCGAACATGGATGTTTTTGGCCTGCCGGGAGAAAACCCACACAAGCACGGGGGTATGTAAACGATGCAAAGGGAGGCCGGAGCCTGGATTAGAACCCCCCTGCCCCCAGTCTTCTTAATCACATTCCCACCCACAACTTTCACTTCCTGTTTCAACATGCCGATGTTGCGATCATCCAGAAACGGCAGCCGACTCCCCAGAGTCGTCGACGAATGAGGTTAGACAACGAGTGACAGTATTGGACGCAGTAACCGAGGCCTGACTAAGTAGTAGATGGTTCGGTTGATCCCCAAGGATCAGGATGCAAACTGGGACCGGTCTTAAACTCTGATCTCGTCTTCGTCGTCGTCCATGAAGGAGAAGTCGTCCTCGCCTCGCGGTGAGCTGTACTTGGCACTGTCCGTATCGTTGTGCTGAGGGTATGGAGTTTTTTCCTCTGTGGTAGAACCGGAACTGGACACTGAGCAGCTGTCCAGGTGCTGGTGCTTATCCCTGGTGTGAGGCTCAGGGCTGTAGGGCGCCACCATCACCTTCTGCTGATAGATCATCATGCGGGGCGGCCTGGCGGGCGGCTGCCGCTCCTCGGGGGGGTCGTCGTCGTCGTCGATGAGCGGGATGTGCGCGGGCGAGCCGTGACCCTCGCTGCCCTTGCCTTCCTCGTAGCCCAGGTCATCGTCCTCTAATCCCTTCTTGTCCATCACGCTGAGGATGTCGCCGAGCATGGAGGGCCCCAAATCCACGTGGAAGGACATCATGGACTCCGCGTGCTTCAGGCTGCTACCGCTCTTCGGCTGGGGCGGCGGCAGTTCGGTGAGTTCGCCGAAGTTGCGCTCGTCGAACTCCGCATCGAAGGTGGCGATGGCCGCCGGCCCGCCGGCCGGCTTGCTGCTGGAGACGCCGGTTTCCTGGCTTCTGCCGCTGCCCTCGTGGAGGTTGAGGTACGGCAGGGAGATGGCGTTTTTCACAAAGTTGGCTGAGCCGGCGGGTGGCACGGCGGCAATGTACTCGTATCTGTCCCCACGGTTGACTGAGTGCGAGCGTTTGCTGCCGCGGAAGGTGCGTGCCAGCAACGACGGCTTGGAGCCCGGAGAGCCACGCTTGGTCTCCGCGCTCGGGGCCTCGCCCGAGCGCGTGCTGAGGAAAGACGTGTCCCCGAAGGCGTCGCCGCCGCGCCCCACGTGCATGGTGTGCCGGAAGTCGCCCAGAGGAGCGCTGATCATCTCCGGGGTCAGGTCTGCGCGAGAACGCCGCTTGGACTGGTGGTTGGAGTGGACCAGTTGCTTGAGGATCGGCATGATGAACGCTGGTTTGCGGGTGATTTTCTTTCAAGAGTCGGAGAATGTTCTGGAACCTTTCAGGTTGCTTTGTCAAAGACACTCCAAGTGCTTAGTCGTATGGGCGGCCATTTTCAGTCTTCACACTGGTAATGTCATCTCTGGGTTGGATCAGCCTGTGAAGAAAAACGGGCACAATTATGTACAAATATTAGTCATAGCGCATCTTTTTCACATTATGGGCTCTATTTTCAAAGATGGCGCATCTTGATTTTTGCGGAACCCTTGCAAGACTCACAGCCTTTGCCAATTTGGCAGCAAGTGTGAGTGTGCTCTCCGAGGTGACCTCGGTGGAGTGAGATGTTGGTGTTAGAAAGTCCACAAGGGAGTTTGCACGGGTTTTGGTAAACTCAAACGGGGAAGACGTGAACACATTTCTGCAATCTGTGGGTGTGTGGTGAATGACAGGCATTTCATTCCCGAATATGTAAACAGCGGGCAAGAAATCAATTCATTGAACACATTATTTTTATCATTATTATATAAAATAATCCTAATAAAGTATTAAGAATACTCCACTTAACTCACCGGCACCAAGCTATGGGGGTTGTGGTAAATGAATGGTAGTTGGAGGGGATACAATTTAGATCAATAATATTTCCCGAAATTATACACAGAACATTTTATAAAGGCAAGATGAAAATGTTTTTTTTCAAAAATATTGAAAAAATAAGGTGGCACGGTGGCTCAGCTGGTACTCCGGTTTCCCCCCCACATCCCAAAATCATGCAACATTAATTGGACACTAAATTGCACCTAGGTGTAATTGGGAGTGTGGCTGTTTGTCACGATGTGCCCTGCGATTGGCTGGCAACCAGTTCAGGGTGTACCCCGCCTCCTGCCCGTTGACAGCTGGGATAGGCTCCAGCACTTACTCGCGACCCTCGTGAGGATAAGCGGTGAAGAAAATGGATGGATGGATTAAAAAAAATAAATAAACCGAGAAATCAAAGGCTGTCTGAAAGACATGGACAAATATGCTGAAGTGGCTCTTTCGTAGATGCTAAAATGTCTGTTTTTGTTCAAATGTGGAAAACCTTTACCGCAAAACAAAGACAGCCTCTCACTAGCCTGTGAGTCCGTTAGGATGTTGCATAAGGTTGCAATCGGAATTGTAAAAATAACTTTTGTCATCCGTCACAGGTCCTTTCTTGAATTTCTCCTTTTCTTTCCAAAAACATTCACAGGTGGCCAGCGCTTGTACATTGCCATTTTGGGGCCCTAGACTTGTTGCGTAACGGGCAGGATGCTTGGAGCCGGAACACTCGGGGTGGGGTGTGGGGTGAAGCGGAACGCCGTTTCTTCAGATCGTCTTACAGAGTGGCTCGAGTCGCTACGTCCAGATTTGTTACATTCTCTCCCTGCCTTTTGTGCGTCTCACAGTTGAGCCCGAGGCGCTTTGGCTTGTTGTTTTATTACCTGCCCTCCTGTGAATATCAAAGCTCACAGGGCAGCGCTTTCAAATTAAAGCTTGCATGTGCCTATGATCCGGAAAAAGGCAGCTAATATGAATACGGTTTAGCCGGATTAGCTGGTCAGTGACTCTGAAATCATAAAGTGCTCACGGAAGAGAGTTTAAGAGCCACTTGTGTGTTGTATTAGCGCACTAATATGCAAGTGTTATTGACTGGCATGAAGGCTTCTTTCTCCTAACAAGTGTTTGGGTTTCAGGACATGATTTGGGTTTTAAATTAGAGGTCAGCATTCCAATTGGGGGGTAGAGTTTTAACTGTTTGGGTTTCAAACAGGAGTGAATGTCAAGAATCAGTCAAGCCATAAATCACTTTTCTTTCTAGATTTCTGGCCGCATAACAAGCTCCAGGGAGAAGAGATGGCGAGGGTGGATGACTTCAAATACTTGGGGTCAACAATACAGAGCAATGGTGAGTGTGGTAAGGAAGTAAAGAAACTGGTCCAAGTTGGTGGAAGGTGAGGTGTCTGGTGTTCTATGTGACAGAAGAGTCTCTGCTAGGATGAAGGGCAAAGTTTACAAAACAGTGGTTGAGGATGTACGGATTAGAGACGGAAACAACACGAAGCAGAACTGGAGGTGGCAGAAATGAAGATGCTGAGGTTCTCGCTTGGTGTGAACAGGATTAGAAGTGAAAGCATTAGAGGAATAGCCAAAGTTGGATGTTTTGGAGACAAGGTTAGAGAGAGAAGACTTCGAGAGATGTTGGCAGAAGGGTGCTGAGGATGGAGCTGCCAGGCAAACGAGCGAGGAAGACCAAAGAAAAGGTTGATGGATGTTGTGAGGGTGAAGATGTGGACAGTGGGTGTTAGAGAGGAGGATGCACGAGATAGGCTTAGATGAAAAAAATGGCATGCTGTGGCGACCCCTAACGGGACAAGCCGAAAAAAAAGAAGATATTTCTGGCCACATACCAAGCCCGAACAATTCTGGATCCAGCAAACAGGACAAAAAAGGCAGTCCCGTGGTGAGCTATGATCCAGAAAAAGCAGCTAATATAAATACGGTTTAGCGGTATTAGGAGGCCAGTGACTCCTGGATCATAAAGCGCTCACTGGAGAGATTTTGAGGCCCACTTGTGTGCGCCACGAGTGTGCTAATGTGCTAGGGTTACTGACGTGAACAAAAGAATATCGCCTGTGTTTTTCGACCACAGGCTCAAGCCCAGGCATGCGAAACTGCTGTGAATCAATGGGGTGAGCACAATAACATATTATGAAAACATTAGCATTACTGGTGCAGGACCAGATGGTGGAGACTTGATGAAAACTATCCGTGTGGATATTCCTAAGCAACTTTACGATAATGTAAATGCTAATCCCGTTCTCATTCTTTTGTAGCCATATTTCCAACTGTGGGTGTAAAAAGTTGACAATTGTGCAAACAGTTTGGAAATTTCGAGACAGGGGTAGGATTTCAAAAAGGGTTAAGTTTTTCTCGACAGTTTTACGGTTTCAAATTTAGTTTTCAAGGTAGAGTTTTGGTTTCCAAGTATGGTCTCAAGACAATGTTAGGATTTTAAATTAGGGGTTCAAGGTAAGGCTGTGGTTTCAAGTTCAGGTTCCAAGCCAAAGTTTGCAGTTCCACAGGAGAATTTCAGAACCATTTGTGTGTGCTACAAGAATGAACATGTGCAAGTGTGCAAATTAGCATTTAAGCTTGAATTAAAAAAAAAAAAACGGAAAAAAAAACCTTATTTTTGTTCTGTCCAGCTTTTTAGGTCAAGCAGAAAGGACAATCTGTATCCCTTCTATGCCAGAACAGTTTTACAGTCACGGTGAACTTTTTAAGACGCCACTGTGCTCTCTTTGTATTCTGATGGGTATTTGAGTTCAGTCAAATAGAACAAAGTTTGTGAGAGGGGGCGGTGGGGGTGTGAGAGTGAAAAGGTACCTTGATAGAAGAGAAGACAACAGAAGACAGGAAACTTTCCATCAGAAAGCTAAGAAAAGTAAAGCATTATATACCAAGTTCAATTACAGATTTGAGTGTTGTATGGGGAAAATCGTGCTACACACTGTGAGGGAAACGCATCTAGAAAACGGGCAAAAGATTCAGCTTGTGGTTGAGGTGATGAATCGTTCTGCTTTGATCGCAAAAAAAAAAAATAATTACTCGACAACAAAAGTATTCGGTGCACAGAAAGCCTTTAAAGACTTCCGTGGAATAGGGCACACGTCTCTTGAGATCAGGGCTCATTCAAATGGATGAAACCATGCAGGGCAATGAGACAATTGGATTGGAGGGGGTAACATAAAAGATGCCAGCAGGGGCTCTCAAATATCAAAAAAAGATAGGCGCCTCACTTCAACGTCATTCTGGGAAATGAGACGTTTTTATGTACCTTTGAAATCCACCATGGTATTTGACCGGGACCTCATCATGAGGAGGAGGCCATTACGAGGCTTCCAAGTGACACAAGACCACAGAAGATGAAATTTTGTTTTATAAACATTCTTTTCACGGTTAGGGATAAAACATATCTGTCTTTAGTTCAGTATTGTCACTTCCATGTTAACGTCCCTTGAGAGTATTCATACTTTTTAGGATTCTCCAATCATATTACATATAACACATTGTGCTTTCAGCAAGTCTGATAAAGTTATAATTTTGGTTGCTATAAATGTGATGGGACATTTTCAACATTTCTATTATCGTGACTACAATTTTTAGACTTTCTGAGGGTGTAGTAGTTTTCAGTTTCAGTGTGCACCAAAAGAGACAAAAGGAGAGTGAAAACTAAAAAAGATGACACTGACTCTTAACAAGAAATCATTTTGGCAATTTTGTAATACCAATAACTGCGATCGTTTGTATGGAAATGTTCATACGTGTTCCTTTTCTAGGATGTGGGACTAGCCTTAATCAAATTTTAGGGAGGGTAGGAATGAAAACAAAAAACTACGTACAAATGGAGAATTTGTATTGCCATGTCAAATTGGAATTATCATTGGTGACATCTTTAGCCTCACTGAGGGAACAGCAGTTTTTTTTTTTTTTCCAGAATAAGTCACAACAGCAAACAAACTGAAAATGACAATGACAAAGACACGGTGACATGACTCCCAAGAGCAACATTACAAGATGACACATTTTTCAATATCGTCATGTACACTCGTGTCAAAACTCTGGCGACTAATCACTCAAGACTTGATAGTATTTTTTTGTTTGTTTCTTATCTAGAGTTAGGGCTAGCTTTAAACCTTATTATTAGATGGTTAGGGGTGCGGTGAAAATGATTAACCGCGACCTATTTTTATGCTACATTTAATTATCGTAACTATCTTATTGAGCATCCTTGGAGTATAGTAGTTGTAGCTTGTCCAATGTGCCGCAACAGTAAACAAAGATGTCGAGAAATGTATAAGAAAAAAAATGAAGTCTCTTCATCTTCATTAAATTTATTTTGGTAATGATGATATACTTTTGGATGGAAGTAGGTTGCTGATTTTATATGGAAAATAAAAAGTTGCATTGGTTTCTGTACAACTGATTTTCTTAATATTTTAGCAATAAATGATCATTTTAGTTACTACACTCACATTTTCATAGCAGCCTGGTTTGGTACTTTCTTTGCTGTCAGAAGGGAGGAATGCCTTTACGTAACTGAGCACCCGTAGCACCACATGACACCAACTAAGCGGAGATGAGCGGTGACGGGGGGGCATGAATGATTAAGGGCATCGTCATGTCACCTCGGCTCGTGCTCGATGACATCACAACTCACACCCAACACGCTTGCGTAATCCTGCTGCCTCTGGCATCACTTTTGCCCTTCTTCCACCATAGAATCCTCAGCCAGTCGCATCGAAACGAGTGGATTTCAAGCACGGTTTATTTTTGCGTGTATTTACACTTCCGAGCAGTATATCATTTATTCCCAACAAACCATAACAGTCATGCGGCATTATGACAGTAGCGCCTTTGTCTACTCACACTAAATACTGCACGCCTACACAGAACTACTGCGCAAGACAACCTTGGCTTTATTTAACCTCCAGCAAGCCACAGTCGTACCGATTGTCCAGAACGCTGTTCAGGAACATTGACATGCAAATGAACCTCTATAGTCAAAGTCAAAAGTACAACAATGGCGGTTTCGTCAGCGGGGCCTGCACTCTTGACAAAAAACATTTAATTTGTCTCGTGTTGACCAATATCAAGCAGAGATTGCATTCCCACAGCAGATAAGCTCACAGGAAGAGTTGTCAAAGCAGGGTTTGGGTTCTTCAAAAACAAACATTTATGCTAATTGCCATAGACAGCTGGTAAACAAATTTGTTCACAGACATCATACAAAAATATGGAAAACAAAAACAGGGTTACAAATAGTTGTAAAAATAAACTTGACAAGTTGTCGATTAATAGCTTAGTTGCTGGATCTCTAGTTTCAAAGCTGAGTTTGTTGATTTTCCTCTGTGAATTTCTGGATGAATATCAAATAAGCACAAGCTAACTCATTAGTTCATGATTCCTGTCATAGTTTTGATACATATGTCAAATATTGATAATGTAAGGCCAAAAAATTCATTCAGAAAAGCTAATTGTGATCATAAAACCGTTATAAACTGGTTCTGGTTCTTTTGAAACAATGCAAAAATACCAACAACAGGAAAAAAAAAACATACAAGATGATGAAGATGGTTATTTTTCTGCAGAGAATTATGTTCTGGTCTAATCCCAAATTTGTACGAGGCATCAACTCATAAAGTAAGATGAAGCCCAACAAAACTTCGTATACTGTAAATAAAAGTAAAAGTATGAAAAATGACTGTATTGTGTCCCATGAGATTAAATATCATCAATCATGAATCAACCAATAATCAATCGTATGCTATAAAGGCAGCATACGAAGGAACTACACATTAGATGATGTACCATTTATGTTTTCTTCCAATTTACCGATTACCACACAATAACAACATCGTTATGCCAACATCCTCGACTAAAAATGCATTATGACTTCTGTATAAAACAACTTGACAGGAACAACACCATATATGGTTGGTTGCTGATGCTTGATGAGGATGAGGAAAACCTGTCCTTCCTGTTGGACTTCATGTCCAGTCGATGTTTGGTCGGGTAACCATGACACAAAAGTATGTGGCCAAGGAAGAAGACAAAAGAACATAAAACGGAAGCAAAACTATTTAGACGGGTGTGACTCTCTTCGCAGGTGAACAGGTGTAACGTGTAAACTCACAAAACCATGAAGGTTTCATAATTCAGATGCATGCAAAGCTTCCAGTCAGGATGTGCACACGTGCCAGATGTAAACCACCATGCAAATCAAAGCAAATGTTTTGCATGATTGAACGCAAGTGAGAATAACACTGACGTTAACCAGAAGGCAGGTACATCTATTATTGTGGATTCTATGTTCAAGCCCGAACTCTGGCTTTAAAACCCTACTTCCAAACCCAAATACTGTCTTGAAAACTTTAACTAACATTTGTTTTGAAAGCCCAGTCTCTCACATTTGAAAAATGTACAGGTGTGGTCAGTCTTGGTCGCAGATATAAAGTTACGGGTGTGGTCCACCAGTCATGGCCGCAGATATAAAGTTACAGGTGTGTGTTTTGTTTGCAATTGACTGTACCCCTTTAAGAGCAGAGGGGGGCGGTGTCAGGTAAACTAGGAAGTAGAAGTAGGCTCAGCAGCAACTTGTGAGACACCATGTACTTCCATTTAAAAAAAAAAAAAAGATGGATCGGTTTTCAAGTGCACTGAGAGTGTGCGACAAGTGCGCAATCGCGTAGCTTAGAGGGAACATTGGTCAAGAGTACACAAAATAAGCGACGTCTTTCAATATCTATGTATTTCTACTTGTAACAAATTTTACGCGTGTGATTTTTAGTGCTCGACTGTGCAGATTTGTGAGTGCGATGGCGTACAGGCACAGTGACTGAAAGCCTAATTTGGAAATGTAGATTTGATAACCTAAAACTTGGCTTCAAACCCCGTTATAAAACCCTAACTGGTGTGGAACCCTGTTTTGAAAACCTATGCTCGTTTGGATCACAAAACCCTGGATCAAAACCTGCCTTAAAATCATTTTTTACATTTCAAACTTGTCTTGAAATGTACTTTTTAAGCTTGGATCCTGGCTATGTTCAAATTGTAACCCTGTTTTGAAACTTCACTTTGAAGGATGGAGTCGATATAAAATATACTTCCCTTGCAATTCAATATTGATACAGCAAATACTCTTAACTGATTCACCTGTGACAACTAGTGGAAGCTGATTTCGATTAAACAAGAACAAAATACCAATGAAGTGAGTAACTTCGATCTTTAAATCTAACGTCCGGGCTCATTTTAGATTCCCCTGAAAATCCATAAGAAAAGAAGACATTTGGACCACGATACGCAATAACAACTCAAAAATATGTCAGATCTCCACAAAATCAAGGCAGCGATCTTGGGCTCATTGAAGTTGGCCGAAAGAGTGGCTCTCACGTGGTGGTTGAACTTCCAGAGTGACTGGCCTCTATGCACAGTATATAACTGACACTTCATTATATTTCGAACAAGTGGGAATAAGTGTCAAATGTTCCGCAGACGAGAACCCTCCATGCAAGCCACGCAGCGAGGGAGCAAAATAGTGAACTTGTTGACAGAAGCGTTAATGAATGGGGTTTGATGGACAAGGTACCGGCAATTGTCTCAATCCTGCAAACATGCTACTTAATTAGGTATTACTTTAAAAACCTTGCAAATAATAATAATAGTAATGCATAGCCTAAAGAAGAAGCTCTAAGTATACATGCACTATACTTTTATAATGTTTACTTTTTTATATTTGTTTTTACTACATACCCACAAACAATATTTGCATAAATGTTTATTATAAATTTATATGAGGAAATAAATAACATCTTTTCAGTGTTTTTTTACAAACTTTTTTTAAAATAACTTTTGTACTCCGAATGGACAAATAAGTCACATGCAAATGCCTATTTTCATATGTTTTACAACTTGAAAAATTGCCCTTGTCTTCGACCTAGTTTGAAAATCTAACCACGTCGTAAGACCCTACTTTCGAACTCTAACCCAGACTTGAAACACTCATTTTTAGCCCATTGTGGAAAAAACCTGGCCCACAATGGCCCACACTCGCTGCAGTGAGTCTTTGTCGGACAAGTTCAAACAGATTAGTGGGAAAGCGTTCTCTTGGCTCATTTCTGCAGGTCGTCAGTTGGCAAGTTTGAGCCGTGGGGGCTTTTTTCGTTAGCAAATAAAGTCAACATGCCCGGGCCACCCCACCCCACTTCACTTCATCCATAGGCTTGACATTGCAAACCAAATGTTGGCCGGCCCGCAATCGTCTGTCTGACTCCAAAACTCTGTTTTTGGCCCGTTTCCAAAACGCTCCGCGCAACACAATCACCACCTGACAGGCTTGAAAATGATTTCCCTGTGCTTCCAGCCAAGCTGGCCTTTTATGAAGCGCTTACTCCTGCATGACTGGACAAAGTGTTTGGTGGTGGGAGGTTGTGCTGCGCTGGCTGGGTGGGCGTCCATGTTACATCCAGGCCAAAAACAAACCAAACAAGATCACGGACGACAGTTTTTAGAACATGAAACCCTCAGTTTGGAGGATTCAAAAATGCTCCTTTTTATCTGGCCCATCTTCCACTAACCCGGCTGTCTGTGCAGTTAAAACAGCTCTGAGTATTTTTGGGTAAAATACACTTCTGAACTTGCACAAATCTCCAGAATTCAAACTGCATGAAACTGCATACTTTGTTTACTTGGGCAGCTTTTTTTTCACGGCACACCAAAAAAGAGAAAATTAGTTATGTTTTTAACAACAACTATGAATGGCAAAAAAGTAGAAACTAAAGTTGTACAGTTCAAAATATATCTGATTTTGGGCAGAGATTCATGTTTGAGAAACTGTCACTACGCATGACATAATGAGACTCCGAAGAAGCGTCAAAGATTTTGCTTTTTATTTTGCTTTCTTTGCAATAATCCAAAAGGTGCAGCTTCAACAAGGGCGGAGGAGGTTATGTGAAGTGACATTTAAAGGGGAATTCCGGTGGTTTGCATTAACAATGTATCCAATAGGTCACGTAATATGTACTCTAACTTGGAAATGTGATGTTAAATCCTCTCTTATTTAATAATGTTTTGAGAACATTTTGATCAACAATTATGAATATTCAGGGGCGCTGCCATTTTCGCTCGTTTTACATGCCGTTCCAAAGGCTTGATTACATGGGACACCATTTTGCTCAGTGCTGATTTCTCTGATTTATCCTCATCTGATGAAGAAATAGCAGTACCGGTTGTTCTGGAAAACGGAGAAATACTTCCATATAGAGTGACGGAGCCGTGAGCTCGCTCCTTGCCGAGCGAGCTCCTACCCGGCCGCCCAAGCCCGGCTCATGGCCCGCCCCCGGAGCTCGCTCGTCAAACTCCGTGTCATTCCCCAAGAACCATCCGAATATTCAACATTTACAGCCGCAGGTTCAAATCTGTATGGAAGTATTCCTCTGTCTTCCCAATCAATCGATACTGCTATTTCTTTATCAGATAAGGATAAATCTGAGAAATCAGCGCTGGGCATAAATGGTGTCCCATGTAATCGAACATTTGGAATAGCACGTACATCTGCCCATGTAGGTCACGTGACACGGTAAAATGGCAGCACCCCTGAAAATTTTTAATTGTCTATGAAAATCTTCTCAAAACACTATTAAATGAGAGAGGATTTAACATCACATAGTCAAAATAGAGTACATATTTCATGACCTATTGGATACATTGTAAATGCAAACCACCGGATTTCCCCTTTAAGTTTGTGGTGAGTGATGTCATGTAAATGGGGGCAATAGGACCGTGAAAGTCAAATTTCTTTAATTAATTTTCTATGCCTCGGAAACTGCGTGCATGACTGCCTTCTAAACGGCGTCATGCATACTGTCACAAGACATCTGTCCAAAGAATATCAAAAGCTTTGCATTTTCTTTGGCTTTTTCAACAAATTTCTGAAAGAAGTAGCTACCTCAACAAGGGCTACTCACAACTATTGTAACAAAAGTAGCAAGATTTGCGTCACAGTTAAGAAGTTTTAGTATGAAGCTTGTATGGTTCAGAAATGTTGTTGCTGTTGCTCTTTGCGTATAATTTACAGAACTGTCACATGTGATTCTTCACTTTACGTTTAAGGAGCATGGAAAGAGTAATCTTTTGGTTTTGGATTATTGGGACACTGACTGTGTTCGACTTGAGAGGTTCCACTGTATTAGTGATCCTCTCGGCACAGACATACAGGACAACAACAATGATAAAGAAGAGCAGAGATTGAGGGGAGGCGGTGGTGGACCCTCATTACAGCTATTGCGGAGGGATTATAGCGCGCACAGGCACACTGGGTCTCTCGCCCCGGCTCTTTTGACAAATGGAGAGCATTCATGCGAGGGCCCCGAGGGGCAAAGTCATTGAATTAACTATCTGAGCTGCTGGAACTGCAAAACAAACTGGAATGAATTTCTATGGAGAGGTGGTGAGGTGTAGTTAGTTGTGCTTAAAATAAAAGAGCGATTACAGTCCACTTTGGGTTTGTTTGGGCTTTAAAATGAAATCAGAGGAGAGGTCTTGAGGAAACAAGATGTGATCAAAAGTTCAGAGGGTTCTTTGTAAGAGTGGAAGATAACAGTCAACAGCTTCTACCTTTTTTGTTTCTAATATAAGTGCCACACACAGCTGGAAGACTTACAAGGCCAGTTCATAACTCCCTCGGTTTTGACCTTACACAAAATATAAGTTCGTGTTTGCGACAAAGACAAATCTGCTCTCCCATTTCAACCTGATCTTAATGGCCTTTTGCTGGGAGATGACAAGTTAGACAATGGACAGTCCAAAGTCTGTCAATTGTGACAAGTAAGCGAGCTCAAGGGTTACCAGGAGGAGGAAAATGTTTGTCAAGCCTCGATTGGAATAAACAGCAATCGAGTGATCGGTTGCATCGGCCAACATACAACAGAGAAAGAATAACAAAAACAAACAAATCCCTTTTTTGCCACACCCAAGCCAAGCAAGCGATGCGATACAATTTCATATGACCAGAACAGAGACGAGTTGCTTATTTATAGAGCTACAAAAAATACCGTCTTTAATTTAACACCTTCATTCGGGACGGCAATTATCAGATTATGCTGATAAGAGCGAGGGTAATTTCTAGGTGTGGATGTCACTAAATGGGCCTGAATGCCAAGGCGTGTCACTGAGCCTGTCAAAAAGTGCAAACAACAAGCTAACTGGCTGACGCTAGAACCATTAAAAAAACAATTGAACACACAAGCGCCATACAACAAAACCAACCTTGTTGAAGCTGCTCCTTTTGGATTATCCAAGCTTTCACAACATAACAAATTAATAAATGAAATTAGGGTAATACACCATTCCAGAGGATGTGTGCTGGACAGGTGTGTCTGTCTTTTTACTTGCCTAACCTAAATGTTCAGAAATGTACACAACAACATGGAAGCTATGCCAAGAATGATGCAAACTGGTTCAACAACTTTGGACAAGGTATCGATGAGGCTCCAGGAGTGCTCAAGATTGGCTAAAACGTGCTTGGAAGGTAGACGACGTCAACGACTTAGTAACATAGAAGAATGTTTTTCAGTTGAAATTTAGACATTCATGCAGTTGAAATTGAAAATGAATTTAAGTTTGATGGTTGGACTTTTACTCTGAAAAATTACACAACCACTTGACCTTATTTTTAAGTTATACACGAGAAGGATTTTTGAGGCCGATCACCGATCCAAATTAATTACTACAAAAAAATACATTTACAATAAATAATGTCATGCCACTGAGGCATAGTGACAGACAGAACACATTAATGGTCTTCTATTAGATGGCATTAAGTACATACATGAATTACTGCATCTACTTTTTGCGACATTTTTGTTTGTTGGTGTGTTGAGATTAATTGTAAAATTGTGCCTTGGCTCCATACAGGTTCAGATCAAGTATTCTAATAAATTGGGTCAAATCAACATTACAACGTGACAGAAAAAATGGGTGCTAGCTTAACTGTAATTAAATGACTCAACCACACTGAAACTTTAGAGCATAATTTGATGGAAAGGCAGCAGGTTTACAAACAACCGCTTGCACGAGCACTACCACTAGCTTGGTGGGCTACTTAACGTTTGGTTGACTGCTTGCGAACCCTATCGTATTAAAAGTACGTGAACGTATACCTCAAGCAAACCTTGAATTAAAGTGTCCTCACACCGGTGACAACCAACATGTTTGTTTCTCCATTTTGTCCTCGTTATACAGTCGGCGCGATCCACTCACTGTTGTCGCCATAGTAATGTGTATTCAGTCACATTTTAGTTGAAAAGATAAAGCCCAATGATCGTAAAAAACGGGATGTGGTGGATTTCGGAATCGTACTTTGACAATGCAATTGTGAAAGTGCAAATTTGTGTTGTAGTCTGATCCTGGCATTACGTGTTTGTTTGTCCCATCGCGCCGTACCCTGAAAGCTATACAAATTCTACTATATAAAACTAAATCACCTTTTGGATTCAGTTATACTATGTAGGATGGCGATGCAGAGTAAAATGTCTTTTGCCTGGTTGATTGGACCGAGAATTATGCCAACCAATCAGCATAAAATGCCAATTATTTGCTGATTCTGATCAGGTTAAAATTGGCATATATTCATGAACACCAAAAATCCTGGAAGGAAAGTGTAAACTGGAGAGTAATAACTTAATAAGATGAGTAACTTTCAGTTCCTTTGCTTTTCTTTTGGGTTAGGATTGTTTAAGACGCATGGAGAACTGTCGTTTCATTGACGTTAACCTTTGAGCTTTAGGTGAACAAAGACTTCTGGGCACTAATTCACTTTGAAGGAGTCGCTGCTCATTGATTGAACCTTTCAACACCCATACATTACACATCATTCACATGAAAAGACAACATCGGCCTTCAGATCATACTTTTGCCACAAGAACTGTCAGCCCGACTGATAGAGATTTTGTTTCTAGACTGATTCGGATATTTGACAGTATAAATTTCAGATAACTGATTAATGGGACGTTTAATTTAAAAACTAGATAATGAATATTATTATGGATGCTTTGAAGTATTTTATTGAACAATAGGAGCCGTTTGACTGCTCTACAATAGTTTTGTCAATAACTGAACACAACAATTTGAAAGAGATCAGAAATTGACCTAAACTTCCAAGAAAGTTGGTCTAAAAGTTAAACCCCAACACAGAGAAAACATTCTAGAACCACATTAACTTTTTTCAATTATCAATAATGAAAAAAAAAAACAAAAATGGAAAAGACTACAAGAGAGATAAAAGAATAAAAGTTTCAGGGCAACAATAATCATGCAAAGTGTATGTGCTGTTTTTTTTTTTTTTTTTTTTTTTTTTAAATGGGCTCCCAAGTGAGTCATGAAAAGTATTTGGCATCCATTTTAAGTAAGTGGAAATAACTTGCATTTTTTTTTAACATCACACCCTCTCCCCCATAATCCAATCCAATATTACTCCTTCCAAACTGCAGCAATGAGCTCATGTGGGCAGCAAGCCAGCTTCCTCAAAACTGTCTGGCTCGCAAAGAAAAGTGCAGTCAGGAAAAAAAAAAAAAACATCAAGTGAAAGCTCGAGAACAAATAAAAAGGACCGGACAAGCTGGAATGATGCTCCATGTTTACATCTGGAAAAGTTATGAGGGTGGCGCAACTTCACATCCAAGTTATTCAAATTTGCTGCCATGCAGTAATGGAAACTGGTAGATGACAAATCTTGACAATCTTTCATTCGTTTAATACACGAGGTTCAAATTTGGTAGCCACTGAAGATTAGCTCTTGGATGAGTTTGTCTTTGAAGGACACCTAGAAACGACCCAACTCACCATAAATGATCACATAAAGGTACAATCGCAGACTTGAGACCTTTTTTCGTAATGATGGACAATAACTGACTTCAGGAGTTTTACGATAAGTCATCAAACTCCGCCACCGTCCTCCACCTCCATGGAATGACAAACTAAAATGTTCTGTAGACTAGGTTCAAATTTGGTTTTAATCAGAGAAAACTCTTGGATGAGTTCTTCTATGAATGACCTTTAACCCATTCATAGGTAGGGTGGCAAATTTTTTTAGATAAAAGTCTCCTAACAGGCCACAATCAAGGAAAAAAATCACTTCTTTTTCGTTTATGGTTGAGTAATATGATAACTTTACTAATTTATAATCTCGTCCAAAAATGGGACGCTGCCCTCGAGAGTATACTTGGGTTTTCTTAGTAGATCGTCCAAAAAACCAGAATCAGAATCAGATTAAAACACTTAAAACATTTTGAGATACAGAAGGATATAATGCGTGAAAATCATGATGTCCCAAAAATGGGACGCTGTCCACAAATGAGTTAAAATTAACCTAAAATAGCCCATCCATCCATCCTTTATAAACACTCCAATCAAATTTCATGTAAAACATGTTCAGGGGGCTTAACTTTCAGGAAGAAAATCCAAGAAATGTAAGAAGCTAAAATTTGCTCAAGCCGTCAGTTTGACAAGCTCAAGAATAACAAATCTTATGAGGGAAAAAAAAAAAACATGCCAAACAAACAAACCCCTCAAGTAAAATACTTTCCTTCACTGTTCTCACGGTCAGCGCCACAAGTAATTAAGTCTTATTTGGAAAAAGACAACACACTTTATCTAGAACCATTAATTCAAATGCAGACAAAACTTCATTAAAAAGAATAAAGGGGAAGAAAAAGGCAAAACATTCCCATGGCACGGTATATAAACTCATTTATATAATTTAGACCACATTTCCAATGTTAACACTTTAAGCAACACCTCTGAAAACTTTGTTTTATTACAGTAGTGCCTTGGCTTAGATATTCCGTTCATTCATTCATTCATTCCGTGACCACGCCCTTAACTCATATCACCTTTCCCCATGTAAATGAATGGCACTGCCATTAACGCCTTTCCAGCCTCACATTGTGCGCCTTCTGTAGTGCCTGCCTACGTATTAAAGGTCATCTGTCATGAAATGGATTTTTTTTTTTTAGTATGTTTTTAATGAAAACACAGCAGCCGGTATGGACCCATCCGTTTTTTCACCACAAAACAGGATTTTGACATATGGCTTTTTGTAACTCCCGCCATGAAAATCTTCTCGAGGGATTTGTTTTCGACAAGAAGCGGGAAGTGACGTTGGAGGCAGGTGCGCACTCAAGCGGACTCGTTTTTTTCTATCAGTTTTACCTGCGGGAAGATAGCTCATTGTTCCTTCGTGTTAGCGAAAATGCTGGCTTGTTGTATTGCTGATATTGCTCGAACACTCGAGATTATAGATTTACCCTTAATAAATTTTCAAGAAACCCGGTTCGTCGTGAAAAATGGATTACACGGGTACAAAGGAGCTTCGTTGGTTCCAAACTACAGTAGGTGTGTATACAGCCACTTAAAAAAAAAAAGTTGGGGGGGGGGGGAAACCACGTAATCCGTCTCTCATAATGTAACAAAAGATCCGCGTACGTATGACAGGAGTGCTAAATGTGTCTGTGCGCATCGGACAGTTTCCGTGTCGGGCTCGCCGACGAAGGCTGCCACGTCATGCCTCGTGGACGAGCACGGCTTCGGCCGGGCTGGCTCATACATACTATTTGGGAGTCTTTTGTTGTAAGTAATCCGCATATCATCTAAATACAATAGGAAACAATACAATAGGGTAATATTTCCCCGGACACTTCACAAGATTGTGAGACGTTCTCTTCTTCGAAAACAGCTTCCGTGTCTGAAGGGGCGGGTCCCATAGTAGGACCCACAGCGTGTTTCAAATGGCAAATGTCCGGCGTGACGTCACTGACAGTAGATGCAGCCAATATGGCGACCACTTGGATGTCGAATGACACTTCGGCAACTTTGCGCATGGACGACGCGCGCTCTGCTCATATTTATTTTTTCGACATTGAAGTTAATAATGTTATATGTATTTTTCATTTCAATATCTATTTTAGAATGTTTATAGGGATGACACTTGACCGTTAATGTACACGAAGAAGATGCTTACAAAATGCTCAGTACACTGCAGACGTTTTTGTCATTTTTGAGAGAGAACCTTGCCTGTTAGTTTTGCTATGTCTGTCTACACGTGGTGCCACAACTTTGTGTTCAATATGACAACACTGCAACATTATGAACATTTAACGCTGTTTAATTGATACTATTTCCTATAAAGACGTTTGAACTGCGAACAATCCTCCATTGTTTTCTCCCACTTAAATCAATGATCCTAGGCAAAACTGTTGTGCCCTGAAAAATACAATGTTGTACATGTATCTTTGAATTATGTAGCATGTCTGTGTGAGTTCTACTTGTGTGCAGAGCGTTACAACTTAGTTACATAATAAGTTGGGAGAAGTGAGCCTTCCAGTCCATCTGCTTCTGATTATTTCATATTCTGCTCTTGGGAGGGGGATAAATCATGCGATGAAACAAAAAACTAAACAAAAAAAACCCACCCATAAATATGCCCCAAAACACTTTTGCGCGCCCCAAAATAAATACATGAAATCTAATTTTTAAATATGCTTAAATATAAACAAAACAATACCTCCGCTGTGTGCTCCTCGGGCGATCTGATGAACGCTTATACAGTATGGATAAATTGCCCCCAACCAAAGGGCCATTGCGTCATTGTGCTCCTGTCAACTTACTATTTGTGACGTCATTGATCTTTGGAGTGTGTGTTTTGTTTCTTTAATACAACGTGTCCGAGAACCATGGCGAAAATAATAACCCGGGAGGGGAGGGGTGGAGGAGCAAAGGGAGGCTTATGGATGAGCTCATTGTATTGTATTCGTATAGCCGTGGGAGCGATGCAAATTCGTTCATGACGTTTCACTAAAATAACATTTAACGACCGAAAATAAACGCGGCGACTTGTTTCGCCTCAGGCGTCGTCGTCGTCGTTCTGCCATCATAAAAGTTACACAAAGACGCGGGAGACACTTTAAACAAGTTCAAACTAGTTACCTTCAGATGTCATCCCGAGAGGGGAGAACTTCCACGGTTGTAACTCTACAACTCGTGAGCCAGAAGGGACGAGGAAAAAGTGTCTGTTGAGGCTGGGCTGGCTTGCGTGCGTCGTTCGGCGTCCCCGTCCGCTTGGATGTGTCCCTCCCCCGGTTACAGCGTCCCTCCGCGGGCCTTCCTCCAGCACGACCCCGCCCTCTCCGCGGTTTTAAAGGCACACGAACTTGCCTTCAACTTGGACTCGGGAAGCTAGCGGCTAACAGGGATGCTAATGTGTACCCGTGGCCTAGTTGGCATTGTTGCCCACAAACAAGCCATAAGATAAATACACGAAACTAAACTTCACTCAGCTCTTGATAACATTGAAACGCATCACATTTGACTGAGCCTGATAGTTAGAAGGTTTATCATTAAAACACTTTGGTTTAGCTAACATTGTATCGGTATGGCCTAGCTGTCAAATGACTTTTCGCTGATATGATTAGCATAAAAACACCAAGCTAAACTTGCTATCGTTAAGTTGACTTTAACATTTTTCAAAACCTTTGGGTTGTCTTTACGTACATGCTAACTAAAAAAAAAAAACGTTTTTATTTTTCAGAAAATATATCATCTGCTAACAACTTTAAAAGAAATAAATTATGATTCTAAAGTCGACATTTCTGTCTTTAAAAACTGGGTAACCTGAACATGCTGATGTGTCTGTGGCCTAATTGCGTTTTCAGATTAGGCAACCGGATAATCTACATTAATTTATGACCTTGATTTAAAAGTTGTGCAAGTATTTATCGGTATTAACTAAAATAATTGCTTAAGATTCGTCCAAATCAATGTCGTGTGTTAGTTTTACTTTTACAGTCAAAAGTAAAAACTATACTATTCTTCTGATTACAGTATATAAAAATAATTAAGGTGGACGCTGCGACATTTTCCTTATAATTACACATGAAAAACATCCCCTGATAATCATTTTCTTTTTTTTTCTTTTTCCCCTCTGACACATTCAAGTACACATTGTCAGATAGAAATTCCCCAGTGTGATGAAAAAAGGATTACCGCAGTTCATCTGGATGCATTCATTCCGAATCCTTAATCTGCTCCTGATGCCACATTTTTACGAGGTTAGCCACAGCTTGACTTGATGGTCATTCAATTAAATTTGGATGCCATCTGACACCCTGGGGAAGTCCCCACTCCCACCTTAAAAAAAAACAATAAAATGAAGTGGGCAGGTTGGAAATCATCTCCATCATAAATCCAACTAATGGCCTTTCCATTCATTTAAATGTGGAAAGATGATATGAATTAAGTGCATGGTTACAGAACGAATAATTTGGCAAGCGATACAGAGTGCCACTGACCAGGAAAAAAAAAAAAAATCCATAATCATTTATTGTAACTATCACAGCCCTCATGAGTAAAGGAATTTAAGAATCATTAACCTGAGAATGATTTTTTTTTTCTGTGTGGGTCTTTTTCTTTTTAGTCATATTTTTTTCCCTTTCAATAAGTAATCTTATTTGCCCTTTTTTTTAAATATGCAAGCCCTGTAAAGGATAAAGTTCTGTCACCCTGTGGTGTCAAAGGAATAAAGTGTCTAGCAACCATGCATCCATCTTCTTTCCCGCTTATCCTCACGAGCGTTGCGGGAGTGCTGGAGCCTATCCCAGCTGTCAAGGGGCAGGAGGGCGGGGTACACCCTGAACTGGTCGCCAGCCAATCGCAGGGGGCATAGAGAAAAACAGCCACACTCACAATCACACCTCGGGGCAATTTAGAGTGTCCAATTAATGTTGCATGTTTTTGGGATGTGGGAGGAAACCGAAGTGCCTTGAGAAAAACCCACTCAGGCATGGGGAGAACATGCAAACTCCACACAGGCGGGTCCGGGATTGAACCCGGGACCTCAGAACTGTGAGGCCAACGCTTACCATCTGAACCACCGTGCCGCTCTATAGCAACCTGCAACTAGATTTCAAAGTAGCCATTGAGCTTTTTCTTCTTCCTGTTGTCTCAAAACATTTTTTAGGCTAAGTGGAATTAGATCAATTAACTATTAGCAATACAAAGGGAAGGTTTTTGTGTTTCACTTCTGCTACATTTGTTTTTAGTGACCACATAAACAATATTTAAACCAGACCGACTAAACATTGAAAAATAATTTATTTCTGAAATGTACTGTGATCATATATTCATTCTTCTCATGGTAAGCTTTTATCACGTACGGAACAAAATCACCCCACAGGAAAAAAAAAAAAATATTGACAATTAGATGACACTGTTCAAATGAACTATCCGTCGATTTTTCACCGTAGCATTGAGTGTCGGGGCAGGTTTACAGTTTCTTGTCTGTATGTGCGCGCATACACACACTTACTGAATGATCTGTAAAGCTTGGGTTGTGTGCCAACACACACACATACACATAAACAAAGCAATGGAGACAGGACAGTGGCTTCATTGGCGTTGCGGTGATCTGATGACGTCAATCGGAAGCCGGAAGGGCCAAAAAAAGAGAATATCCTCAGTTTTTCGCGTGACCGCCATCTATTCCAAAGTGATCCCAAGTGGGAATATCCAGAAAAAATATCCAGCAAAGGTCTGCAGTTCTCTGTCAGATGTCATCAATGTGCGTGAAAGGCATCCGTTGGAATATGGACTCGATATACAAACTCATGTATAGGACTCAAATATGAGTCCAGCTGATCTTTGATGTGCTACTTGATTGTTGCTTCACATACAAATACAACATTTGCAACTTTTATACAATCAACAGCACACCCCCCAAAAAAAAAATCTATTCCAGCCACCGTCAATGCTGAGTGCGCACTGACTCATCCTCTAGATACGTATATATAATATATAGGGTCATATTATATATATATATTTATATACACACATAAGTACGTCTCTATGTATGTGTATTCAAGGACTCTTGTGACTTTGCATGGCATACAAAGCTAGTACCACTTGAGTGTGTGGGGAGAGAAAAAAAAGATCATGCAAACAAAAAAGTAACAAAAAGTTGAGAATATGATCGTCATGACTCAATGTTACAAAAAGTCCGAAGTTGTTGGTTTGACCAATTAAAAAAATACGCGTGCAAAATAGTCACAAAAAGTGGAGTAGAACTATCATCACTGTGGCAAAAAGTCTCATATTGAATGCATTTCTAAAAGTGTTGGAGAGGAAAAAAAAGTGGTTAGCTGAACAAAATGCTAAGAAAAAAATGCAGTCGATAGATGCATAAAATCTGAAGTTCAAGGCATTCCTCAAAGTGTGGATGATTAAACAAGTCGTCGTGTGAAAAAAAAGTGTACAATGTGGATTATCACCATGTCATAAAAACTCTTGCAGAAAGTTTCATGTTGAGTGATCCATCAGCAAAATCCTCACAAAAGCTTTTAATAGGTGTAGTATGATCAAACAGCGAGGTCCATAAATATGTGGACGACGACACGGTTCTCATCTTTTTGGCTCTACACACCACCACATGAGATTTGCTCTAAATGCAGACTTTTGCTTTAATTTTAGGGAATCAACATCCAAATTAAGTGAACGGTGTAGGAATGACAACAGTTTGTATATAAGCCTTCCACTTTTAAGGGTACAAAAGGTAATGGGACAAATTACCGATCATAGATCTAACTTTCACTCTTATACTTTGTTGCAAATCATTTGCAGTCAATAGCAATGCTGCCAGACCTATACTGCTAATATCTTTAGTTCTGTCTTTGGAGCGTTTTGTCTTAAGCAGGTAATATACATACTTGGTTGGATTCAGGTCAGGGGATTGACTGGGCCATTACATAAAATTACACATTTTTCATTTAAAAATCCTCGTTGCGACGATGGCACGCTTCGGGCCATTGACCGTCTGGACTGTAAAGCGCCGTCCAATGGGTTCTCAAGAATTTGGCTCAATGTGAACAAATAATATCGTCCCACCCGCTTAAGAATCCATCCTGCTTCTCTTATCAGCAGTCACATAGCCAGAAAAATGAGAATTGTGTCGACGTCGAAAGTGTTCCCGAAAATCTGAATTTGAAGGCGATCCTAGAATGTAGAGACTTAGAAAAATGATACGTCACGCTAATAAAACTAACAAAAGTTGATGTATTTGGCATGTGTCAATAAGTGTTGCAGAAAGTCTCAAACTGAAGGTGCTCATAAAAGTACCCAAAATGTGAATATGTTAAAAAATAAAATGGTAATCAGATCCAGGTGGACACTTCCCAAAATGTCCTTCGTCCTTTTCTGTAATTCACACACAAAAAGGTGAGCTTGGGGGGGTCTGTACCATTTGAGTGTGTGAAAACAAATTGGGAAAAAAAGACATAGGAAGTCATGCAAACGAAACACTTGGAAAAAAGTGCTTATCTTTATCTTGTCTTGCACTCAGAAAGTCTCAAGTTGAAGGCGTGGCCACAAGTGTCAGAAAAATGAAGAAAAAAACAAAAAACAAAAAGCCATGTGGAAACTTCCATAGATTTCCTTAGTTCTTTTTCTGCATTTCTCACACAAAGGAGGAGAAGCCTGCGATGGGGGCCCGCGAGCCAGGGGCCAGGCTGCTGGGGGGCCTGTAGAGGGCGGCATGCTGGCCGGGGGGATTGGCGCTCTGCTGAGATGGGGTGGGAGTCCGGCTGCCTTTGGGCCTGAACAGGCTGCCCTGGCCGGGCGGCTGTCCCTGCGCCTGCTGGGGCTGGGGGCTGGGCGAGCTGAGTTGTGGGGGCAGGGGCGGCAGAGGGGGCAGCTGGGGCGGCGGGGCGTTGTGTTCTGGCTCGCCGGGCTCCGACTCGGCGTAGCTGTAGGCCTGTGCCCGGGAGATGCCCTTCTGCTGGCGGCGCCAGGAGTTGTAGTAAGTGGGGTCGCTGATGTAGTGGTTGACGAAGGAGTGTGTCTTCTGGCGGTTGGCATCCACCTCGTACTCACTGTCGCTGCCCTGTGAGAGGGGGGGAAAAGGGGGAACCGGGGGACATTTTTTATTTATTTATACACCACGGGAAGGCGGTGATGGCACGTTGACGTGATTAGCGACGCTACTACTAAAGATGAATTATTGGAGCTCTCGTTTGAAGCACAATCAAATAATACAAACATGCACACTTTGGGTGCTTTCACACTAGTGACGGACCCACTTGGACGCGGTTTTGGAGAGCTTTCATTGTGAGCGTAAACTAGTCTTTGGTATTCTGGGATGCCTTGGATAGCCTCTTTGGCTAACAGTGACGCTTTACTGATGGAATCCTAAAGCAGAGTACAGGCTGCATTACAGAAGTCACGTCTGTGGTTCAGCATGTGAGCAGTTCGAAGCCTCTCATTGATCATGATTAATATCAGTCAGATGTCGAACTAATAAACTCGTAATATTTCATCTTTAAAATGGTTCTTGTGATTGTACATTACTATTCTCACATGAGTTTTACTTAGTCGTCAACCTTTTGTCATAGAAACATTCTCGCAACACTGCAACTTTTTCGTCATTTTGTCATCAAAATTGAGAATTTATTTTCATAGTATTAAGAATAAACTAAATTTCTCAGGTACAGATGTTTTTCTTGACACATTCTGACTTCATTCCCATAAAATTAGGACTTCACTCTCAACATCTCATTTTTTTCTAGTAAGATTATAACTTTTCTTGTCTCCCTGACTGGAAAATCACAATATTTCTTTCTGAAAAGATTACCACCCACGGCTAACTTTTTTTTGGTCCACAAATCTAAAAAAAAAAATCATTATTGGATTGCAACAAAATGTTTCCTTATGATATGCATCATTTTTTGGGGGTGGAGGAAACTATTTTCTTATTGCTTACAAGTGCACAAAGCAAACCATCTCCCTATTTACATTCTAGTAACTGGACCGAGCAATGTCACATGGTTCATTGTGACGCGTTCTTGGAATTTTCTATAATGGGAACCCAAACCAAACCAAGGACACTGTTCACAGAAAGTGTACAGTACATGTGAAAGCACCCTCAAAACACACCACAGTGGACAATCAACAACGATCAGAGATGGTCAAAGCATGAATGATCACGATGGCTGAAGCGTGCATTGGAAACAGATGTAAAAAAAAAACCAAAAAACAAACAAACACAAGATGGCTTCCGCCACGCTAAGCGATCGGGCCGCCGTTCAGGATCTTTGTACCCGCACCGGGTCGGTGCACAAAAGAAGAAGTCTGGAATTGGATGGGAACTAGCAAGAGGAACCGGTCTGCTACGAACAGAATTGAACAAACAAAAGCAGGCAGCTTGGCAGGAGCCTCACCAAATGCAGTGGAAGTGTGTGTAGACCACCTGTTCCGTATGAAAACACCAGCGCCTCCTATGGGTGAACAGAACAGTTTTTTTTCTTTCTTTTTTTTTAATATATATATATATATATACAGCACATGACCATATAGACAGAAGGACAGAGAAACATGGACCGACTTCCCTCGTCGAGTAGTCCCCGAAAAACAGCTCTTATTTTCAACTTTAATTTTATTTGACAAAAATTTCTGCTGGTGTCTGCCAGACTCGGTGAAGCAGCATGCGGCTTGTGACCCATTTATTTTTGTACCATCCGTTCTAAGTGAACAATTTTGCTCATATTTCGTAAAAAAAGCGTTGGCTGTTGCCATCTATCTGAAGCTTAATCGTACTTCAAAATTTGGCTCGCGACACAAAGCAAAAACAAAGAAATGAGACTCAGATCGTAACTCCAAAAACTAGTGAATTGGTGTACTAGTAAGTCAAGTTACCACTGTATTAGGGATTTATAAACATTTTGGGGGAAGCGTCAACTGTCCCTATTGCTGTACAATATCTCTCTGATCTTGGTGGTAATAAATTAGCAGGACAACACAGTTTTTTTTTCAGTGTTTATCACAGTAGCGTCCAATCCGATTGTTGTTAGCACCTTGTAAACACTCAAGGCCAGACAGCGTTAGGCGCATTCCCGCCTATCAGAGTTGCGACCACACAATGGCAACTCCGAGACACTTGAGGAGAATGAACGCAGGAAAACGCGGCACTTGTGTGTACATGTCAATGGGAACTCAGTATGCAGCACCTCCTTGCCAAACTCGTGAGCGGCTAAATAGTGGCGTGCGAGAAACCAACTCAACGTGGGAGTCGTTACCGTCGTCATTGTTAGCAAATAAATTTTTCCGCATTGGTTACAGTGTGAAACGAAGAGGAGAAGGATTGAGATATGCTCCCGCATTGCTAACATAATTATAGTATAATTAGTATGTGCTAGCCTATTTCTGTTATTAGCATTAACAAGGCCCACCTAAATGTGGCATTGGCAACATCTGGCCTGCAGGCCACTTTTGGCCCAATCCACTCATTAATCTGGCCTACTGGCAAGTTACATTGTTTAATCCTGCAATATTTGTGTCCATAAATAGATAAATTAATATGTATATTTTTTTTCATTTATGTGGTTTAGTGATCTTTTGTGGGGCGGCACGGTGGATGAGTTGTAGCATATCTGCCTCCCAGTTCTGTGGTTGGGAGTTGGAATCACTGGTTTGGAGTGTAAAATGATTTGCGTGTGCCACAATATTTATACCCTGCATGCGAGACAGACGGGTGATGTGAAATTCCAAAGATGCCATCATGGGCTGTGGGTGCAGCACGGTGGTAAAAATTTGATGACTCGCCATAAAACAAACCTCTAATCACTCAACCAAAAGAAGGTCTAAAAATAATAATAAATCACTCCGGTGAGGCCAATTTAAAAAAAAAACATGAAATTTAGAAGCGATGTCTCTGATGAGTAGACCAACGGAAAATCTCAAGAATGCAACCCCCCCAAAATACAAAGACCGCATGTTGCTTTTAGTATTATTTTGGCCGGTTCCCAGAGTCCTTAAAAAGCAAACTTGTCTGAGATTTTAATGTGATAGTTACCCAATTTGAACTATGTTTAGTCGGCAGGCGGGCAAAGCTATATTCCCCCCAAAAAACCCACATTGGTCATTACATGTGGGTAAAGCCTTGCAGCAAAATTTGATGACTTAGCATAAATCACACAGATTTGTTTTGAAAATTCCGCCACCCATGGCTCTTTGACTTGATGCTAACCCTCAAGGACACATGCTCCTGAAAACATGAGAACTTTGCTAAGTTGCTTTAATCTTTTTTGCCATTTCTTTCATAATTGAACTTGTCCAAGAAAATTTGTGCAATGGCTAAATTCTAACCACATTTTTTATACAGATGGGCAATTGTATTTTGTAAGCGCAGAGCAAAGTGCCAAAGTTTGTGGATTCGCCATAAAACAAAAAGGTCGAACATGCACACAAATTCAGCCCCCCAAAGGCCAGTACAGAAATCCAGACCTAGTTAGACACCTAACATTACATTTGTGTTAATCCAGGGATATTTGGACCATGTATACGAGTCTAAATTGAAAGCAATTCAAGTTTTTGCTGTTGTGTGTGGGTGGAGCGACTTTGTAAACCCAGCACAGCTCCCAACTTTGCCAGTTCCCTTGAGAGTCGTTTCAGTCGGGACAGCCGCGATCTGGCAAACCAGCACCTCCCCCCCATCTCATCCCAAAATCACCAGAGTGGGTCAATCCTTTGTCTTGCCACATTATGGATTATAGAGGCGCATGTGGGGGGTTGTCATCACACTTGTTTTGTGAACACAGCAGGGGCCCCCCAGAAGCTAAAGCAGTACATGGGGGTGTCTTTTAGGAAGAGTCTTTCACCATGGGATGTATGATAATGAGAGATTATATCAAGGGGGATGGGACCATTTACAGTGAAGAAAATAAGTGTTTGAACACCCTGCTAAATTGCAAGTTCTCCCACACAATTTTCATCATAGGTGCATTTCCACTGTGAGAGAATCTAAAAAGGAAAAACCAGAAATCACAATGTATGATTTTTTTAATGATTTATTTGTGATACAGTTGAAAATAATTAGATGAACACCTGTCTATCAGCTAGAATTCTGACCCTCAAAGACCTGTTAGTTTGCCTTTAAAAGTCCACTTCCACTCTATGTATTATCCTGAATCAGATGCACCTGTCTGAGGTTGTTAGCTGAATAAAGACACCTGTCCACCTCATACAATCAGTAAGACTCAAACTTTTAACATGGCCAAGACCAAAGAGCTGTCCAAAGACACCAGAGACAAAATTTCAACATGACAGTGACCTGAAGCACATATCCAGGAAAACCAAGGAGTGGCTCCGTAAGAAGCATATCAAGGTTCTGGCGTGGTCTAGCCAGTCTCCAGACCTAAACCCAATAGAAAATCTTTTGGAGGGAGCTGAAACTCTGTGTATCTCAGCGACAGAAACCTGTCTGATCTAGAGAAGATCCGTGTGGAGGAGTGGGCCAAAATCCCTCCTGCAGTGTCTGCAAACATGGTGAACAACTACAGGAAACGTTTGACCTCTGTAATTGCAAACAAAGGCTACTGTACCAAATATTAACATTAGTTTTCTCAGGTGTTCAAATACTTATTTGCAGCTGTATCACACGAATAAATCGCTAAAAAAATCACACATTGTGATTTCTGGATTTTTCGTTTTAGATTATCTCTCTCACAGTGGACATGCCCCTCCATGATTTCTAAGTGTGTGAACTTGCAATATAGCAGGATGTTCAAATAGTTATTTTCTTCAATTTACTTGATCTTAGCACAAACATGACATACGATATTTCTTATCAAAGTCCAATCGCTCCATGATCTACTGTGTGTGACTCAGAAGGGAGATCCTCTCTATTTGCTTCACGGCAAAGTCAAAAGCTCATGTCTAAAAAAGGCAAAAACCTGTTGAATGTGTTGGGAGAAGCAGGATTTTTAAAGACGACGTTTCCTTGGAGAACGCAGTTTTGATTGAGAGAGCCTTAAAGACCATTGCGGGGATTTTGGATACGCAGAGTACAAAAAAAAAAAACGCAGGAACGTCGGCCAGCTGGTGAAACGGTGAGGGAACATTATCTCGTGGCGAAAGCTCCTTTTCGAGGAGATTCATAGCGGGGGGAAAAGTGAGAAGCCCAATGAAAGGAGAGGGTGAGGGTGTGTAGTTTGAAGAGAGGATTTTGAGGGTGGGGGGGGTGAAGTTCATGTGAGTGTTTAGTTGACAGACAGTCAACAGATAATTCGGGAATGAGCTGGAGTAAACGGAAGGCATCGGTTTAAGGTTGTCCGTAACAAAAGGAACTCTTCCAGCTTAACCCTTCTTCTCTTGGTTGGTACATAAACCAGACGGTGAGAAAATAGAGAGTGAGAGAGGCGTTGACATAAAGAACAACACATATGCATGAAAGACATCCGGGAATAAAAACATTCCCAAACAACACAAATCCGTGGGAAATGGGAATAATGAGAGCAAGAGAGAGAAAGGGTGCGATTTGGAGTTGATGGCCTCACTGGCTCAGCAGACGGAAAAGGCTGAAAATTCCAGCCATGGTTGAGGAAGTGCGGCCAACACACTTGAGGCCATGTTCACACATAGGCGGGTTGTTAAAAAAAACTTGTGGAAAATTGCAAACTCATAGACCAGGAATATGATATGAGAGGCAAGTACGTGGCTGGTGATGACACTCAGTAAAGAAAATTCCAAAATCTCATCTTTTGAACATCCTAAAATTTTACATATAGTCACCACCATTTGCAATTACTTTCTTTGCAAATGGTCAAGCACATAACAGTTTAAGACTCACGCAAAGCGGGAAAAACTTTGTTAAAAACTCATCATCCAAACAGACCAGACTATAAATCTTTGTGGAAAGTTGTACAAGTACTTATACAAATGCAATTGCAGCCCATTGAGTGGAAAAGGATGGAGAATTTCCAAAACATGGGGCTACACTGTTTTTCAAACTACCCGTACTCGTGTGGACTCTTGCTCATTAAAATAATATATATATTTACGCAGGAGGGAAATTGAGTAGATCCGTTGGCCGGTGGTGTCGTGGTTTCCAACAGAGTGTCTGTGATCTCTGTTGGCCAAGTGCATGGACAGATAGATAGATAGATAGATAGATAGATAGAAATGCCACAAAATACTGCAGAGGTGACGATGTAGAGTGGAGTGTGCGCACACTGACGTGATGAAAGACGTTTTCCCTTTGAATGTGAATATATTTTTTCCAACAGATGGACTGTGTATCGCAAGCATACCTGCGAGTCTGAGATTTCAGAGGGTTTCTCGGTCAGGCTGCTGCTTTCCACGGGGATCAAGTCATTGTACTTGGCGCTCACGTCCTCATCTGAGTAGTTTAAACTGCCTGGACTTGGTCTTGGTGGAGACCTGAATTTAAAAATAAATTAAAAAATCACTCATTTGTCACCAATTTAATACTTGATTATATCTGTTTATGATGAAACAGCATTTGCAGTTCAACCAATGGGAAGTCTGCTATCGCAAAATAGCTTCTTAATGGATGACTTTGAAAGGCTTTATGTTTTTATAGTATTGTGACAAAAAAAGGACATTAACTTGATAAGAGATTATCTTAGTTTTTTAAAATCCATTACGCAACTGAAAAGGTCATCAAGCTAAAAAAAAACACTATTCATGAATTAAAAATTCAAATAAATAGACAAATTATGTGACAGTTAAAAAAAATCATTAAAAATTAAGATTTCATTATTAAAAATCCAATCGCATTGCAGCAATTCTAAAAGGTTTTAAATCAATATACTATTAAATCATTAAAAAATATTTTAAAAAAATCAAGACCAATCAAAAATGCCATTCCTGAATCAATCAAATTATTCATTATTGCATGAAATAATCAAAAATACAATGAATCAAAACACCATTAAATAATCCATCCATTTTTGACATCCCTTATTTTCATGCTAAAATTAATTAAATAAAATATATCCATTAAACACCATTACAAAATGCCACTAAATTAAAAATGTCAATCAAAAAGGTCATGCAATACATAAGATCATGAAATAATTCTATACTACACTAATCAATTAGTGACAACATAGGTTATTTAATAGGAATGAATAATTCATATTTAAATGATCTTTTTAACTGCTTTTAATACTGATACAGACCCACCCGTAAGAAGTGCATTTGATTTTAGTTTTTTATATATATATATATATATATATATATATATATATATATAAACATACTGCAGTGAATGTGAGTGAGAAGAAAAGCTTCCTTCATACCCTCCGGTGGTCCTGCTAAACAAACTCAACCCCCCCACACCTTCTCAGTCTGACGTGTTGACTTTCCGGCTGCATGTGGAGCTTCGGCACATTATTTAGAGAAGAAAAAAAAAAGACACCCACAACTTTTTCAAATATTTAAGTATTTGCCAAAAGCATGTTTAAAAAAAAAAAAAAAGGGAAAGCCCAGGGCTGTGATCATTTCAAGTAGAATAAGCGACATGTGAAGAAATAGATGGATGTGTCCCTCTGTTTGTGTAATTGATCAATTTTATTATTATTGTAAACAAATTCACATTACTCACATTTAGTCGGTACTGTCAATCAATCATTTGAATGTACAGCTTTGTGTCTTGGATCAATTGAGCACTTTGCAGCAATCCCACTTGATGATAAATCTACATTCATTCATCGAGCAAACATTCACAAAGCAATGAGATCCCGAGTTCATTTAAAAGTGAATTTTCCCCGGCGTTTGAACCCCGCGCTAATCGAAAGAAAATCAGCTGTAAACACCGCGGCCTTTCTGACACGGCTTGGAATTAGCCGGACTACGCTGGGATTAGGCGGCTTGTTTGAATTGTGATCAGGCGGATAAAACGGCGGGGAAGACGCGAGGGTCTTTGGTATTCTGAGAGCCCAGATCAAGACGTTGCATTAATGTATAATCTGCGGGGATTTCGAAGTCCCGTTGCATCATAAGTCTGACCTGGTGTAGACGCCGTTCTTCCGGCAGAAAGAGTTCTTGACAGACAGCCGGCGGTTGTTCAGCTCAAGAGCGGGGAAGCGGCCCTCGTCCAGGCTCACCATGTCGCCGTGCGTCAGCGCGTTGCAGTTGGCGTTGTTGCCTGCGCACACGTACAGAGACACTGTGTGACCACAGGCCCGTGTGGCACAAGACCATTAGAGATGTTGACTTTTTTAGTGCAAGATAAAGGAGAAATTGCATAGAGGAGAGGCACGCAATACAGTATGGCACGCAGAACAAAGTTGGACTGCAACGTGATCAAAGCAACGATTTGATACAGTTATTAGGAACACATAGTACATGAATTCTCATGGGTAATGATCCACATGCTGCTTGCCCAGAGTGCAAGACTATCTGGTCACATATTCTATATTCATATTCTGCGCTAACAGGGCCGGTTAAAAAAAAACATACTGGTAAAAATAACTGAGACACGGCAGTAACACGGTAGTGCAGCGCTAACAGGGCCGTAACGGTAAAAGTCACTTCCTCGGCACATTGATTCCACCGGTCTCTCTTACCTTTTCTGCTCGAGTGGCCCTTTGTGGCTGTTACAAAAAATGCACAAATTATCCGCATAACCGCATAAACTGTAGGGTGAAAAGCGTGTGGAAAAAAGTCGTGGCTTATAGGCCGGAAATTACGGTTATTACAAATGCATTTCAAAAAATTTCAGAAAATGTAAATGTGATCAAATTCAACATTTGCTCTATGAAATAGTTTATTTCCAATTTATAAAGACAATTAATTACTCCTTATTTACTATAATTAATAAAAATTACATGTATTTTTTTTTTTTTTTTGATTGGCCTGGGTCATGTGTCCATTCTAAAAATGAAATGTGGTCCTTGAGCACAAAATTTGTCCTCCCCTGTGTTAAAAAGGTTAAAAACAATTTTGGCAAGGGGTTGTTGCTCCGTGGTCGCTCTGGAGTGACTTGAGGTCGACTGGCGGTTACACACAAGTATGTGGGGGGAAAAAAATAAAACTATATTCCAAAGCCTGACACTGAGGCATCTGTGTCAGGAGTGAGAAGGACTCCTCTTGTTTTTCCAGTGTTACTCAGTAAGTGACCGCACAGGGGCACCCCCCCCCCCTCTTTCGCCCACCTCCCAAAGCGCTGAGTGATGCAAAACACACGCGATTGTCAATGGACGAGTCCCGACCTTGCTCGACTTTGTCTTTTTGTCAACGCATTTTCAGATGAGTTAACTACTCGTGAAATCAAAACAACATAACGTCATTTACGAGGACAAAACACGTCAGATTCGTCCGCGAGGGCTTGGAAAGTTCAAATAGAGAAACAACAACAGCAAACAAAGTGGCTACCGTGCTGCAAGGCCTCACCTGACTCCGACTTCTTTGCATACTTCTTGCTCTGCCCTCGGATGATGAGGATAAAGACTAGCAGGAGGATAAAGATGAGCCCCACGAGGGCCACCACCACCAAGAACCACCACTCCTCGTAAAAGGGGGCAACTTTTTGGGCTGGGTTCAAAAAAGAAATAAATTAGCGACTGTAACGACACGCGTATATGAAAGAAAGGACGAAATGGACACCCACCAGATATGGAGGGAGTGGGTAGGCTGGGTGAACCGTAGCCGTAATCGTTGACGCCAATCACCCGGAAGTCGTAGCTGACGCCTTGCTTCAGGATGTCCATGTTGAACGTGTGCGACGTCACTTCCTTGGGGATGTCTTTGATCAGGATGTCCCACAGGCCTTCGTCTGCAAAGCCGAAACAAATAGTATCCCCTGTTAATATTTGCATGGATAAACATGTCAATTATTGTTATATTATTACTTATGTACTGCAATTAACGTTATTAAAGACAGGTGAAGCTTGCAAATTTGAAGTAGGGTTTCACAATATGGTTTGTATCCTGGGTTAGGCTTTGTTGTAAAGGTTGCAAATCACTCACAAGCCAGTGTTATTGTTATTATTAAACAAGAGTTAAGGTTTCAAGTACAGATGTGGGTTTGTGTTTTGATCTAGTGGAGACCCTAAAAGTGGCTGTTAGACCCTTTTTTTCTTGCATCCTTCCTTCCTTCCTCCTGGCTTCTTCCCCTCCTTGCATCAATCTTTTCTTCCGTCCGTCCACACCACCCGTGACCCCTCCCTTTTCTTCCTTTCCTTTGTATTTTCCACCCTCCCTTCTTTTATACAATCCCCGTCCCTCCTTTTCTTCTTTGCCCCCCCACAATCTAATCTTTTCATACCAAATTAAAATTTTGCCTTTCTACCTTCCATCCAATTTCTGATTCCTTCCTTCCATCCTTCCTTTGTTTCATCTTTCCTTCCTCTGCTCCTTCCTCATTCTTTCCTTTCATCTCCCTTGACTCCTTCCTTCCCTCATAAATTCCTTCCTTCAGTACCACCTTATCTGCCTCCAACCTTACATACGTCCCTGCTCCCATTCTTCCTTTTATCCATCCATCCATTTTCTTTTGCCGTTTATCGTCACGATGGTCGCGGGGAGTGCTGGAGCCCATTCCAGCTGTCAACGGGCAGGAGGTACATCCTGAACTGGTTGCCAGCCAATCGCAGGGCACATCGAGACAAACAGCCTCACTCACAATCACACCAAGGGGCAATTTGCTGGAGTGTCCAATAAATGTTGCATGTTTTTGGAATGTGGGAGGAAACCAGAGTGCCTACCCGGAGAAAACCCACGCAGTCACGGGGAGAACATGCAAACTCCACACAGGCGGGGCCGGGATCAAACCCGGGACCTAAGAACTGTTAGGCTAATGCTTTACGAGCTGAGGCACAGTGCCGCTTCTTCCTTTTATGTAATGTAAAAATACGTATACCTATTTGTGTATCCTTTATCTAGTGTATATTTCATAATTAAGCTATATTAACGCTTGATCTAGCAAGTCCCTGCCTACCCATCAAATGTGAACTAAAATAACAGAGTATATGTTTTGTTCATTCATCTTCCTTTTCGCTTATCCTCACTAGGGTCGCGGGCATGCTGAAGTCTTAATTTCTATAAATGTCTGTGAGCAAACCCATCAGAATTTGTCCAAAGCGTTGGTGGAGGAACTAGGAGAGGTGGTTATTATGTAAATTAAGATAACAGTGAGGCAGAAGGGTCAAACGGCCCACACGCTGACACATTTCAGAAATAGCCGGTTCGTGTAAGTAAAGATTCAATGGGTTTAATTTCACACGTGATGGGTAAGCAGAGACTCCGGGCAACCAACTGCTGCATTTGTTTCCAAACATTAGTCAATATTCCAAAATGTCTTTTTGAAGATTAACCGTGAGCGATTTATCAGTTTAAAAAAAAGTTGTGTAGCCATATTTCACCTTTGGAAGTGCAGCCAGAACATTAATTACATGCCTCCACTGCTGCTTGTAAACACCACGCTAACTCCTAATAGCCAACGCACTCACTACAAGCAAACACACCGGAGCTCATTTGTCACAACGCAACAAATGCTGGAAAACATCCAAAAGTTGTCTACAGATGTTCGCAAGGAGAGGAGACATTGCATAGAGTGGACAGAATGCAGTATACAGCACCTTCTTACCAGCATGGTGGCTGCTATCACGTTAAGGAAGAGCGCAAACATCTGGTTGCTGATGACAATTTGGAATGTTACAGAAACTTTGTGGACAATGTGCCACATGCTGCTTCACAAAGTCTAAAGACCTGTCCACTATACTAACTGCAGACGCTTTCCGAGAATTACCCATGCAAGCTGAAGTATGCAAAAAGACAATCTTTGTTTTGAAATAATACTCAAAATGTTATGTTTACATTCATTTTTATACATGTGCAACTCCCCTTTCTAATAAACTGGGAAGTAATGAGTCTTATGGCAACCCACTGATGATTGTAATGGAAATTTACCAGAAGGCAGCTGCTACATGGGGTCGGCATGTGGCTCATTACACAAGGTTATATTTTCAAGCCCGGTTCGACGCGTTGACAACAGATAATTGTTGTTTGTGACTGAGAGGTGGCTGGTGTTATAATTGTGTAATTTAAACTTGATGAATAATTTCATTTAAGTTCCAAAGTCCTCGTATAGACAGCACTCCGAGAGTCTCTTCTCTACACAATGCCACCCCTTTCTCCCAAATAAATATACTGGGAATTAGCGTCCCAATTTCCATAGGACAACTCCTAAAAAAGAAAAGTTTTGAGTGGAAATGTAGCAGAAGTATTTTGGTGAAGCAGCATGTGGCTCTTAAGCCAAGTTTATTTTTGTAGCTTAGTAGTAGCCTTGCGATCCCAAGGAGGCTCATGTTTCATATGAGCATGTATTCTGTGCTTCTGCAATATGAAATTTCTCTCATTAGTTGCAAGACATAAACTAAAAAGACAACTTGACAACATAGCTAGTTTGTCACATTGCTTGGAAGCCTGGGGACGCTCTGACTAATATATTTATGGATAAAAGTATTGACGAGACAGCACCTAATCAAGTTGGGGTTTGGAAAAGACTCCTCCATCTTGGTGGCATATGGCGTCAAACCATTCGTCACTCTGCCACACTCCATCAATAAAAAAAACAGACAGTGATTGTCCGGACTGATCAATAAGCTATTAAAAAGACCCCGGTCGGAGGTCGGGCAGCAGATGGTGACACATTATACCTCCTTCCTCCCCCGAACGAGTTAACGTATATCCCATCGCCCTCACCAGAAGGCCGAGCCTCAATGACATAGCGTGTAATCGGAGCGCGGCCCGAGTCCCCGCTGGTCCAGTGGATGGTCAGCGTTGCGCCGTAGCGAGTTATGAAGGGGTCCCCCGGGGGTCCCGGGGCTCCTGGGAGGCAGTCAAAAAAAAACATTCAAGCATTTTAAAAGCGCATTAAAAACCGATCAAAATCCTCTGCGTCAGCTACCTTCCCCGGGGCCGGTGGTGATGTTCGCCTCCACCTCGGGCCCGTACACGAACGTTTTGGCTCGGATGCGGAAGTTATACGTGACGCCGTCGGCCAAGTCCTTGAGCTTGAGCCAGAGGGGGCTGCCGCCCTTCACCTCTACCATGACAGTCCGACTGACGCCTGGTGGGGAGGAGGGGGAGTGGAGACAGTCGGCACAGGCCATGGAAGACACTGCGCAAACATACCACATTTATAGCACTTCTTACACAGCTCAGACAATTCAATGCAGTTACTCTGAAGCAGTAGCATATGTAAAAAAAAAAACATTAAATGAAACACAAGCGTTAGATTGGTGCTAACGAAAGGCGAGACACAACTTGCAATGGATGTGGCAGATGACCACAATGTACTGTATCCCACAGGGAACTGGGATTTTCAACAACAGCAACTGTTCCTAATGCATGCAAGAGTAACGTCTAAAGGAAACATGAGTAACTAAAAGTTACTTAAAGTATTTTTTGGTCAAAATGCGTTTTTGTGTTGGGAATCCCAAATTGTGGCAAGATTAAACATTGTAGCTTTATTGGCGATATACTGCAAGCAGATGGCTGCATGAGATTAAATGTGTCATGGCAGGCTGGTGCTATAAATTAGCATTTACATTGGTTTTTTTTTTGGGGGGGGGTGTTTGGAACTATTAAAGATGACTTAGAACTTTATGTTCTTATAATGAAAATATTTCCCATTTATTTACCGTGTTAATTACTGTAATTTCCGGCCTACAAACCGAGACTTTTTTCCCCACGCTTTCAACCCTGCGGTTTATGCGGTGATGTGCCTAATTTGTGCATTTTTTCCCTAACGACCGCAAGGGGGCACTCGAGCGGAAAAGGTAAGAGTGAGACCGGCGGAATATATTTGCAGAGGAAGTGACTTTTACCGGTCCGGCCCTGTTAGAGCTGCACTCGTGTGTTACTGCCTTGTCTCAGTGATTTTTACCTTTTTTTTTTTTTTAACCGGCCCTGTTAGCGTGGAGCTTGCATTAGCGTTAGCGCTGCGGCGCTAGCGTTAAAATTAGCGCGGTGCCGCTAGCGTTAAATTCTCTGTGTTCAATCTTTGTAAATATCTCTGGGTACATGTGGCTTTTACACGGCTGCGGTGTATGTATGTAGCAAATGGTATTTCCTTTACAAATGTACTGGGTGAAGCTTATAACCAGGAGCGCTCTGTAGGCCGGGAATTAAGGTAGATCAAAAAATGTAAAGAATATAGCTAGGAAAACACACACACACTCTATCTGGACAAAATGACATTATGGTAGCTATTGGGCTTCAATACCTTAAATTCAATGTACCACGGTGGGATACAATTTAAACTCTAGTGGTTAAAGGTGTTACTACTGTGTTTGGTAATCCAAGCAATGACCACGCGGTTAAGTGGGAAGGAGAGGGAGAAGAAAGGTTTACCGTCAACGGGCGTGCAGGGCTCGTAGACCAGACGGTAGCCTTCGATGATGCCGTTGGGCAGGGCCGGCTCGCCCCATGACACGTTGACAGAGGAGGTGGTAAGCTCGCTGAAGTGGATGAAACGGGGGGCGCTGGGGGCTGAAACACAGTGACGGCAGTGTTGTTTGCTTTGAACAAGAGGAGCCAGTGGGGGGGGAAAAATGTAATCAGAAGGAAATAAAACATTTCATCGTGGTACCTTTTAGCACATGACATCATAAACGGAGCACATACATTCCAATACATTTGACTATTTGATGAAACAGTAAATACCCCTAAAAAAAAGGCACAATATTTACTGTAAGTATTAAAAAAAAAGAAAGAAAAAATGGAGCATGACTCCAGAACCCGACTCAGATTACTCCTTCCACTTTTGTACTTTTTACAGGGACTTGTTGTAATTTACATTTACAGTAACCTTTAGTTAGAGCAATGTAAAAATACAACACCTAGTTAAAGAAAGAAAGTTTAATTACAGTAATTAATGGCCAACAATCTGGACAGCAAATTAATGTAAAAACCCAGTTTCATGTCTAATAATGTGTACTGTATATGTACTGGAAAGTGTACATTTTTCCCTTATTATGACTTGTAAAACTAAAGAAATTGGTAAAAAAAAAATTCTGGCAAAAATGAAAATATAGTCACATTTTAGACAGAGTTCCATGTATGTATCCCAGTACTTTTTTCGATTTTACTCGAAACTAGGACTAACTAAAACTAACTAACTAAATAAATCTTTTTTGTAAAACAATACAGAGTAGCATTTGGCGCACAGTGATGGGCGTGTATGGTTGATGTTCTTTCTAACAATTTCTCCATTGTTGCGCAATCATTGCATCGGGTGATTGGCATCACTGATGAAATCTGCTGCGCCCCTCCCGAAAAGCTAACGCGAGTCGGGTCACGCCAGTTCGCCACCGTAACGAGTGTCTCTGCTCACTCGCTTGACCGACCTAATTAGACTTGGCTGAACTTGAGTTCGGAAACAGTCGAGCTCTTGAAACTTTGCTTTCTCTAGCGGAGACAAAGACCCCATTGTTGCGGAACAAGCTGGAAGAACTCAAAGCCACCCCCACACCCACTTCCAAAAAAAAAATCGCCATCCTTCTCAGCTCCCACCGCCTCACGGTTTGGCTCCACTACCTGCTTGCTGGGTCCGCCCCCTGATGGCGGGACTGCGGGGCCCGTCCCCGGCAGCGTTGAAGGGGGCCACGCTGATCATGTAACTGGTGTAGCCAGTAAGGTTCTTTAGCTTCACACCCCCCTCGGGCATGAAAAGGGTCCGCAGACGCTCCGTCTCGTTCTTGCGGTGGGACTCCCAAAAGTAGACCTTGGTGGGATGAGTGACATTTGGACAACTTTGTTACATTTATTGGAATTCATTCTATTTGTCTCTATGAGTTACATTTGGATGAATGTAATAATGTTAACTGTTGTCTGGCTCCATCTCGCCTTGCGATTGGCTGGCAACCAGTTCCTGCCCGATAACCGCTGGGATAACCTTCAGCACTCCCGCCGCCCTCGTGAGGATAAGCGGCTCAGAAAATGGATGAATGGAAGGATGATTTACTAGGTTGGATTTCATAGGATTAGTTACATTTATTTATACTTGGTGTATTTGTTACTTTTGGACAAAGTAGTTACATTTGGTTGGATAAATGAGTTATATATTTTTGGAATTAGATTGCAATGTATTGCTCACATGGTCAAAGTAGTTAGTAGGTTAGCTACATTTGGTTTTGATTTATTAGTTACATGTGGGGCAGGCACAGTGGATCAGCTGGTAAAGCATTGGCCTCACAGTTCTGAGGTCCTGGGTTCAATCCCAGACCCGCCTGTGTGGAGTTTGCATGTTCTGCCCGTGCCTGTGTGGGTTTTCTCCGGGCACTCCGGTTTCCTCCCACATCCCAAAAACATGCAACATTAATTGGACACTCTAAACTACCCCTAGGTGTGATTGTGAGTGCGGTTGTTTGTCTCGATGTGGCCTGCGATTGGCTGGCAACCAGTTGAGGGTGTACCCCGCCTCGCGACCCTCGTGAGGATAAGCGGCAAAGGAAATAGATGGATAGTTACATGTGGCGACGGTAGTTGTATTTGAATGCATTAGATAGGTGGATTAAGTAACAAATGGGAAAAAATTGTTACATTTGGTGGATTAGAAATATTTAGATAAATAAATCATGGTGAAATTAGTTACATTTGATGAAATTATTTTTGAAAATTAGCTACACTTTTCTGTAATTAGTTAAATGTTTAGTACATTTGGACGAATGGGGTACATTCAGTAGAATTATAGTTACATTTGATTGAAGTAGTCTAAGCGATAAATTATATTTAATGGAATTAGCTAGATTGAATTGATTAAATTTGTTTGCATTACATTTGGTTAAAGTGGAATTAGCTCCGTTTTGGTTGAATTAGTTACATATTCATACATTTGTCATAAAACTTGGAGATGGAGTATTTGGATCATTGTCATTTTTGGATGCTGTGTTCCAAGTAAACAATTGTTGTTTGTTTGTTTGTTATGACAAGGCAGCTTTGACGTTTTTGTGTGCGAGAGTGAATGTCGCATTAATCTGGAGAAGAGTGGGTTCTGTCACTATGGTTTTTTTTTTTTACCTTGTAGCCTTGGATGTCACCATTTTGAGCGATGATCGGCGGCGGATCCCACGTGACATCCAGCTGAGTGGCAGAGGAGGACTGAACGGCAACATTCTGTGGGGGCGCTGTGGGAACTAAATACCAACATACCCCATTATAAACCTACTGTATGTGTAATAGGAGACATTATTGGCTTGTATAGCAGTAAATCTATAAAAAAGGGTTGGCAAAACATGTCCTACAGGCAACACATACCTGCTCCGTGTTCTTGAATCTTTATTTAGCTAAACTTTGCACACCTTTGGTCTTGTACCCACCTGCCTCTCCAACAAACACCTCCTGGGGCGGGCTGGTGGGCCCCTCGCCTACGGCATTGTACACGCTCATGCGGATCTCGTAGCGCTTGTGCTTGCTCAACTCTAAGGCAAAAAAAAAAAAAACAACAACTTGGAATTATCAACTCCCACATTTATTGTTATTATATATATATATATATATATATATTATATATATATATATATATATATATATATATATATATATATTATATTTTGTTTTGAAACTTACTGTCCAACTCAAACTGCGTCAAAGTGGCGTCGCTCAGATTGCGAATGCTGTAGGGGGCTGTGCACACGAGGTGGACAAATCACATGTTATGTTTTTAATTACTGCAACAGGATGTTAAAACAATAGTCATAGTAATATATTTTATAACTCAAAAAATATTTCTGATGAAATAACTAAATAATGTAGTTATTATTATATAATAACATTGAAATTTTCCGGATAATCATTATGATCAAAATAATAAACAGCAACAAAAAAATATAAAAGCAGGAAACAAATTAAATTACTATTTATGAAGTATTAGTTTAAAACAGGCGCAGCTGTAGAGCGTTGGCCTCACAGTTCTGAGGACCACGATTCAAATCCCAGCTCTGCCTGTGTGGCGTTTGTATATTCCCCCCATGCCTGCGTGGGTTTCCTCCGGGCACTCCGGTTTCCTCCCACATCCCCCAAAAACATGCAACATAAATTGGACACTCTAAATTGTCCCTAGGTGTGATTGTGAGTGTGGCTGTTTGTCTCTATGTGCCCTGCGATTGGCTGGCAACCAGTTCAGGGTGTACTCCGCCTCCTGCCTGTTGAGAGGTGGGATAGGCTCCAGCACTTCCTGCAACCCTTATGAGGATAAGCGGCTAATGGATGGAAAATGGATGGATGGATAAAGAAATTAGATAATTGCCATCATCCAATCTCTGAGTTGGAACAGCTGGCGAAAGGTGTCTGGTGTGTTATGTGACAGAAGAGTCTCTGCTAGGATGAAGGGCAAAGTTTACAAAACAGTGGTGAGGCCGGCCATGATGTACGGATAAGAGACGGTGGCACTGAAGAAACAACAGGAAGCAGAACTGGAGGTGGCAGAAATGAAGATGTTGAGGTTCTCGCTCGGAGTGAGCAGGTTGGATAGGATTAGAAATGAGCTCATGAGAGGGACAGCCAAAGTGGGATCTTTTGGAGACAAGATTCGAGAGAGCAGACTTCGATGGTTTGGACATGTTCAGATGCGAGAGAGTGAGTATATTGGTAGAAGGATGCTGAGGATGGAGCTCCCAGGCAAAAGAGCGAGAGGAAGATCAAAGAAAAAGGTGGATGGATGTTGTGAGGGAGGACATGAGGATAGTGGGTGTTAGAGAGGAAGATGCAGGAGATAGGCTAAGATGGCAAAAGATGACACGCTGTGGCGACCCCTAACAGGACAAGCCGAAAGGAAAAGAAGAAGAAGAATCTCTGAGTTGGTTCAATTTTTCAAAAGTATAGTATAGTAATGGCAAAAATAAAAACTTTAATTTTGACCGCTGCAGGAACACGAAACAACTTGTGGAAACAATTTGCGCCATCTAGTGGGTTCTCTTTGAATCGCAACACATTTTTCATCTCACCGGTGAGCTCGGCCCACGCTGACATGCTGTTGATGGCGTGGAGGGAGTAACCTCGGAGACGGTCGTACAGAAGCTCCCGGTAGCGGATACGGAAGCCCAGCAGGATTCCGTTGATCCTCTCCTCGGGGGGAGGCTGCAAGGGATTCAGGGGGGAGGGGGAAAAAAAAAGAATGAATGGATGGATGAGAGAGCAAGAAAACAAGCTCCGTCCTGTCCTTGGTCATTTACGGAAAAGTTAATATTAAAATTACAATTGATTTAATTGCTATTCTAAGTGTAATGTATAAATACCATAAAATGTTAATTAAACTATTAGGCAATATTACAATGATTAAAAATGTTATTAAATTAATAAAAGTTAACAAAATGCAAAAACTAAATGTGTTGTCCCAATAATACATTTGAATAAATTATCACAGATTTTTAATGATTACAAAAATAACAAAGCAATTTCTGTAATTGAATAGAATAGCCAGAAATTAAATAAAAAGTAATGGCTAGTGTATTAAATTGAAATCATGGACATAAACCTGAGATTGTAATTAAACTAACAAGAAGGAAAATAATAATCAAGCATTAAAAATAAAAACTAATCAATATTTACTGTCATAAATTGAAATGGTAAGCAGTTTTAAAATAAAAAAAATACTATAATAAATTATAATGTATAATTCTAATACACATTTTTACTTAAAAAAAAAAACAACTCCCCCCAAAAGTATTTATTTATTTTTTTATTTTTTTAACAGGCAGAGAAGCTTACCTTCCAGCGAATCAGCACTGATGTAGTCGTGTGGGGCGTGACCGAGAAGATGACAGGTGCTTCGTCTGGCGCTGGCGTGATAAAGGATATTCAAGGATAGAGCCCGACGACTTGCATTTGGCTTAATTAGTTACATTGAGCGCATCGCCTACCATCCTGCAGAGTGGTGATAGCGTCGCTCTCTTCGCTGTACTCGCTGTCGCCGATGTCGTTGGTGGCTTTCACTCTGAACTGATAAGAAGTGAAGGGCTTCAGCCTTGGCGACAGAAGAAAAGTGTCATTGTTATCATTAAGAGCCTTACAATAAATTAGAATTATGTTCATTCCAACATGATTTCTGATTTTAATGGATTTTTTTCCCTCTTCATTAATAGAAAAAGAAAATGATAGTGAAGCAAGTTTGTATCTTTAAAACGAGCTTTGTAAATGTCGGAAGTGCTTACCTGGTGATGACGTAGGAGGTGGCGTCGTGGTTGACGGAGGCCGAGTGCACGGTCCAGTTGTTGTCGGGGAGCTGGCGCAGCTGCACGGTGTAGTAGCGCACGGGCGACAGGCCGTCGCTGCCGGGCTCCCACGACAGGAGAACGTGCCGGGCGTGCACGTCCTTCTGAGGCACGGCGGGGCGGCTGGTGGGCTGCGGGCGAGCTGGGGAGAAAGGATAGCGTTAGGACCCACCAATGTTAACTAATAATAACCCTAACAATATAGCTGACATTGAAATACTTTCCTTTAAGAACATAATAATTAGCTGTAGTCTTTATAATGAAAAATGTGACAGCACACAGGCAGTTGCACGTCACCTCGTTTCTCAGTGGTGACCACCAGCGCCTCGGCGGCCTTGCCCCAGCCTTTGCGGGTCTGCGCCGTGATACGGAACACGTAGACGCACTCGGGTTTGAGGCCGGTGACTGTGTACTGGCGGCTGCTGGGGCTGAGCACATCCACGGTGGCGGTGTTGCCGTTGGTGGAGTTGAGGTGATACGTGATCTGGTACGCTAGTACACCGCAAGATGATGAGACGTTTGAATAAAAAGCACCGTGGTGACGCCGCTTCGTACAGGAGAAGATCTTTACTCACCCAGGATGATCCCGTTGGGCTGAGTGGGCGACTGCCAAATCAGACGAACTGAAGTGGTGCGCACTTCAGGGAACAGGATGCCCATCGGCGGCCCTGGCACTGCAGGACGGCAACGAAGTCATGATTACCACATTTTGCGCACTCCCTTTTAAACTTGTCCGTGTACAGCAGTTTAATTTGAGGCATCAAACACAAAGACAACTTTAGCTGTTTTGAAGCCTTCCTTCTACTATTTTATTTTTTAAATTTATCCTATCTCCCACTCCCAATAGTCAGTTTTAGGCTTAAAGTAGGCATGTTCTCTCAAAAATGTTTTCATTCTCGAGAGTGTCAGAGGAAAGGGGGTACGCTAAATCTGTTGGGCACCAGAGGGGAAAGATGACAATGATTCCCACCCTTTTTGAGTTTTGTTTTGCTACGCAGACCCTTTAACATCTTGACAGATTCGAGGGGGTGCAGCATCTTCATTGGAAGGTTGAAGGCGACTGCCTCCGACATCATGACAGAGATGGAAGTAAAAATGTCATCCTCACCCCCTAGTGCATGACATCGTTTTGGGCACCCCTTCAGTTACTTGTAAAAACACGTAAAACGTTCATATTTACTCAAATCGTCTATGCTACATGACGGCCATCTGAATTTTTGAACGCTTGAACGCTTATAATAAAACAACCAGATGTCTACCGTCATCCAGGGTTCTTTCAAAAATGGGCGGGGAGCTGGGCCGCCCGTCTCCGATGCGGGTGAACGCCAGGACCTGGATCTCATACAGGACGTATTTTCCCAGACCCGCCAGCTGGACGCTGCGTGTGGCGTTGCCCTCCGCCTTCCAAAATCGGGCGCCGCTGTCCGAGTCCTTTTCTTTGTACACCACCTGCCAAACAGCCGGAATAAAAAAAGATATTGCAAAGGGCAGCATGCGATGCAAGGTATTTCAAACACCATCACTGAGCTGCCTCGTGATCACAAACAGTTGTTGACTTGGAACAGAGTACACAAGAAAACCTTGAACCACATGCTGCTTCACCATATTAATGAATGACAAGTAGACCTTGTAGCCCAAAATGAGTCCATTTCGGTCCGGCTCGGGTACATCAGACCAGCGCACAAGGACACTGCTGGATGTGGTGGCGAAGGCCGACACGTTAGTTGGCCCGCAGGATGGTACTGGACAAAAAAAGAAAAAAAAAATGACAAAAATGCTATATTAGTAATTAGGTGATATTCTTTAGAAATCAGCCTTCCCCACTCAACCACTCAGTCTTAAGCCATTCTAACAAAATTCAGAAATGAATTAAAACAAAACCATTCCATGGACAGGCATTAGCTATTTGCTTTTAGCATTGAGCAAACAGTCTCAAGCAATATTACATGGATATCAAGGAAGAAGAAAATATAGCTATTGGGTGAGATATTTTTGTAAATTTTAATTGGACCAGAATTTAGCTCTGAGCATTTATCATCTGACAGTCTGTATCATGTCGGACTGAGGCTTTATTAGTTGTGAGTTTCTTGCATTTAGTTTCAACAGCAGATTGTTCTTGGCAATTCGCTGTTAGCATTTAGCCAAATGTCCTAAGCAATATTTAGCATGAAAACAAGAAATCAGCACCATTCTACACTAGAATTCTGCATTTTTGTGAGAGCCTTGTGTAAGCCAATAGTCTTTTCCATTTAGCTGTAGCATTTTAAATTTGGGTTTTAGCTATCAGCCTTTATCACCAGGTAGCGTGTAGTAGTTAGCTGTAACTGTCGGTAAACTGCGTTGCCACCATTTTGCTATTTAGCCTTTATTAGTCAATAGTCTTCAGCGTTCAGCTTGATGGTCTTTTGCCAATTGTTTTATTGAATATTGATCGCCAATATTTAAAAAAAGAATTCAAAAGCATTTGATTTTAGCATGTAGCCCTGAGGTCTGATCGACAGCTAATCAATATTGACGCAAATGTCACGGAGTAAAATTCAACACAGCCTCACCTGACTCTCGGGTACGGCCTCTGATCGGCTGGCTCCAGGGCCCGGGCCCGATACCATTGAGGGCCTGCACCCTCACCTCGTACTCAGTCCACTCTTCCAGGTCCTCGATGGTGAACTCTCTCTCCATGCGGTCGGGTATAGCCTGCATGAGCGGGTGACCTGAAGAGCCCGCTTTGGCATACTGCACCCTGTAGCCCACCTGGTCCGCGTTGCCGTTATACTCCCACTCGGGCAGAGGCTGACAACAGACAGAAAAGTTAGTTGAAGAGTTTCAGGTACACAAAAATAGTGCTTTGACGCTATCGTGAAGCAAAAACAGGAAGTATACGGTACGTTTATGGTGGCACCCGCCCCGCTTTGCTTACCATCCATCTTAACCACAGGCTGGTCTCACTGGCGGTCCGAAGCGTGATGTTGGCGGGGGCGACGTCCGGAGGGGCGGGAAGTGTTTGGATTTTCCTGGAGGGTTGGCTGGGGGGGCTGCTGCCCACAATGTTCACCTGACGCATACGGAACCTGGACATTGAATGAGAATAAGAATGACATTTACTCTTTTTCTTCATCACTTTTGATCATTGTTGTGGAAAAAGGAGAAAACCTTACTTTTAAACCCTGAATTTGAACTCAAGATTTCAAACTTTAATTTCCATCTAATCTTAATTTGAAACACGAACTGTTGGAATTGAACTTTGAAACCTTTATTTGGAATCTACATTTCCCACCTGTAATAGGTGTATGGATTGAGACCGGGAACGTCCAGGGAGCGCGCGTCGGGTAGGTTGGACACCTGGTGAACCGTCACCCAGTCCTCGTTGTCCCCCACAGCGCCCACCTAAAACCAACCAATCGGGAATCTGTATCATATTCAGAATCATTGAATGATTGATACGCGATCAGATTCAGCGAGCTCACCTGGGCCTCCACCTGCCAGCGGGAGATGGAGGTCTTGCCGTCATAGCCTGGTTTGAAGAGAAGGCTGACGGAGCGCGGGCCGATATTGGAGATTGCGATGTTGGTGGGCGGGCCGGGAAGCTCTGAGATTAAGCAGGAATTTGATACAACAAAATACAGGAAATGATGAAATTTATTTTTTTTTATCCCAAAATATATTTTGGATTGTCCAAGTTTACCAACTGTATTCAGACCGGTGTAAAATCTATTTACTAAAACATTTAAGTGAATACAATCAGAAAAATAGTATAAAACCTTTAATTTATTTACTTATTTTGTTTTTTAACGGCATTTCTCCCCCCAACTGCATTAAAATTCATAGAATCTACATTTTCTCAACAAATTGTATTTTGCTGTCAAAATAATTGATATTTTAAATATTTATTTGCCTATATTTTTTGATTTAATAATTTTCTTGATTAAATATAGCAACATATAGCCCTACCACATTATTTGACAATACATCTTTTGTATTCACTTATTTTGGGATGAGGATTATCAAATTTTCAAAATAATTTTTTTGATCATCATCATTAGTATATAATAAATACTAATAGTATAAAAATATATAAATATAAATAATATAACATTATATATATATATATATATATATATATATATATATATATATATATATAGAGAGAGAGAGAGAGAGAGAGAGAGAGAGAGAGAATAAAATAAGTACAATAAAAATAATAATATATAGCATAATATAAAAATCTAATAATAAATAAAATAAATAATAGTATAAAATAAATACTGTTACATTTTCATACAGCTTAACTATCCCATCCCTCTATCACTTTTAGCATTTGATATTTAGAATTTTTTTTTTTTTTTTTCTGGAATAGAAATCGTTTCGGGTCTCAAACTGTGACAAAAGTGTATTTTATTATTATTATTTCTTTTTACGATCGTTATTAATGAGAATGTCAATTTTGATAGTACTGACATGCAATTACCAGGTAAACTCCATTTCTCCATTTTTCAATAACTCATTCTTATTCTTTGCGCTTTTATCAGCCTGGGTGGGGTCTTGAGACACAATACTGCCTGCCGCAGGTCAGTCTAGGTACTACGTTCAGGCCAGATCCACCAACTAACCTGGCGGGACACCCGAGGAGATGGTGGAGGACGACAGCAGGCCTTGTCCCTTGGACGTCATGGCCGCCACCTCGATGGTGTACGTGGTGAGCGCGGTCAGTCCGGTGACCCGGTACTCCAAGGTTATGCTGGGCAAGTAGTGGGTGACCCGCGTGTTGGTCCGGTTGAACTCTTCCCAAGAGATGCGGTAGCCTGAAGACAAATGAAGACAAATTCACACCTGTGGACCATTTAGACTTCACTGAACTTAACGTACATGTTTTTCGGATATGGGAGTGAGCCAAAGAAAAGGCACACAAGCACGGTGAGAACATATACTGTACTGCTTGTGCGTAGGCGCACGTACTGTACCTGTGAGAATACCGTTCTTCTCGTTTGGTTCACTCCAGCTGACTTTGAGTGAAGTGTCGAGAATCTCGGTGAAGCTCAAGTGGCCGACAGCGCCCGGCGCTGAAAACAAACAAATAAGCAAAAATAATGTACACCCCTACTGTTACAGAAAGTGAAAATGCAAAAGTAAAAAGACGCTTGCCGTCCACTTACTGTCCTCGTGGGTCCGCAGAAGCTTTGGGGGGCTGCGTGGTCCGTCGCCCGGCGTGGTGAAGCAGAGTCCCGAGGTGTAGTAGTCGCTGAACTTTTTCAGGCCCGTCACATAGCCCACGTGCACGCCGTCCTGGAAGTTGGGCCGCGCAGTCACCACCGCCGCCTCGCGCTCGTTGCCGGGCTCCCACGCGAGCAGCTAGGAGCGGGGAGTACATTATTACAGCCCAGATATTATACAGTACACAAATATGAGCGCCAAAGAGATGATGACTGAGAAACTGATTTTTTTTTAGTATGGATGCTCGAGCTTCAATAGACGCCGCGCCGACCGCGTGTTTTATAGTTTACAACGCCATTTTGGACGGCAAGATCGTGTCTACATATTGTTTCTACAAAGCGATAAGTATTTTGGCTACGGTTATCGTTTGATCTTTTATCTTGAAAGTCCTTTGACAAACGAACACTGTAATCAGAGGTGATTGAGGCTCTTGTGCTGGAGTGAGGAATACAGAAAGAAGCCATATGTGAAACTCAATAGCAAGTATTGTCTCGTTATTATTAGATTGAGCTACAGTACTTCTCGTATATAGCAAGTGTGATGTCATTGTGATTGTGGCGACGTCAGTGGGGCCCGACGAGACTGGACGATAGGGAAGTGAACTAGAGAGGTTGTCAGGGGAAAAGCAAAATAAATATCACCCACTTAAAACGTACAGTTGGACTCACGTCTACGTTATTCAATAACATGACAACAAAGTTGATAACATGGTGTCAGAGTGCCGGTAGTATAACTATGGACTCGGGGGGGGGGGGACGAAGACAACGAGGAGGCATTAAGTGTTCCAACTCATCCAATCTACCAGATTAGCGGAAATTCAAGCAACACGCCGAACTCATGTTCACGGGACCGCTTAAAAACAGAGCTTCAGAGGAAAAGTGGAATTTCCTCTTGCTGTGGATTGGCGATAAAGGACGAAGATAAGTTGCAAAAAAATTCTCTGGTTACCTCACTCCGAAGGCAAACCCCGTATTTGCTAAATATATTCACGAGAAGGTGCAAGGTAACTGTGAGTCATGTGAGCACTTTGTGACAGAACTCAAGCTGTTGGTTAAAGACTGAAACTACACAAACAGCAGATGAGATGGTCTGAGATTGCATACTTTTCTTTACCACCTCACTGAGTGTGCGCGAAAAGTTACTAAACAGGGGCCGGCGCTCATGCTCGAAAAAAAGCTATCGGCATAGCCCGCTCCCATGAGTTAGCGAATGTGCAGCTAAAGGCTACGTATAGGGACAGCCACGAGGTTCGCGTTATCCACCGCAAACCGGGAAAGCAACGTTTCACCGCGGGTGCTAGTAGGCATATTGACAGCCCAAAGACCTCCTTGAAGATATGTAACAAGTGTGGAGGATACCACAGTAAATTAGCTGAATGTCCAGCAAAAGGTAAACAATGCCTGAACTGTCTGAACTATTATAACTGTAAGCCACAGAATGAAATACTATGATGAAAAGCCCGTAAGACGCTTATAAGCAAGCCAATATTCACAAAAGGATGACTAAAAAACGCGCGTTGTATTGTAGTTTTGCCGTAAACAAAAGTTGACTCATGACGTCAGGTGAAAAGTATTCAGATGCTTGAGCTCAGCATTGACATACTGTACATTCTTTCATTTGAATGCTTGATTCTTAGCATCCGCATTCATTTTTCAGTATGAATGCCTAATAATCAGCATTCCCAGCACAGGCCAACAATGCTGAGAGCCATTTGAATTGGCGGTGTCGGCGCACCAGCTGACCTTGTAGCCTTGGTTGATGCCGTTGATGAACTGCGGGTTGGGCGCCGTCCATGTAAAGCGAATCGCCGTTGAGTTGACGGCCTCTGCCTGCACGTTGCCAGGGGCGATGGTCGGCACTGGAGGGGGGGGGGGGGTGGCGGAACACAGCAAAGAAAAAAAAAGAGACAGATAGATGAAAAGACACATAGCTACAGTAAATACTGTCGAGAGATGGCTCGATGGATGAATTTTTCTTACCTCCTTGTAGGGTCCACTCAGTGACTTTGTGGCTGAAGGCGCCCAAGCCCGCCCCGTTGTAGGCGGCCACCTCGATCTCGTAGTTGGTCCAGATGATGAGGTCCTCCAGCAGCAGCGTGGTCACGTCCGGGCTGGAGATGTTCTTGATCTGGTAGTCCACTGGCAGCCCCGTCAAGCGGTACCTGACAAATACAAACACAGAAATGCATTACAACAGACTCCCTACTGGGGGGAGACACAGCACCGACGAAAATAAGCACGTACTCCGTGTTAGGATTTATTACTACTAAGACAAGTATTAACCAGGCTGGTCCCAGGACAAGATTAAAAATGAGCGGGTTGCATCAGGAAACGTATCCAGCCTTAAAACTGACAAACAAACTTCCTGTGGTGCACCACCATGGGATAAGTCGGCAGGCGTCCTGTCAACTACTAAGGAACATAAAAGTATGTTGTTGGTTGTTTTTCAAGAGTACAAAGTTGAAGTTCAGGTTAATTTTTAGCGTGTATAAATACAAATCCAATTTTTTTTCAAGAAACAAAGTTGTGCTGTTACACCAATGGGCTGTATGTTTTTTGACTAAATTAATGTACAGGGTAATTTTTTTCATCAATTAATTTTTCCTGCATTAATGTGTTTTTTGTGTTTTTTTGTCATTTTTTTGACAGTAAAATACTTTTTTTTTACAAGAGTAGTCTTATTTTTTAAAGAGGAAAAAGTACTACTTTTCAGAATTGTATTTTGCGAGGGTACAGTTGTATTCATTTTAAAAATTTGCAATAAAATCATTTTTAAAGAAAATGGTAATTTTACATGACTATGGTGTTGATATGGTGATCAGTTAAGGGTGTAGCTGGGATAGGTTCCAGCACTCCCCCGACCCTTGTGAGGATAAGCAGCTTGGAAAATGGATGTGTGTGTGAGTGTGTGTGTGTGTATATATATATATATATATATATATATATACACATACACACACATTTTTTTTTTCCCAAGTGGAAATGAAATCATCTTTTCTGGGGATGCAGTTAATATTCTCACTCTTATAAGAATAAAGCTGCCTAAATATATATATTTTAAAAATAAAGTTGTTAAAAATAAAGGAAAAAAATTAAAATGAGGACTTTAATGAGAATAAAATCACATTTTTAAAATTACATTTCAACAAAGTCATATTTTAATCACAATATTTTTTAAATAAACTTGTTTCCATTAAAGGTAATAATGCTTTATTTGTAATATTAAAGCCGTAGTCTTTGAAAATTGTGCTTTATTCATTCATGTATTTTTAGAAAAAAATATACTAAGCATGTGTATGATTTCTTAAAACTGTTTCCACACCCAGTTTTGATTTATTCTTTTAATATTCATTTTTTTGTCCTCGAAAATAACCACATTTCTCCCGTAGTAACTCTTTATATATTATGATCGTGATATTGGTTTATTAGAGCAGTTGTGAGAACAAAGAGCCACACAAATGTAATTCAGTAGTAAATTCAAACCTCCACGAGGCAATCGAGAGGGGCGGACTTACCGTACGGTGTAGCCACGCAGGATGCCGTTTTGATGGCTCTCGGGCGGCGGCTGCCACTGGATCATGATGGACTGGTTGGTGCGACCGCTCGCGATGACATTCTGCGGAGGAGCGCTGGGGGGCTCCTCTGGCAACGACACGCTACGACAGACACCAAACACGGAAATGCAAGTGCATGATGAGCTTCGAAAGTGTTTTTCAAACCCTTTCAATCAATTCATTTATTGTATTATTATCATTCCTATCATCATAATCATATTTTTTAAATCCTCTGACTGGCTGTCACAGCTGTGGGAGGGAGGGGGTGGCACACGGATGATCAGGGGTAGAAATAAATACCTGAGGTCTACGGATGTTTTTAAGTTGCCAGAAGTTACCACCAGCTCATTCTGGATTTACTAAGTAGACCCACTCTCATTGAATTTTGCCACAATGATGAAGAGAAGTGATAATTCATGCTCGCTGCGATGACATATCATCCTCTTCCGCACAGAGTTCACCACATTTAAAGGGAATGACAAGAGTCGGTTTGATTGGATATAGTTGAAATCAGCTGCAACCACAGCGTTGCAGACCTCCCTCAATATGGTCCCAAGTGCCGGTCTGCGAATTTGCCAACTCCTGTCTAACCTGCCTCTGCCTGCCGTGTTGGATTTATGCCGGATATAAAAAGGCTTTTTTTTCTTCTTGGCGACGTGGATTGCGCGGAAAGCTCACTGCGGAGTTTTAACAAGCGACGGTTTTTTTTTTTTTGCTTGTGTGCGCGCGTGTGCCCAAGTGGTCTTAAAGGCTTCCATCCCTCCTTGCCGACCGACTCCTGAATAAACGGATCAGTCAAAGGAGTCGCCATGGAAACAAGCTTCACTATTTGCAGACAAGTTATCAGTCTAAAGAACTTCAGTTGTCCATCAACCTTTATGACCATTAATGGCGCAAACGTTTTGGAGTGTTACATTATGGGATGGCAGCTCACCGTTCTGTCTCCTTGCTGAACTGGCCCTTGCCAACGTCGTTGACGGCGCACAGGCGGAACTGGTAAGAGCGTGCCGGAATCAAGCCGTTGACCGTTATCGCTGACAACTCGGGTTCGATGCTGGTCAGCAGGACCGCCCAGGGAGCATCTGCAAATGACCACATCACGTCATCAACCTCAGATTGTTGCATTTTTTTTTGTTGGATAAAACCCCAAATTGTTCTCATTTTTCTCATGACATGCCTGACACCTCTTTACATGTTAGCGTCCTGACGGTGGCCCTGCTGTGTGCACATCAACGAGAATATTCAATAGCTCTCACGCAAGAATGCCGCTTTTGTGTCAAGGCACTTTGTTCCTCCCCGCAAAAAGTCATGGACGCCCTTAATGACCCGTACTGATCTTAAATTCTTTTTCAACTTCCTGGCATGGTATATAGTGCGCTAACAGGCTAACATGGGGTGACGACACAGGAGCGTGATGGCTTGAAATCCAAGATACCACAACGAGGATACCAAAAAAAAATAATAATAATAAAAAAAAAAATATATATATATATATATATATATATGTATATATTCGAAGAGGTTTTTCCCCTTAATAATTGAGATCATTTCAAAACCGCATCTTAAGTTCACATGAGTGATATTTGTCTATTTTTGTTTGACGATCTTAAATGGTGAAGTGGAGAAACTATGGGGAAATATAAGAAATTGAGAAGTACCAGTGCCTTTTCACAGCACTGGAAATATATTACTTTGGACAATGGACTGAGCACTTTTCTTGTCAGTGCTCGGACTAGATTATAGGCTGGTTTGTTGTGTCGGTAATTACTGAAACAAGTTGTGTATTTAAGTGGCCCCATCAGGGTACATTGCCAGCAGAGGTCGGGTAACCTACTGTTCTCAGACACCTCCAGGATGTAGCGCATGAGCGGGCTGTTCCCGTCGAAGGCCTTCGCCCAGGTCAGGTCGATGGCGCGCCGCTCGGACGCGCTCAGCACCGCCGCGGGGTTCTCGGGCGCGTGAGGCAGCTGTCTGCGGGGAACAACACAAACGCCAATTACCCACCGACATCTTAACAGTTACTGTATGTTCGGGTGAAAAACACAACAGAACCAAAACAAATAATGTTAGGACATGACAGACAGCTCTGAGTTTGAATGTGGTATATTCAATAAATATATGTCTGAAATATTATGGTGAAGAGATTATTTTTAAGTAAACATTTCATTTTATCTTTTTTTTTTTTTTAAAACCAAAATACAAACACTTTGTAATTATTGTTTTTTTTTTTTTTATCCTTTCTATTTTACCAACCAAAACTTATTTCACATCCATTAAGTCATACATTCATGATGCCTTTCTCCAAAATGTTATAACATAATTCATACCAATTTTGAGTTTTTGTTTTTGGGGTAATATTTTCCAACATGTGTATGTTTTCACCCTGCAGTATATTATTGTCATATTTTACACCATTCATACACCTTAAGTTAGTTTCTTCAGATGTTTAAAACATTATTAAAAAATGTTATTATATCACAAGAAGACAAGCAATTTCTCATGCATGTGCACAGACATGCATAGTGAACACACAAACCCATGCTTGTAAATGTGGTAACAACATATGGATGCGTGTATAAGAATGGACAGGACAGAGGGGACATTAGAGTTGAGCAGTGTGCAAAAGGGGAAAAAAGTTCCTTTGTGTGTGTATGTAGTGGGGAGGGGTTACCTGACTCGGAGGTGGGCACTACGGGAATCGTTGCCGCCCACGGAGGTGACGTGGCAGGTGTAGGTGCCGATGTCGCCCGACCACGTCTGCGAGATGTGCAGGGTACCCTCTGCATCCTGTTGGACCCGCGGCATGGCGTGCACGTTGATGGCCACGCCTTCTTTCTCCCACACGTGCCTGTGCCAAACATGGGATGATTTCATAATAAGTAATACATTGTGCTGCTGGTTGCGTTTCATAATAGGATGTCCCGTATTTCCCAATTCAGAGTCTCCAACGCAGGCACGGGGAGAACATGGAAACTCCTCACAGGAGTGGCTGGGAATTGAACCCCGGACCTCAGAACTGTGAGGCCAATACACCATGCTGCCACCTAATGGCATTTTGAAAATGTAATTTTCAAAACTGTATTTAATGACGTCATGCATGCACATTATCCCCTCAAAGTTTATCACTGTTTTATGAAAAAAAAAATCATGTTACAGAGGATTTAAAATAATCATATATTTTACAATGTATTTAATAGATTATTATTTTATAGGTTTGCATTTAAATGATTGAAAACTATTTTATGACATTCATGGTTGTCATAATTCTAATTCTATAATGGATTTTATGTATGTATGTATGTATAAAAATGGTACCTAACCATATAAGTCATGCATGTTATTAAGCGAGTCTATTAGTTTTAAAAACATTTTATTTTTTTAATGCAGACTATCACCTACCAAGTGACTCTATACAACAAATTGAATAAGATTCTATTTAACATTATTCAAGCGTGTTAATTCCTTGTATATGATTATTTCCGAATTGTTTTCATTAGTTGTAATTATAGTATGGAATTTTTAAATACAACATATTGTGGAGCATTAGTGGCGCAGTAATCTTACAACTGATGAAAAAGAAATCTCAGTATATTTTGTGATTATTCATGCATGTTTTTGCTTTCACTTAAAGGGCATTTAAAACATGTTCCTTTATCACATTGGCCATGCATTTTATCCTCGTACAATGGATTTAAATTGAAACATTTTTGAAGAGATCATCATTTTTCAAATGATTCTTGTAAGTTATCATTTTGCAGACAACTTTTATCTTATTTTTAACATTGTGACAGTGTAAAGCGATTTTGCGCATAAAAAATATAAAAAAGATTGAAACACATTGATGGCATTATTTATGCGCATTACTGCCATCACTGAGAACATCCTTGGAATGATAATTTGTTTGCATAACGCAATGTGAACAAAAAGTTGCAGCAAACACCCCTTTTCACTTGTATTCACGACTGTACGACGGAAAGACTTGATTCTGGAGGGCATTATAGCAGCCGTCCCAGAAGGTCGGGGGCTGAATAAAGTCGTTTGAATGCGTCGGCTTACCTGACATTCACGCTGGGATCGTGCGTGACACCGCAGGTCAGCGCAGCCTTGGTGCCTTTGATGATGCTCTGGTCCTGCGGGGGCGTCGTGATCCTGGTTCGGGCTGAGGAGGGGGAGGAGGAGAGATGACAGAATGTTCCGGAACAAGGAGAAGCAATTACGCTCTTCTACTTACCCCAGACCACGAGGTCGGCGGACGCCTCGTCGATGCCACGTGAGTTGCTGGCCATGCAGGTGTAGGTGCCGGCATCGGAGATGTGTGAGGGCGAGATGAGCAGGCTGCCCGACTCCAGCAGGGTGAAGCGGGGCAGCTGCACCGAACCGCTCGCCAGGACACGCTCGCCTGATCAGTACGAGCTTTATCAAGTTCATCCATCATCGGGAAATGTAATCAATTTGAATTAACAGGGTAATGTTGTGTAATCGATGCCTCTCAACAAATGTGATTTAAATTAATTGCACTAATCCAAGCCAGACTACTTAGCGGCGATAGGATCAAAATCGTCAAGTTTGGTGATTAAAAACGATCAGAATATTGTATTCAGCTACAAAACAGCCACTATCTAAGTGACTGCATAATAGATTTCAGGACCCATTAATTGGCTGCCTAAACAGATACTCAGACCTCCAAAAATAGATACCGTATTGTTGCATGTGTGATTTTTCAATGGCATCACTCATGATAGATTATTCCAATTCAGACTCGAGTCTGCCTGAACCATCTGCTTTGGTCCCAAAATTGCAAAGTTTGATGCTTAAAAAAAGTTTCCTGTTATCACAACATAGACAGCAGAGACACTTTGGATGTTATCTCATATTGTAATATTTCAGGGCAGACTAACTGGCTGCCACAGAAACCAAAGTGTGTTAGTAAAAAGATAAGTTTGCTGTAAATAAGCGTTGAGGCAATTCCAGGACTTCCTTTCCTCATATCAAAATAGATTCAGGCCAGATTAGTGATACACTTAGTTTACCACATAACAAATTGAAAAACAAATATGACGGGAGTTACAATAAATACCCACATTTGTTTGTGCTTTGAGAAGATTCCAGTGCATCATTATGTCATATCATAATCAATATAACTAACACAGCCCTGACTAGGTTTCTGCCTCAAAAGACACGGAAGCAAAATTGCAAAGTCTGGTGCTAAAAAATAGCGACGTTTGTTGTCACTATAATATGGTATAAATTTGCAAAACAGACGGTTATTTGGTACTTTGAAACGATGGCAGGACACACTGCCACATCGCATAATAGGCTGTCCAAATTCAGGCCCAACAAGAAGATAATTTAAAGTTCAGGGCTTCATTTTTTTTTTTTTTTCAGAAAAACATCACAGTATGTACTGTAATATACAGCAGCCTTGACGAGTTGGCTGCCTTGAACAGGCTGGCATAGTTTAATTTAACGCTAGAGCGGAACAGAAGCTGGAAGTGGATCACGAGGAGAAACCGGGACAATGTTTTTCTCATTGTGATGCAAAACAAGAAAAGCCCGGTGCGGGATAAACCTTGGGATCCAAGCCGGCTTTAGCCAGTAAGCTGCCACAAACTATCCTCTCGTGTGTAATAGATAACATACATTATAATCCCAAGGTGTGTGTGTGTGTATGTGCGCGTCTGCTCTCTTTGTGCAACACGCACCTTTTTGCCAGGTGATAGCTGGTCTCGGAGCGCCGGAAGTCTCGCAGTGCAGGATGACGGACATCCCGTCGATCACGGTGCTGTCCGAGGGACCGGCGGTGATGTTGGGAGCGATACCTGCGGTGGGCACAGGCGAACACAAAAGGAATGAGTTAAAACATGGCACCGTGAAAAGGTAGACTTGAGGTCAGTGTAATATAAACGCCTGCCTCTTGATTTCTACTCGGCGCTCGAATGTTGTTCATTCTTTTTACAATACATCCTTCACTTCCACGCTGTGCAGAACAAAAAACAAACAATACCGCATGGCAGTGTGTGGTGTCGACCCTTTGAATGCAGAGAGATGCTATCGGCGATTAGAAATACAAAATAAAAAAATGAATCGGAGAGAAGAACATCAAGAGTGTCCATAGATGAAGTGAATATGCCTGTAGCAGGTGAAGGCATCATTGAATGGGATCCAAGCGATGTCTGATTGGATGCTTGAAACCCTTCCAGGCGATGTCAGGGCATCGTCTCCGCATTAGAGTTGTCTGCTTACCGTCGCCAAGCGGCAAATTGGCTCAAAATTGGTTAAAAACTAGAAAATGGAATGTGAGATGAAGCCGGTGTCGCTGCTGAAAATGCACAAGGAAACTCCACATAGCGAGGCCAGAGCTGAGATTTGAACCCAGATCCTACGAGGCAGGTGTGTTAACCGCAAGTGCACTTGTGGGGTCTCATCAAATCAATATTTAAAAAGTAATGCACCACAAGTCAATTAAACCAAATGACATCCGATATGACTGGAAATTTTGAAGTTCCTCCAAATGATTGCCAGGGAATTATTATTTTCATTACCCACACCCAGTGCAAATTCTACCAAAACAGGGTAGAAACTACAGCACTGATGAGAAAAATGCAAAAACAACATTTCACCTGCTATTGGAGACGCCTCAATTAACACCTTAATTTGGCAATTTGTCATAATGCATTTTAACTGGGTTTCATTTGGCTTGTATACTTTAGTGAAGTGTTTATTTTTTGCTGCAGTTACGCACAGTCTGTCTTCTTTTGCTGAATTATTTAAAAAAAAAAAAAAAAAAGTTGGAGAGTTGGTTGAAGACTGACAGACCCGAAACGCACAATTTGATCTTTGACCTCGGTGAGAAACTGTTCACATTTTCCGCAGGACTCACTGGTGACGGCGAGGTAAGTGTTGGTCTGGACCTCGCCCGCCGGGTTCCTGGCAAAGCATTGGAACATGCCGGTGTCGTCGGGCAGGAGGCCGTTGACCTGCAGGCTGCCGCCCGTCAGCACCCGGTACCGCGGCGTTTTCACCGGATCGATGGGCGTGGCGTCCTTGTACCACACGATGTCTGGCTGGGGCACACCTGTGGAAATGTCCAAGTCACTTTTGTGAAATTGGTAGTGGGAGAAACATTTGTCATAATCATCCATCGATGCGAAATAAAAAGCATGACCTTTCAAGAGAATAATTCGTGGGAATAATTTGTTTCCAATATTTTACGAATTGATTGTCTTTGAAAACATGAACGTTGGGTCAGACGTGCTTACCTCGTGCTTGACAGGGAATGTCCACCACTTTCTCCATCTCCGCCGTGATGTGCTTCTCTGGCTCTTTGATGAACTGCGGCGGTTCTGGGAGAAGACGGGTGAAAGGAAGAAGAGCCGCGATGATGCAATCCTAAATCCCGCCGCAGAAATCCAAAAAGTTTCAAACGAGAACTGACAGTTTAATTGGAAAGGCAAGGGAAAATAAGAGATTGGACCTGGGAGGTTAGCGAAAACAAAGAAATAAGACGACGCAAAAGTTAGATGGGGAGACATTTGGTATTCCGCCTCGGTTTTTGGCCGTAACCTTCAAAAAGGCAGCAGGGGAGGCCAGCGTCAGTAGGCGGCATTCAAAGGAAAAAAAAGTTAAGCGCACCTTGCTCTTTGAATGCCGTCGCAACCTTGACGCCATCAAAGCGCTCAAAAGCGACTCGGGCATTCAAATGCTTTCGCCGGCGGCGGCCGGCTTAATGGCGGCTTCACAGGTGATACCTTTTGTCAGACTTTTGGACGGGCTACAGAACCGTGACACTGATTAGCAGCAGGGAGATAGCTGCCTGAAAAATGGCAACGGGAAGCATAAAAAAAAACAAAAAAAACAAATGAGGAGGTGAAATATTTGAAGTCTGACCCCTGGTGAGTCAAGCTTGACTGCAAAATGAGATGGGACTTTAGTTTTGAAAAAGGGCAATCATCCCAAACAGTTGTAGGAAGTTTGGCTGAAAAATTACAATTAGCGTAATTCCCAGCCTACAGAGAGCACCTGGTTATAAGCCTCACCCAGTACATTTGAAAAGGAAATACCATTTGGTAGATACATAAGCTGCAGCTGTGTAAAAGCCCCAAGTGCCCACATTGAAACCCACATTGAAACACGAGATATTTACAAAGACGGTACACAGAGAGTTGAATGGTAGCGCCGCCGCGCTAACGCTAACGCCACGGTAACAGGCCCAGTTAAAAAAAAAACATACTGGTAAAAATCACTGAGACACGGGAGTAACACGCTAGATCAGCGCTAAAAAGACCGGTACACAGAAAGAGTTTTCAAAGTTTTAATACCTTAGGCTTAGCTTAAGATAGCAACAACACATTAGCACGAACTGGGCTGGTAAAAAAAAATAAAAAAAACAGGTAAAAAAAGAAAAAAAAAGTTGCGGCAGCTACATAGTAACAACACGGTAGGATAACATTAAGAGGGCCGGTTAAAAAAAACATACCTAAATCACTGAGACGCGGCAGTAAAACAGCAGCAACACGCTAGCGCGGCGCTAACAGGGCCAGTTAAAAAAAACATACTGGTAAAAATCACTGAGACACGGCAGTAACACAGCAACGACAGGCTACCGCAGCGCTAACAGGGCCGGTTAAAAATAAAAAATAAAACATACCGGTAAAAGTTACTTCCTCTGCACATATATTCCACCGGTTTCACGCTTACCTTTTCCGCTCGAGTGCCCCCCTTGTGGCCGTTAGAAAAAATGCACCGCAAAAACTGCAGGGTTGAAAGTGTGTGAAAAAAGTTGCGTTTTATAGGCCGGAAATTACGGATTTATTCCAATGGTATGCATGGTATGCATCTATATGTTTGGTCAGAAACTAGCCCGGATGAAGACATTTAGATTGTCACCTCTAATGAGGCTTTACCCTTTAATTTAACCATCAAAATCAAGTGTGGTATTGCTCTGGGAGGAAAATCTACTCCTTCAACGCCTGAGCAGCAAATTAGTATCTTTAATGAGTGACTTCAAAGGGGGCGTGGCTTACCGAGCACATGCAGGTACGCGCCGGCGCTGACAGACGGCACGCTGCTGCTGCGCAGCATGGCCTCACACTCGTAGTAGCCAGCGTCAGCCACCACGGGGCTGATGATGGTCAGGCGGCGGTTGAAATCACTCAGGCCGCTGCTCACCGCAACACCGTTCTTCCGCCAGGTGATGCTGAGCTTGATGAGGGGCCTGGACGGGGTGGGTTGGGGGAAGAGTTAAATACAAGATGGCCTCTTGACCTTTGTCGATATGCCAGAGTTTGTTTTTTTACCTTGCATTGGCCACGCACTCCATGGTGACTTCCGATGTCCCCGTGACGACGCTGGTGTTCCGCGGCGGGATGACGATGGTGGGTGCGATGGGGTCCGCCGGGCCACCGACATCTACGGGGACCAGAGTAGACGCGATGTTTTACGTCGATGTAGCGCTCTGTTTACGCACGATTCCGTAATACACACTGTGAGTGTGAAATAATTAGAACAAGCAGTGCTCTCGCTGTACAGTATGTGATAAAATGGGACGCGACGGGCTGTCAGAGTTCAAGTGTGGAACACCGACGCTACTATTTTGCGACTCCAATCTGTGTCGTTTGAGTCCCCGTGCACACTTTGTGAGCGTGAAATAACGGAAGCAACTAGTGCGCTCTCTGTACAGTACACGTGCTCTGATGTGATGAAACGGCGCGCAATGGAAACGACAAGTTTAAACATAAAAAAACTGCCTTTGCGCATCACTTGAATGCGTGTCACAGCTGATCAAAAAAAAGATCGAGAGGAAAAACAACGTGTAGTGATATAGTCTTTGATCTTGGAAAAAGCTACAGTTTGAGGTCTTGGGAGACTAAATCAATAGGGTTCCTGAGCGCACTTAAAAAAATAAAATAAAATGAAAAACTTTGGAAAGCCATGTTATAAATCAACAACAGCAGGAGTGCTGAAAAATCTCTTAACTATCGGATCTGCTAGAGCGCCGACTTGAATCCTTCACGGATCACAGACTGGGGAGTCCCATCACTTGGCAAGAATTAAAACAGAGAGAGAGGAAAAAAAAAAGTAGAGTATAGTGCCCAATAATCCCGCCTGCAGCCTCCTGACATGAGCTTGCTTCTGGGAAGCGGCAAATTGTCAGCTCTGCTCCGGGAGCCAACATTCCTTTCGGGAGAGTTTGAGACTTGGCAGCCGGTCTAAACTGGCCTCCCTTCGACTGCCTCAAGGGTGATAAAAGCGCAACCCGAGCTGTGGCACTTTTAGGGGCACAATGGGCTGCGTTTGCATGTGTGTGGCCACTCACTCTCCACCGACAGGGTGATGGGCTGACTGGTCTTGTTCTCGCCGTTCTTATCGTTGACCGCCTGGACGTAGTAGCGGCCGGCGTCCGGCGCCACCGTGGACAGGATTACTAGCGTGTTATCCAGTGTTATGGCACTAGAAAAAGAAGACAAGAAAAACAAAAATAGCTAAGTTACAAATTTCAGACAATAGGGGGCATCAGGAATCTCAAGGTGGGGACATTTGGGACAACCTGAAATATTGTGGTTTGATGGCGAATCATAAAAGGTTGTGTCACGCTTTGGACACATGCAAAGACCAAAAATGTGTAGTTCGAATTTGTTAGAAATTCAACAAAATCCTACGACAACTTCATCTTTGATGGACTCCTGGACAGCTTCAAACTTGCCCCCTAAATAACAAGTCATCACATTTCATTCCACCATACACAAAATTAAAATCACCGTAATTTTCGGCCTATAAGCCGTGACTTTTTTCACACGCTTTCAACCTTGCCGTTTGTGCGGTGATGCGGCTAATTTGCACATTTTTTTCTAACGGCCACAAGGGGGCACTCGAGAGGAAAATGTAAGAGTGACACTGGTGGAATATATGTGCCGAGGAAGTGACTTTTACCGGTATGTTTTTTTTTTTAACCGGCCCACTTAGCACTGTGCTAGCCTGTTGTTGCTGTGTTACTGCCGCATCTCAGTGAGCTAACAAAAACTCAAGAATAAATTCATCTTTGAAGGACCCCAGGAAATAGCAAAAAGGGCGCCAAGATCACAAGCCCAGCCAAAATGGCAGGAATGGATTCTTCTTCTGGTAAGTCATAATAGTCTTGTCTATAAAATATTGCTTTCTATTTTGGAACATTGATAGTGGTTAGCTAAAATTCTATGGGGCAATATTTTTTTTTGGCCTGCAAAGACATTTCATCTTTAATAACAAAAAGTGACTCCAATGGTCCGCGTGATTAGAACTGAATTATATCTGTTGTTTTGATCCAGCGGCCAGAGAGTGCATTAAACCTCTAAATGCCATAATTAGACTCATCAAGCCACATTAGCCATATTGATCAAGAGTGTGTAAACAATGCCTGCGTGGACTTGAGCGAGGCGTAAATATTGACATCCTCCCCCCTGTCTTCCTACAAGCTTTATGAAACATGATCGCACAGCACAAAGAGTAAATGGCCATCTGGGCTTCTTCCGGTCTTCCTGGAAATGGCCACTATTTGTTAGAAAAACAAGCTGTGAAATGATACCTGAAAGGGTTCAAATGTATTTAGCGTGCAATCAATGGCGTTCCTAAACATCAACATCTTTCATCATCCATGATATACAATTGCTAATGATAAGGCTGGTGAAAAATGAATTGAAGCAACCCCAACTTGAATCTAGCCACAAATGTCTCTTATTTTCTGGACTGATAGCTCTTAAAATCAAACGTTTTTCAAACTGTTACATTCTTAAACAATCCCTAAAACTTTGAAGAAGCTCAGTGCCAAGTTGAGGATGATCATAGCGCTAAAAGAATCTGTTAAATATTGAGACTGCTCCAGCGCCGATTAGATCATTCCTCCTCCCTGCAGCGGACTTTATTACTCATCTTCTGGTAAGATGACAATCAAGATCAAAAGGGTTTCAACTTGAGCATTCGGAAACAATCCCGAAAACTTTGAAGAAACTCAACTGAAAATTGGCGAAGACGAGAATGCTGAAAAATTGGCTACACAATGAGACTCGCAGAGGATTGACCAGAATCCCGAATCATCTCACCATGTTTGCCTCCTCACCAGATGGCACTCAAAATCAATAATAATGCTAATCTGACAAGCCCAAAACAAATTCTCCCAAAAACTTGGAATCTTAAAATCTATAAAATCCTAGGGTGCCAACTAAAATCCTCCAGAACTAGAATCTGCCCTTGTCTAACCTTGTGTTTTTTCTCAATATTCAATCAAAAATACTCCTTACATCTCTTTTTTTTTTTTTGGGGGGGGGGGTGGTGGGGGGTTAAGTTAAAAATTGTAAACTACAAAAGTGCTGAAAAATCTCCCTAATACTGTGACTCCTCGCACACTTACAATAATCCTTCATCCTCTATCTGGGATTTTCTTCCAATCTTTTGGTCTGTTAAAATTCTTAAATAATGACTAAAACATTGAAGTCCAGTGGAAAATAAAACATGAAATATCAACACTGCTGAAGCACCGACTAGAATCCATTTGTAGCTGGCCCGACGGCATTGTAATGGCTGGCATCTAGCATTGGCGCCGTATGACATCTGTTTATTTTAATGCAGGGGAAGCTATTTGTGGCGCTAATATTTGTCATCACCAGGAACAAAACACGACAGCTTGTTCTTCACAAGTGTCGCAATTATCACTGCTTGTCGCACGTCGGAGTAAAAAAAAAAAAAAAAAAAAAAAAAAAAAAAGCCCCCCCGTTCCTTTACCACCCTCACAGCCATCTGATGTCGACGGACGAGGGAGCAGGAGGAGGTTGCTTTAATAACAATTAAAATTCATCTTACCAACTCACCCTTGAAAATAAATGATTTACAGATGATTTGATTTCGATAAAACGCACTGGAAGTGCACGTATGAGTCTCATCAAGCAATAATGAGATCACAGTCGTTTGTTAGTTTGCAGAGCAAAATGGTGCAAGGACTCTCCATAACTCTCCCAGGCTGAACCTAATTCCTCCCTGACAGAAAAGAGATCTTCAAACAGTCGATATCTGTAACTTCAACAACTTCCTTGAAACCAATTACTTTCCAATTAGTGAATGCTTTGGTACCAAATTCTTCTTCTCCTTTCGGCTTGGCCCATTAGGGGTTGCCACATTGTGTCATCTTTTTGCATCAAAGCTTCTCTCGTGCGTCTTCTTCTCTAACACCCACCGTCCTCATGTCCTCCCTCACAACATCCATCAACTTTTTCTTTGGTCTTCCTCTCGCTCTTTTGCCTGGCAGCTCCATGATCAGCACCCTTCTACCGATATACTCAGTCTCCCGCCTCTGAACATGTCGAAACCATCGAAGTCTGCTCTCTCTCACCTTGTCTCCAAAACATCCAACTTTGGCTGTCCCTCTAATGAGTTAATTTCTAATCCTATCCAACCTGCTCACTCCGAGCGAGAACCTCAAGATCTTCACTTCTGCCACCTCCAGTTCTTCTTCCTGTTGTTTCTTCAGTGCCACTGTCTCTAATCCGTACATCCTCACCACTGTTTTATAAACTTTGCCCTTCATCCTCGCGGAGACTCTTCTGTCACATAGAACACCAGACACCTTCTGCCAACTGTTCCACCCCGCTTGGACCCATTTCTTCACTTCTTTACCACACTCTCCATGGCTCTGTACTGTTGACCCCAAGTATTTGAAGTCGTCCACCTTCGCTATCTCTTCTCCTGTGAGTGTCAATCTTCCTCCTCTGCCCCTCATATTCATGCACATTTATTTTGTTTTACTTCGGTTAATCTTCATTCCTCTCCTTTCCAATCTGTGCCTCCATCTTTCTAATTGTTCCTCCGCCTGCTCCCTGATTTCACTGCAGATGACAATATCATCTGCAAACATCATAGTCCAAGGGGATTCCAGTCTAACCTCATCTGTCAGGCTATCCATTACTACCTCAAACAGGAAGGGGCTCAGCGCGGATCCCTGATGCAGTCCCACCTGCACCTTAATTTCTTCTGACACACCTACGGCACATTTCATCTTTGGTACCAAATTGTGGCATTTTAAAGTGTTACAGGCTGCCACATGAGCTACATATGCTGCCAATAGATGAGTTTTTCAGTGAATAGCTGAGGATACATTCCAGACGAAACAACGTGAGTGGGGTGAATTAGTGAATAGCGAGCTGTGAATACAGCATCTAAGGTTGAGTATAAACTAAATCACAAATGCACTATCTACTATATCTTGGCACTGATGGTTGGGTTTTTTTGGCTGGTCAAAGCTGGTCAATTGCTCTCTTTAGTTGTTCTCTTTCACAAGACTTGCAGAAGTAAAGTCCAAATTACTATCCCTTAAAAATACCAAGGGCATATGTTAGAGGCTGTTTAAATGCCACAAGAAGTTGCACTCTGCTAGTTTTTTTTTAAATGGTTTTAGTCAACTCAACATCAATTATCGAGCACTTTAAAAAGGCAACTGCAACTGAAAAATGCTGTACATTGAAAAAAATTGTACGTAAAACAATTAGCCTTGATGTCCGCTGGCCTGAGGATGTGGAGTACAATATTTGTTTATGGGGTTGGCTAGCACGTGAGGTAGTTCAACTTCCTGTCCCTGTTGGTTGTAGGAAGTCATGAAAGCATCTGAACACAAATACATGAAAATGGATCAATGAATACGATTCCTGTCTAAACGCTTTCAAAGTAGACCACAAGTCTGGCCTGTGATCCGCTTTTCATTGTACATGGGGTCCTTGGTTTACGGTGGCGTTCTGTGCCTACAGCAGCAATATCAATCATATTTGTACTAAGTCTCACTAACTTACAGGAATGCAGTAGTAAAATATGCACAGTAAAAATTTCTATGAAAAAAAACAATCAAATGAAAAACTGTTGCGTGCTGTTCATAACATTGAAGCGTCTGTACCATCATAAACCAAAAACCACATAACGTTATTCAACATTAATTGTGCTCAACCCACCAAAAAAAAAAAAAGAAATGGGCCCTCTGCCCAATTTGGAGTCCCAGCCCACCAGTTAAGAATCACTGAACTGGAGAACTGGCCTCATTTGGGTTTTAATACCCATCTTGGGACTTTCCTCACAGGGGTGTTGGCTGTGGACTTCTACAGCTCCTGCTTATGATCCACGGTAAATATTTAATGCTGGCTCACTGGCGCGGTGGTGGCGACATCCCGGGCAGATCTATGAATTATGGATCTCTTCAGGGATGTGAGCAGAAAGGAAGTGTCCAGAGCAAGTCCTCGGTGACCTCAGAGGACCTTTGGAAAACAGGAAGGACTCAATTGGGGACTTGACTTCTTTAGCTGCCACTTAAGAACTGCAGTATTGCACGTCCGAGGGCCAGGTGACGTGACAGGTTCCACAAGAGACCAATAAATGGTCTTGCCAAGAGACGTCTGTGATATAGGTCTGCTAACATAACTTTGTCCCTAAAAAAATTCACTGTTCTTCAACAGTACAAGCTAAGACCAAAAACTCTGTGAGTCCTAGTCTGTGAGGGCAATTGGATCAGGCCGTGCATCTGGGAATTTACCACTTACGATAACTTTGTCTAACTCGTAGACCTGGTGTAGTGCATTCCTCGGGGTTTGATAATGCTGTATTATAAGCAAGTCAGATGGTCATCTTTCCAGTTCCGATCAAACCTGGTATGCCCGATTTAGCTTCAGACAGTGATGAAGAAGTCTTGGACTTGAAATCAAATGACTCCTTCTGAAACTTTGTGAAACTTATTCCATGTGACTGCGCTAATGCTTTGTTTCTTGCATCCGGCACAAATGACATTTCCACCCCCCCCCAAAAAAAAAAAAAAACCCCAAAAAACAAAACTAAACAAAAAACAAGGGGTGGGGCGGCGTGGGCGCAGCTGAAATCGCGAAGTTGTCGGCGTGCCAAGGCCTCGGCTCGCTTGCAGAATGCCGATCCTTCAGGACCGGAATGATGACGCTAACGGAATGGGTTGGAATACAAAGAAAGCTGTTGAAAATATGAAGGATGAGCCACAGACACAGACGACGTGTCTGATTGAATTTGCTTTATTTGATTTGATTGGGCAGAAGCCTGCCGTCTTAAAGGTAGGATGGAAGCCTCAGTGCAAGCAGGTGGTAGGCGTGGTTTGGCGTCTCATCGGGGAGAGACGAGATTGCATAGGGCACATGCAAAGGATGGCTGCTGTCACGCCGTACTAAACACGACCCGCTGCCTCACAAACGCAAACATACAATTGTTTGCAGTTACTTGAAATAAGGCAGTCAAAAATAACCTTAGACAATGAGTCACAGACTCCAAATGTAAAAAAAAAAGTCGTCGACACTCTTCAAACTGACTACAATACAATACGATCATTTCCACTTATGATAATAATCACTTCAGTAACAATATGTTTCTTGGAATAGGACCTTTATAAATACACGAACGCGATGAGCCGCGTCGTGCTTCATCAAGTCTTGAGATAAGGACACGATATATTTGACTGCAATTACGATGAAAAAAGGGCTCACTCCGTTCACCATCTGATACGATTCTCTCCAATTTTGACGAAATTCACTGTAATTAGAATGTGATTCAATCGAATTAGGATGCGATGCGAGTCATTTTAATTCTGATATGATTCAATCCAATCAAGATGGTGTATGATTCATTCAATTATGACACTGTGTGATTAACTCCAATTACAACGCATGATGATGTGATCCACGACCGTTACGATATATCGCAACAACAGACTTTCCTTTTTCCGAATCGGCAAAATGAATGTGGCCGCATAAAAGTGGTTAGAAAGGAATGACTGGGGCCTGCACGCCAATTATTTCCATAACTTGTAAGGGGCATCATTGATTTCATAATAATAAAGGCCACACGATCCTCAATTCAGATGTGTGGAGTATTTAAAATGCAATAACAGTACCAATCAGCATCAGGACGGATGCAGCTGGAGCATGTAATGTTGCGCCTCGCATCATTAAATCTTTTCATTCATATGTCGACCTTTTGACCTTGTGGCTTTATTCACCGCATCATTTTTTAAATTTGCTAATTCACAAATCATCAAGTTTGATGTTCTTGCTGCAAGACTTTTCCCAAGCCAAATTCCTTCCTCCGTCATAAAGTCTTTACACTGCTGGTCGGCCAAGTACCTTGCACTTTTGCTTCCTTTCTTTCTAGCTGCTGTGGTGCTGAGGTGTGGGCCACTTGAATCGCCCCCACCGATCGCGCGACCCTCGCTCACTGACACTGAGAGGTCAGCAGCTGAATGCTGCCATTTGTCGGTTGGTAATGGAGGCGTGAGGAGCGAGGTAATACCGTAACCCTCGCTGCTGACAGGAGAGGAAATGCCGAAACCAAAACAGAAAGTATCCACACTGAAGGGAGACTGTAGAAGTGGTTCTTCCACCATGATAGTGTTCTATCCATCCATCCATTATCTACCGCTTTTTTGGGTCGGGTCGCGGGGGAAGTAGCTTCAGCAAGAATACCCAGATTTCCCTTTCCCCAGCCACTTCTTCCAGCTCTTCTGGAGGGATCCCGAGGCGTTCCCAAGCCAGCCGAGAGACATAGTCTCTCCAGCGTGTCCTGGGTCATCCTCTGGGTCTCTTTCCGGTGGGACATGCCAGGAAAACCTCGCCAGGAAGGCGTCCGGGAGGCATCCGAATCCACCTCATCTGGCTCCTCTCAATGCGGAGGAGTAACGGCTCGACACTGAGCCCCCCTCCCGGATGACCGAGCTTCTCACCCTATCTCTAAGGGAGAGCCCAGACACCCTGCGGAGGAAACTCATTTCGCCCGCTTGTATCCGAGATCTTGTTCTTTTGGTCATGACCCACAGCTCGTGCCCATAGGTGAGGGTAGGAAAGCAGATCGACTGGTAAATTGAGAGCTTCGCCTTTCGACTTAGCTCCCTCTTTACAGCAGGCAGGGGCAGGATCTCATCCCCTACCTGGAGAGGGCACGCCACCCTTTTCCGACTGAGTACCAGAGTCTCGGATTTGGAGGTGCTGATTCTCATCCCAGCCACTTCACACACGGCTGGGAATCGCTCCAGTGAGAGCTGGGGATCACGGCTTGATGAACCCAACAGAACCACATCATCTGCAAAAAGCAGAGATGCTGATAAATGATGATAGTGTTCTAATTGGACTAAATAGCATGGGAAATGGAATGGACTGTATCGAATTGTAATTGGAGTGAATCGTACTGAACTATAACTGGAGTAAATCAGACCATATTGGAATCGGAGTGAAGTGCAAAGAAATCCACTAGATGCGGAACGTCATGTGACACAAGTCCAGGAAAACCTTGTAACGCATCTTGTATCCAGTGTGAATGTCTCATATCATTTTCAGTTGTATTGAGATAAAAAATAGGATACAGGTTCCAACGTGCCAATGGAGCAGCCCTGGAAATAAGAATTAATCGGCAGCAGGGTAGTCAACTGAGTATCAACAGAGCCTCCTGCTGTTTTGCACTTTTGACCCACGGCGTCCTCACTCACGTTCAGAGGAAGGATCCCGGCTTTTAATTGGATCCTTTTCACTAATTGCCAATCTACAGTCAACTGAAAGGAGCGAGCGGGGGAGTTGGCATTAATTGATCAGATGCTGGAGAAGATTAGTCAAAGATCCCAGTTGGTCTCGGTGGTCCGTCTTTGTGAGGATGGTGGTCACTGTGCTCCAAAATGTGGAAAATAATCCATGCGGGGCTGTGGATAGGTCAGTCCTGGACTAGCTTTTCCTGCTAGAAGCCAGACAATTCTGAGAAAATGGGCTCGCCGGAGGCGCTTCTTATTATACAGTACATTAAGTCCCCCCCCAAATTACACGACAAATCAGGCAGAGTGAATGCAGAAAACCCTGCCAAAGTCACCGGGCTCAAGGAAGCGCAATGAGGTTTACTGGCAAACCCCTCGTCGCACTGTACATCAAAACAAAGATGGCGAGGCACTACTCGAAGCCCTTCCTCACCCTCGTTTGTAAAGCACTGCGAACGTCAATCAAGTCAGAGAAGTATTACTTGAACCTCTACAGAGGGGAAATATGAGCACGGTAGAAGCCCTCGTGTGTCACAGGCTGAGTAGTTACACTCAGTGAGGAAAATGGCTGCCAGCTTGTGTTATCCTGTTGGCACAAATGATACCAGGTACGAATCCGCATGCTTCCAAGATCCCGAGGGTTGGGATCTGCTCCAGTCAAGAGTAAATCTTCACAACAATTTTCTAGGTCAAAGTGATCGAAAACTCAATATTTTTAATCTAGCCAAATATGGTCTCAATGTACAGTATTCCCCCACATACTTTTGAGCCACAGTTCACCATTTTACAGATTTCCTTTCTAAACCCAATTTCCCTTATTTGCTGAAAAACTCTTGGTGTACCTTGGTGCGCAGTAACTACTTGTTGAAGTGAGTTGAGGAGCGCTGTTTGGACAAAAGTAGTGTTTTTCCTTATTTCGTGGCATCCTGGTCTCAAGTAACTATGTTGCAGTGACATAAGGAGGTTCATTTAGACAAAAGAAGTGTTCTGTCACTTTGTTTTTTTTTTTTTTTAACTTTTTAACCGATTTTATCAGCCTGATTGGATCAACCGATAATTGGCATTTTTTGCCGATGGGCTAATCGGTTTTGATGTCACAATTCGCTGAGCCGTGAAAAACATTTACCGTAAGTCGCTGTCAAGAACAGGATATCCGAATCCAAAAGATACTTTATTTTTGTATGTTATCCTTTTAATGCTTGCAAGCAGACAACAACGCACCTAGCCTAGCAAGCTATTGCTAGCGCTCGCGCTTGTGTGGAAATTGACGCTGCCTAGACATGACGGCAAAAACAAACAAACAAAAAAAAGGTTAATGTAACAACAACAGCTTGGAGGCAAACTGTGACAGTTCTGAGCTGCTAAGATGAGCCGAAATCGGAAAACATAGCTTCTTCCACCTCTGGATTTTTATAATTATATTTCTTTTTGTATCTTTGCTTGAGTGCAGAGGTGTTACGAAGAGTGGCCAGCCAGCCCCCCTGGGGAGTCTGTAAATTAAACTTATGACACCTGAGGACGGAAAGAAGGCCGGGTGGATAGTGTCAATGAAAGAAGAAAATCAATTTTTTTCCTCCTATTTTTATGAATCTTCTGACTATCAAGTACACACACACACGCGCACACACACACGCATACATACTCTATTGTGATACTGTAATTTTACTTTTCGATTCAGTTTTATTTCAAAGAATTCTAGAATGTAGATAAGAAGCGCAGTGAACAACGGCTTAACACATCTGCCCCACAGTTCTGAGGACCCAGGTTGAAATCTGGCCTCGCCTGTGTGGAGTTTGCATGTCCCGCCCATGCCTGCGTGGGTTTTCTCCTGGTAGTTTGCTACCACGTTCCAAAAACATGCAGTAGTTAATTGAAAACACTAAAATGCCCGTCTGTGTGAATGGTTGTTTGTTTCTATGTTGCCCTGTGATTGGCCGGCAACCAGTTAAGGATGTACCTCGCCTCTTGCTCAGAGTCAGCTGGGATAGGCACTAGCCTGCCCGCGACCCCAGTGAGGATAAGCGGTGCGGAGAATGGACGGATGGGTGGAATGTAGACAATAGAAATACAGTTTTAGCACACATTCACAGCGTGCATTCGAGGACTCAGTTGCCAAGAGCCACTCTGTTTCAGGAGCCGCGATATCATCAGGGCGGCTGCGCAGGGTCATTGTCATTCCTGCTCGGCCAATCATTACTCGTGATGCTGATGAGGATGATGAAGAGCTGATAAGGAAGATTCACGCCAACCCAGGGCAAGGTCACCTCCCAGCACCAACAAATGCAGATGTGATGAGAAGATTGGGTGAAGGGTGAGCGCCCTTTAATCGCTACGCACGCACACACACACACACACACACACACACACACACGCACACATCCACACGCACGCACATACTCATCTTTAAGAAACCCTGAAGCTCACGCGCACACTCGTGCTCGCCTCAATGTCGAATATTATGGAATGTATATACAGAAAAGGATAATAAATAATAACGCAGTCAAATAAAAATACATTGTTATGATAAATTGAAACACGGTGTATTAATTGGAAAAAAAATATATCAATTAAAACTTAAGCATCTAATATCAAGAGAATCTGAAATAAAACAACGTACATATACATGTCTCGATAAGATATACAAATAAAATTAAAAGTACAACAAATGAAAAATTACAGATATGCATCACATTATCTATCTATCTATCTATCTATCTATCTATCTATCTATCTATCTATCTATCTATCTATCTATCTATCCATCTATCCATCTATCCATCTATCCATCCATCTCTCTATCTATCTATCTGTCTATCTATCTATCTATCTATCTATCTATCTGTAAGCATACTATATGCATATGCAGATACATATAAGCAGTATACATATCCTAAAAAAATACATTTTTACTTTACTTTTTACTTAAATCTTATATTTTGCTTTAATAAAATGAAAATGCATATATAAGTCATTTTTGTATCTTTTCAAAAGATACAAAATAATGTAAATAAAAATAAAAATTTTCATCCAGTGTGTAATAATTCAAAACTACGTCCATCCATCCATATTCTGAGCCACTTGTCCTAGCCTATCTCGGCTCCCTTCAAGCAGGAGGCGGAGGGGCAACTTGGGGCCTCCAATGAACCCCCCGTGCATGTTTTGGGGATGCGGGAGGAAACCCAGAAAAAACCCACACAGCCACAGGGAGGACATGCAAACCCCGCACAGGCGGGGGTGGGATTTAAACCCTCAAAACTACATTTAAAACAATAATAACAATAAAATATCATTCTTATCATTGATCATATCAACACTGAGAACATCTAACTCAGTACGATGCAATAAACTGCAAAATATAAGAACAATTAATTGATTGCTTTCATTATGCGCTACTGCTACTGTTGTCCCTTCCCCTTTAATGGTAGCAGAAAGGGAAAAATAATCCCACCTGAGGGCGCCCTGGGATCTGACCAGCGGGTACTGCTGAAAAAACACCAACCTCCAAATTTGAGGCCATAATGAAGAGAGACAAGGGGGGGTGGGAGTAAAAAAAAACAACACACAAGCCGAGATGAAAGTAGCTAGCTCAGGTTCTCTTTTAAACCCAAGATGAGGAACAAAGGGGCAATTCCATTTCTCCTGGAGCCAAAGAGGCTGTTTTTTTGGCTCATTGTTGCAATGGAAACCGACTGCAGGCCCAAAAAAAAGAACAAAATAAAGTAAAACCAGAGACAGGACAAGGCAAACCCTGATTGAATAATTTGATCCCCTAATCCTGGTTGAAAACCCGAATCCTGTCACATTAGTGAACAAACAGAAGTTAGCGTTCTACTATGAGCTAGTCAAGGCCAAAAAGGGGAAGACGATTGGCTCACATGCGACTGCTGGGCGGGATCTTGCGGCCGTCCCGGTACCATGTGACTTGCGGTTGCGGGAAGCTGCGGATGCGAGGAGCCGCGATGACGGCGCCCTCTCCCTGCGAGACGGACTGGTCGCGCTCGCCCTCCTCGAAGCTGCCCATGACTGCGGGGAGATGTCAAACAAAGACACGCGGAAAAAGAAAGGTCAGCCGGCTTTGGACTCCTCCCGCACTGCACAGCTTTGATCGACGGCGCCGTGCTGTTGCCATGGTTACCGCTCCTCCAGCGCCGCCGGATTGAGGCGCGCTCAAGTCAGATCATCGTCCGTCTCGATTGCACATCGAATGAGCGCATCCGTCAATGTCTCCCTGCTCGTTATTCCGCATAATGGTTTCAAACCTTAATTTGACCCCCCGAATTCAGGATTGTAAATCCAATTCCAGACATACGATTTTAAAACCTTAATTTGAAGCCCTCACCCAAGTTTGAAGCACTAATTCAAAATCCTGTTTATTAAAAAACAAACCTTGACTCGACACCCTAATTTGAAACCCTACACCAGGGGTCACCAACCTTTTTGAGGCTGAAGGCTACTTCGTGAGCACCGATTGATCGTAGGAAGGGCTACGTGACCCGTTTGCGAGTTCATTATACATCAAATATTGTACGACGTGATGTTAAACTTTTCATTAATGTGAGGAAGTCATATTCAAAATGTAAATCGCAAATAATTTTTTAGAACATGCCAAGTGGTCCCCGTGGGCGTCGCGTTGGTGACCCGTTTTAGAAGGTAAAAGAATTATTATACGACAACCTGAGTTTTTAATCTTGACCAAATCTAGTGTAACATGTAGCCATAATGATTAAAACCAATACATATCTCACATTTTACATTTGCATTTTTTTTCTAACCACAGTGCCATCTGATGGATGTGGTGGGGCACTGTGCCACTTGCCCCATGTGAAAAATCCCCATTGAATGGCTTTTTCTTTCCTCTCACATCACATTGATTTTAGGTGAAAGAAATTCATCTCAGGCCAAATTATTTTCGAATTGATTTAAAATCCAAAGACCAAGAGTCATCAACCTTTTTGGGGCTGATGGTTACTTTGTGAGAACTGAATGTACGAAGGGCTACATGACTTGTTTGCAGCAAACTTCAGTCATAGTTGATTATACATACATACAATATTTTCCTATGATATGACATTACAGGTATTTTAAAAATTTAAATAACATAAGCAAGTCAGATTCAAAATTCAAAGCTGTGGTATTTTTAGAACATGCCTCGCAGGCGCCTTAAATTGTCCTCGCGGGCTACCATGCGCCCGCGGGCACCGCGTTGGTGACCCCTGCCCCACACCTTATGACATGGGTGTCAAACTCATTTTTCTCACGGGCCGCATTGTAGTTCCGGATTCCCTCAGAGGGCCGTTGTGACTGTGAAACGATAAAAATATTTAATCGTCTCATCATATTTACATCATCAATTTATGAACTAGTTTTGGAATCAGAAATCAAGGGCAATGTGTTTTTCAATTGGTAACAAAAGTGCTTGTAATATTTCAACTTCGTCATTTATGATAATGACATTTTTTATTTTGGTACAGATTTTGTAAGAATCGTGAAAATTGACATTCGAGATTTGGCTCCGCGGGCCACATAAAATCATGTGGTGGGCTAAATCTGGCCCCCGGGCCTGAGTTTGACACCTGTGCCTTCCGAAGTCTTGTTTAACTCGGATTTGGGATTAAGACGGGTTTTGCCACTTTTTGGGAATAAGGGACCACAGAAAACATGTCGTATTCCCTCACATCTTACTAACGAGACAAGGGAGTTCAATTCGCAGGCCCGTTTCCGGCGAGGGGAGACGACAGATGTTGCGGGGGTGGGATTGCACAATGACACAAACAACAAAAACAACAACAGTACCCGTCTAGTAATAATCATAATAATCATAACAATAACGAGTGGAACAGATGTCCAGCAGGTACTGCCTTCATCGACACAACATCTGTCAGCCTTCTTGCTCCTTAATGCACTGCCAATCAAACACAGTGTGCATCTGTGCGAGTGTGTACAAACAGTGTGTGTACACACACTCAGACACAGAATACACACAAACCCATGCTACGATACTTACAAGCCACCTGCACTTCAGTCCGACGCTGCAGCAGCGCTCCCACGCGATTACGGACAATGCAGCGGTAGAAGCCGGCATGGGAGCGGTCCAGCGACGGGATCAGGTACCTGACACAAACACGTAAAAAACACACAGTTGTGAGGAAAAAAATAAGAAGAAGGGATGGTTTTGGTTTGTGGTCGGTGATGCTAAAGTACAAGTCAAAAGGGTGCGTACAAAGCGTCAAGTCAGAGGTTAAAAGGTTACGCAAAAAACTAGGCCCGGTTAGCATAGATACTTAGTCTATTAGCATCTTTGTATGTTAGTAAGGAAGCACAGTTCCGTCAAAACTACTAAATCCGCAAGTTACCAGTCGATAGGTAAGCTAACCAGTGTGGTTACGCGTCAAAGTTCACCTAGTTTGCTAGTGTTTTAGTATGTGACATAGTAGTGGTTGCACCAAAACCACACTTGGTTTGTTTTACAGGAATTATTTACTGTAGTTTGTTGAGGGTGAGGCCCCATAGCTCAGTGGTTAGAACATTGGTTTGGTGTACCAGGGGTCATGAGGTCGTATCCCACTGGGGCCTCCACTCCCCGTGAGGGGTTGCGTCAGGAAGGGCATCTAATGTTTAAAAAAAAAAAAAAAAACTGTCCCACACAAATATGAGCGTTCATCTAAGATGTCAAGCAGTGGCGACCCCTAACGGGACAAGCCGAAAGAAACTCTCATTTATTGTACTTTGTATATTACAGCTATGTTACTAAATCCTGAAAAATTGAAGCCACCACCCCGCCCATCTTTTTATGGCACATTTTCAGCGCTTGGAGTTTGCAAAATTATTATTTTGCGTAAATCAAGACATCCCTTGAGCACCTAATTTTTACATTTTCAGTTAAGATTGGATTTTCTGTGGTTTAGACAAAGATGAAAATGTTAATTAATTCATCTGCCAAAAATCACACATTCGGGAATGATAGTGACCAACATATGGATGTGATTCATTATTATTCTCGTTTTCTGTGACATTTTACGTAAAATCTGACAATGCGCTAACTTTCAGTTTGACCTCTGGAACAGATGCAGATAGATTTGTGAAACAAAATCGAGAACTTTTGCGTGCAGAAAAGGTCATTATCTTTGTGTTCTGCTAATGTAAAAAAGGAGGATAAAATGTTTTGCAGTAATTATACCGAACAAAAATGTAACCGCTAATAAACTAACCCTTTTATCACATTAGCACATTAGTTGGCATGGCAATGCAACAATCACACTGTTAATACGAAATTACATGAGTTAGCATGCTTGCGCGAAAACCCAACTAGCTTGTTAGTGTATTAGCACACTAGTTGGCATGACTACAGGAAAAACACACTTTGTCAATATGTCATATCAGTCTACACAATGACTCAAATACCAAACTTATTTATTACTTATCTTATTGGCACATAAGCATAAAAGTAGGTTTCTTTCGGCTTGTCCCTTTCGGGGTCGCCACAGCGCGTCATCTCAGATGAACGCACATATGTTTGGCACAATTTTTACGCCGGATGCCCTTCCTGACGCAACCCTTCTCAGGGAGTGGAGGCCCCAGTGGGATACGAACCCACAACCCCTGGTTTATCAAACCAGTGCTCTAACCACTGAGCTACAGGGCCTCTATTGGCACATAAGCATGATTATGCAAAAACTAAACTTTGTTGCTTGGCGCACGAACAGATTAGTTAGCAACATGATATCAACACTTTTTCACTGATTGCTATTATTTGAAACTTTTT